>NC_053429.1:103933654-104299128 GCF_007990345.1 Gossypium hirsutum | reverse complement strand
CAGTAAAGCATAACTTACTTTGGCGAACATAACATCAACTTAGTCTCATTTATGTGCCGAACACCACATGTCTATGTTAAGGCCGATTGCAACACTCAATACATTCTACAAGTATGGACACTTGCATTGACTAAACACCATTTCTATTATTTTACTCCAAAGCGAATGCCTCTCAAGCCCTAAGCTCATGATCCTTTCATCATTAAGCAAGTGTTATAGCACAACTAACATCCATTTTCAATTTGAACACCAACATAAAAATATTAAACATGAAAATCCATAGCCGAAACCTATACATGACATTACTCATTCCACCCATCGAAACAATATTTGTTCAAGACATCAAGCATTTTTATTTGGGTATTACCTATATGAGCATTTAGAATTTATATTTTAGCAAGATCAATTTCTTTCCTCAACACATTCTTCATCAAAACTTAAAGGAAGTAATCAAATTTCCTTCTTTAATAGCCATAGCCGAATGCATCCATCCATCAAGTTAAAATTTAGCATGGTCTAAGTAGAACCATGATAATTAACCTAAAACAAGCTAAATTTCACAACTTTAACACAATATACTAACCTTATTAAGCATTCAAATGGCCGAAAGTTCTTTGCCCCTATTCCTTCCTTCAATTCGGCCAAGAAGACAAGGATGAAGCCTTTTTTTCTTTTTTTTTCATTTGCTTTCTTTTTATTCTTTTCTTTTATTCATTAAATCCACAACCCAATATCAATTTCTCAAATATATTGCCCATCATCAACCCACCTTGGCCGGCCACTATAAGGAAATTGGGCAATTTGACATGCAAGTCCACCTTTGTGTTGACATGCACTAATAAGCCCTTTAAATTAGCCTATCATATTTTACCATATCTCATGTTGATCCCTATTTAATAATTCCTCATGAATTGGCAAAATTAGGGAATGAAACTTCCACATATGCATGTACACACATAATAAACGTAGAATATAACAATTATTATTTCATAACTCGGTTTGTGTCCCGAACCATTCCCGACTAGGGTCAATTTTGGGCTGTCACACTCTCCCCACTTAAGAATTTCGTCCCCGAAAATCTTACCGGTAAATAGGTTTGGATATCGTTCTTTCATCGAGCTCTCAGTTTCCCAGTAGCTTCCTCGATCCCGTGTTTGAGCCATAACACCTTTACTAGCGGAACTCTTTTGTTTCGTAACTCCTTCACTTCACGAGTGGATACGCATCGGTTCTTCTTCATAATCATATCGGCTTGAATTTCAACCTCTGATGGCTAATTATGTGCGATGGATCAGATCTATAGCGTCGAAGCATCGAAACATGAAAGACGTCATGGATCTTTTCAAGCTCAGGGGCAAAATCAATCTATACGCAACTGGCCCCACTCGTTCGGAGATTTCGTACGGCCCAATGAATCTCGGGCTCAACTTGCCCTTACGGCCAAACCTAAGTACCTTTTTCCAAGGCGAAACTTTAAGAAACACTTTATCTCCCACCTGATATTCAATGTCTTTTCGTTTCAAATCCGCATACGATTTCTGACGATCTGTGGCTACCTTCAGACTTTCGCGGATTACCTTTACTTTTTGTTCGGCATCTTTAATCAAATCAACTCCGAAAATTTTACTTTCACCAAGCTCGGTCCAAAACAATGGCATACGGCATTTACGACCGTACAAAGCCTTATAAGGTGCCATCTTAATACTTGATTGAATACTATTGTTGTAAGCAATTCAATCAAAGGTACATACCGTTCCCATGAACCACTAAACTCAAGGATGCAGCATCTCAGCATATCCTCGAGTATCTGAATTATCCGCTCGGATTGACCATGAGTTTGGGGATGAAAAGCGGTGCTAAAATGCAGCTTGGTACCCAAAGCTTCTTGCAATTTCTTCCAAAATCGCGAGGTGAATCTCGGATCTCTATCCGACACGATAGAAATAGGTACTCCATGTAATCTCACAATCTGAGAAACATACAATTCGGCTAGTTTATCCAATGAAAAATCCGTACGCACGGGGATAAAGTGAGCCGACTTAGTCAGCCTATCAACAACAATCCAATCGCATCCTTCTTACTTGCGGACAATGGTAGTCCGGACACAAAGTCCATTGTGACTCGGTCCCATTTCCACTCGGGTATCATGATCGGCTGAAGTAACCCTGAAGGCACTTGATGTTCCGCTTTCACTTGTTGACATATTAAACATCTCGAAACAAAGTCAGAGATGTCTCGTTTCATACCATGCCACCAAAACCGACGTTTCAAGTCGTTGTACATTTTCGTGCTCCCCGGGTGAATTGACATTCGGCTACAATGGGCTTCGTTCAGAATCATCGGAATGAGTTCCGAATTCCTTGGAACACACAAACGACTTCTAAACCTCAAACAACCATCATCATCAATCTGAAACTCCGATTCCTTGTTCGGAACACACTCAGCTCGTTTTGCAACCAATTCATCATCGACTTCCTGAGCTTCAAGAATTTGATGAGTCAATAATGGTTTGGCTTTTAATTCAGCTACTAACACATTGTCAGATAGAACAGACAAGTGTACATTCATCGCCCGCAAAGCAAACAGTGATTTTCGGCTTAAGGCGTCCGCAACCACATTAGCCTTTCCCGGGTTGTAATCAATGACAAGCTCGTAATCTTTCAACAACTCAAGCCAACGTCTTTGTCGCAGATTCAAGTCTCGTTGAGTCATCAAATATTTGAGACTTTTGTGATCCGAAAACACATGGCACTTCTCACCAAACAAATAATGTCGCCATATTTTCAATGCAAACACAATGGCGGCTAGTTCGAGATCATGGGTCGGATAATTTCTCTCGTGTGGCTTTAATTGTCTTGACGCATAGGCCACAACTCGACCTTCTTGCATCAATACGCAACCCAACCCAAGTAGGGATGCGTCACTATAAATGACAAACTCTTTACCCGATTCGGGTTGCACCAAAATTGGAGCTTCAGTCAAATGAGTTTTCAGTTGATCGAAGCTTTTCTGACATTTCTCCGTCCATTCGAACTTAACATCCTTTTGAAGTAGCTTCGTCATTGGTGTGGCTATCATCGAGAAACCTTTGACAAATCGTCGGTAATAACCGGCGAGCCCTAGAAAGCTCCGGACTTCGGTAACATTTCTCGGAGGCTTCCAGTTAAGTATGGCTGAAATTTTGCTCGGGTCAACTCGAATACCCGATGCGGATACCACATGACCCAAGAAGCTAACCTCTCTTAACCAGAACTCACACTTACTGAACTTAGCATATAACTGCTTATCCCGCAAAATTTGCAACACTTGCCTCAGATGCTCAGCATGTTCGGTCTCATCTCTTGAATAGACCAAGATGTCATCAATAAACACAACTACGAACCGATCCAAATACGGCCTGAAGATCCGATTCATCAAATCCATAAACACCGCAGGGGCATTAGTGAGCCCGAACGGCATCACTAAGAACTCGTAGTGACCGTACCTCGTTCTGAAAGCAGTTTTGGGTACGTCCGAATCTCGAATCCGCAACTGATAATAACCCGATCTCAATCTATCTTTGAAAACACCGATGCTCCCTTTAATTGATCGAACAGATCATCAATACGCGGTAACGGATACTTATTCTTTATCGTCACTTTATTCAGTTGACGATAGTCAATGCACAACCTCATGGTTCCGTCCTTCTTTTTCACGAACAATACTGGTGCACCCCAAGGTGAGAAACTCGGTCGAGCGAAACCTCTATCCGTCAATTCTTGCAACTGAGCTTTCAACTCTTTTAACTCGGTTAGTGCCATACGATACGGAGTGATCGAAATTGGCGTAGTTCCAGGTACAAGCTCAATACCAAACTCTACCTCCCGAACAGGTGGCAAACCCGGTAACTCTTCAGGAAAAACATCCGGGTATTCACAAACCACCGGCACCGATTCGGGTTTCTTTTCTAACTCCTTGTCATCAAGTACATACGCGAGGTATGCTTCGCACCCTTTCCTTACATATTTCTGGGCCAACATTGCTGATATTACAGCTGGCAACCCCCTTAAGTCCGCAGACTCAACTCGGATTATTTCGTTATTTGCACACCTCAAATCGATAGTCTTGCTTTTGCAATTCACAACCGCATCATGCGCGGTTAACCAATCCAAACCAAGAATAACATCAAACTCGTCGAAGGGCAAAAGCATCAAATCGGCCGGAAAACAGGATTCTCGGATTATTAGAGGGCATCTCTTACACACTTTATCAACAAGTACGCATTGACCCAAAGGGTTTGATACTCGAATTACGAGCTCAGTAGACTCAACAGGTAGAGTCTTACTGGTTGCTAAGGTTTCGCATACATATGAATGAGTAGAACCAGGGTCAATCAATGCAATCACATTAGTATCAAAGAGAGTGAAGGTACCAGTGATGACGTCAGGGGAGGATGCCTCCTCTCGTGCGCGAATGGCATATGCTCTAGCAGGAGTACGGTTCTCGGCTCGATCGGCCGTATCAGAGGCCCCCTCTGACTACCACCCCTGCCTCCTAAAATTCTCGGTGGTCTACCTCTAGATGTCACTCCACTAGGTCTTGCACCTTGAATCTTATTCTTCTCATCCAGCTCCGTGCAATCTCTAATGAAGTGGTCCTTCGAACCGCATCCGTAACAGGCCCTGCTAGTAGACTTGCCCCAACATTCACCTAGGTGTCGTCTTCCACATTGGGGACATTCAGGTTTCTCGTGACGATTATTGCCCACACTAGCTACCGAAGTAGCTCGGGAGCCCATCGATGGTCTTGCCCTGATGGAAATTCCCGCAGTCGCCCTCGACTTATTAATGTCCTCCCTGAACTTCTTTACAGCTGAGAACGGAGCTTTACCCGTCGATCTTTTACGATAATCTCTAGCTTCAAATTCAGCCTTCCTCTTCTCCTTTCCAAGTTCTTCCGCCTTGCAGGCTCGTTCGACTAGTGTTACGAATTCTTTATTTCCAAATACCCATTAGTAGCTTTAAATCTTCATTCAATCCTTCCTCGAATCTTTTGCACATAGCAACCTCATCAGCTACACACTCCCGGGCATACCTACTGAGTCTTACGAATTCATGTTCGTATTCAGATATAGTCATACGGCCTTGCTTGAGTTCCAAGAACTCCTTACGCTTCTGATCAATGAACCGTTGGCTAATAAATTTCTTTCGGAATTCCGTTTGAAAGAAGTCCCAAGTTACTCGCTCGTTCGGGACTATGGAAATCAAGGTCCTCCACCAATAGTAGGCTGAGTCTCGCAACAAAGATACAGCACATTTTAGACATTCGTCAGGTGTGCATGACAATTCATCGAACACCCGAATGGTGTTATCAAGCCAGAACTCGGCCCTTTCGGCATCATCAGTTACTATGGCCTTGAACTCCTCGGCCCCACGCTTCCTAATCAAGTCTATAGGTGGCTTACTCAGCCTCACAGGATCAGCGATTGATGGCATTACAGGCTCTTGGGGTGGATTATTCAAATTTGGGAATTGTTGGACAGCCGGGTT
Organism: Gossypium hirsutum; assembly: GCF_007990345.1. Lineage (NCBI taxonomy): Eukaryota > Viridiplantae > Streptophyta > Magnoliopsida > Malvales > Malvaceae > Gossypium > Gossypium hirsutum. The sequence goes on along the minus strand of NC_053429.1, from coordinate 104,293,600 downwards.
GGTTCGGGCATATTGCGCGACCCACTCATTCATCATGGTAAAGAAGGCTTGTTTAGCCCCCTCACCTTGATTATTCGCAGATGACTGAGGTTCAACAGGCGGCGTCCCTTGTGCAGGAGCAGCCGCTACGCTCTCAACGTCATCCGCTAGGGTTCTTTCTACACCGGGATCCATTTACTAATCAAAACAAAAACATTTCAACCGTCAGAAGTCATCACCCTTTTAAACATTAACATTAAGGCATGTATAGCTAGACTCATACGTGCTATGGTAGTCCTAGAACCGGCTAAACCATAGCTCTGATACCAATCAAATGTAACACCCCGAACCCGAAACCGACACCGGAGTCGAACACGAGGTGTTAACTGACTTTAACCCCTTATAAAATTTATTTTCCAGACACTACCCAATCTGTGTACTAGTCGTTTTAAAAATCATATCTTGAGTTTCGTAACTCGAAAATCAGTTTTGAAATTTTTCCCAGAAGCTAGACTCATGTGCCCATCTATGTATTTTTTTCTAGAATTTTTGGTCGGGCCAATTAGTACAGTTTATTAGTCAAAGTCTCCCAAGTTGCAGGGGTCGACTACACTGACCTTTGCCCATTACGACTTGGATATCTCCCTTCACGAGGCTTCAATACTGATGCCGTTTGTTTCTATGAAAACTAGACTCAGAGAGGAATCTGTTCATATATGGTACGACCCCTAATTATCTCTGGTTAATTTATAATGAATTTCCAAAGTCGGAGCAGGGAATCCAGAAACCGTTCTGGCCCTGTCCCACAAAAATCTGATTATCTCTTAATATACTGCCCATATGATCTTTTCGTTACTTCCTCATGAAAACAGACTCATCGAGCTTCGATTACATAATTTATTCATCAATTAATTCCACTCCTACTATTTTTAGTGATTTTTCAATCTCATGACACTGCTGCTGCCAGCATCTGTTACGAAAGTAACTAGGTCCATTTCATGCCTACCCTTGATCCCACTCAATCGAACATTCGTGCCATTTTCGCATGGCTTAAAGTTTACATGCCAAAGTTCAAACACAACGTAATAGCTTATACATGCCAAAATGTTCTTCTAAGCCAACTAAGAAGAAAGTACCAAAACTTGCTATCCGGTGTGATGACTTCGATGACGGCCTGACCCCGCAAAAATAGATGAGTCCAAGCAACCTATAATGGGTGACAAGGAAACACCGAGTGAGTTTATAACTCAGTAAGTCATAAGCAATGCACTACCATCCATCAATAACATTATCACAAGAGGAAACAAAATGGAACGAGACAATTTACTCCATCCATACCGAACCATACCATAGTTCCTCCAACCTATCGATTCAATTTCATATCAATTCATGCATTCACATTCCATATACTCATCAATAGGACATTGAAGCATTTTCATAAATCAATTTATTTTCGTTACAATCAAACGACTAAACGGCCTTTCACCCATCCTACGATAAATTTTATGTACGTGACTTCAAGTATATTTGTCACATAGGTTCAAACTTACCGAGCTCAACACCGAGTATAAGCATAGCACCTATTAGCCATGTACTCAAGACACTTACCCGATCCGCTGTCCGCGATCGACTCAATAGTGTCGCACACATAGTGTCCATAATGATTCACGAATGTATATTGAGTCCGCACACTCAGTGCTATATAATCAACTCGCACACTTAGTGCTACGTAATCAAATCGCACACTTAGTGCTACATAGTCAAACTCGCACACTTAGTGCCGCATGGTCAATTCGCACACTTAGTGCATCATTTTCATTTCGCACACTTAGTGCAACATAGTCAAATCGCACACTTAGTGCTGTACAATTTAATCCCGCGCACTTAGCGCCAATCTCATGGTCATAAATGGTTATACCCGCACGTTTAGTGCCGAGATCAACAACTCAGCACATCTTACCTCTTTTCTTTTCATTCAACAATTTCATCATCACATACGTACATGCATATATATATATATATGTATATTTATTCATTCCATTCAGCATCAATACATAAACATTATGACCATTTGAAATAATACCAACTACATGCTTAATGACTTACCTCGTGTTGGGTAAGACGGTTCCAACTCGGCTACTCGATGACCTTTTCTTTGCCTTTGCTCGATTCACCTCCTTTAACTCCTTGAGCTAAATCAAACAAATTTAACTCATTAAAGTCTCATTTTGCTAGCTTATGGCCGAATATGACAAGGAGTTTGATGGGTCATATGGCCACCCTTTTAGCTCAAATGCACAATGGTCATATGCATTTTTAATCACATCAAATAATTCAATACAATTCACTCGAACATCAAAAGAGAACCTCAAGGTACTTAGTTCATATACACATTAGACATTAGAGTCAAATATGTACGAATTCACGAATCGAATTCGACATATTAGCTAATTTTCCCTTTAGCCGAACCTTCTAAGTCAAGATAAAGCCATCAACATGCTTACCTTTGGCCGAACATACACATCAACTTAGGTGCTCATTTATGTGGCCGAACACACACATGTCTATGTTAAGGCCGATTGCAACACTCAATACATTCTACAAGTATGGACACTTGCATTGACTAAACACCATTTCTATTATTTTTACTCCAAAGCCGAATGCCTCTCAAGCCCTAAGCTCATGATCCTTTCATCATTAAGCAAGTGTTATAGCACAACTAACATCCATTTTCAATTTGAACACCAACATAAAAATATTAAACATGAAAATCCATAGCCGAAACCTATACATGACATTACTCATTCCACCCATCGAAACAATATTTGTTCAAGACATCAAGCATTTTTATTTGGGTATTACCTATATGAGCATTTAGAATTTATATTTTTAGCAAGATCAATTTCTTTCCTCAACACATTCTTCATCAAAACTTAAAGGAAGTAATCAAATTTCCTTCTTTAATAGCCATAGCCGAATGCTCCATCCATCCATCAAAGTTAAAAATTTAGCATGGTCTAAGTAAGAACCATGATAATTAACCTAAAACAAGCTAAAATTTCACAACTTTAACACAATATACTAACCTTATTAAGCATTCAAATGGCCGAAAGTTCTTTGCCCCTATTCCTTCCTTCAATTCGGCCAAGAAGACAAGGATGAAGCCTTTTTTTCTTTTTTTTTTCATTTGCTTTCTTTTTATTCTTTTCTTTTATTCATTAAATCCCACAACCCAATATCAATTTCTCAAATATATTGCCCATCATCAACCCACCTTGGCCGGCCACTATAAGGAAATTGGGCAATTTGACATGCAAGTCCACCTTTGTGTTGACATGCACTAATAAGCCCTTTAAAATTAGCCTATCATATTTTACCATATCTCATGTTGATCCCTATTTAATAATTCCTCATGAAATTGGCAAAATTAGGGAATGAAACTTCCACATATGCATGTACACACATAATAAACGTAGAATATAACAATTAATTATTTTCATAACTCGGTTTTGTGGTCCCGAAACCACTTCCCGACTAGGGTCAATTTTGGGCTGTCACATTCATAATCACATATTTTAGACAATAAATATCACATTCAAATAATTTGGTGACTCGGTTTAGAGGTCCCGAAACCGCTTTCCGACTAGGGTCATTTTAGGGCTGTCACATGTGCTCATTCGTTAGACTCTACTTCATCTAACAACAACCATATTTTTCCCTTCTACTTCCTACCATGGCCGAATGCATCACAACACCATACCATTTCAATTTTTGGTCATGGTTAAACAAAGAACTTAATGTCTCACTCAAAATGCTAAAAAGAAGATTCAAGAATCATCAATCCACCATCACATGCACCATTACAAAGCTTCACTTTTAGCATGCAAATGATATCAACACAAATCCACCTTAGCCGAATATCATCTCCATGACATAGTAAAGATTTGAACCATGGGCTAGTTAGAACTCAAGCTAACTACTAAATATACATGAATCTCATGGAGCAACCTCAAACATACCTTAGCCTAGTTACATGCATGGCCGAACCTCTTCAACATTTCCTCCTTTCTTTCCTTTTGAATTTCGGCCAGGGATGCTCAAGGATGAACACACATTTTTTTTCTTTGTTTTCTTTCTTCCATTCACGGCAAAGGGGGGCATGGATGAGACCATTTTTTTTTCATCACTCCTCCCTTTCATTATTTAATTACCATGCTCATTATTTTATTGTTTCCTCCCATGATGCACCAACACAACATGTCTATGACATGTTTTGCCCATCACCCTTTGTCCATCCTAATGTCATGGCCGGCCACTACTAGATGGGGGGAAATTGACATGCAAGTCCCCCCTTTTTCAACATGCACTAATAGGTCCTTATGTTTTGATCTATCACATTTCAAAAATGTCACACATAAGTCCTATTGACTAAATTCACATGCAACTTACTAAATAGAAGCTTAAAATTTTCACACATTTATTTTAGACAATAAATATCATATTCAAACAATTTGGTGACTCGGTTTAGCGGTCCCAAAACCGCTTTCCTACTAGGGTCACTTTAGGGCTGTCACAAATATGCCAACATAATTTCTACCAGTCAACCATTTAAGTAAACACCAAATATGTTATAGCCCCATTAATACATATCAAAACACGTTCATCACAAACCATTCCAATGGCTAGTTTTAACCCAAATATTTATCTGCCAATATTGGCTAATTAACCTATACATGCCATTATAATCATAATTAATTTACCATATGTACCAAGATGGGCCAATGGATAGTGTGAATGATCTCCACCAATGCTTCCAATCGAACGAGCTTCTGAATTACTATAAAACAAGGGAAAATAAAACAGAGTAAGCATGAAATGCTTAGTAAGTTTGTATAACATGGTAAATAACTTACCATATATTTATGTTCAGAACAAACTTGCAAGGCACCATCAATCAATTTTATCATAAGCCCTAAACACATATCCTCATCATGTTAGCCAAGTAATAACATATGATAAATGGATGAACAAAGTCATCAAGCATGATCCACATTCATGCTGTAACAGCCCAATTTTGGGCCTAACCGAAATAGTGGTTTCGGAACCATTAACTCGAGGTAAAAAAAATTATTTTTATATTATTTTATGTGTTATAGCATGTTTATATGAGTGCAAGAAAATTTTGGTGAAATAATTTTAGCGGTTTCATGCTCAATTACGAAAACGGACTAAATCGCATAAGGGACAAAAGTTTTATTTCATTAGCTAAAGGTGTCAGATAGCTAGAGAACCAAAATTAAGGTTATTTAAAGAGGAAATAGGCATTTATTAATGGCATGGCCGGCCATAGGGGAAAGAAAATCAAAAAGGTCAAAATTAGGTGAAATTTGGTGACCAATTTGACTAGAATAAAATAAAATAAGGAAAAAGCTATCATCTTTTTTTCTCTTCTTCTCTTCTCCACTGAAATTTTTAGCAAGGAAGGGGTCTTGAAAGCTTGAAATTTTCAGCCATTAAGTTCTCTCATAAGTAAGTCATTTTGATGACTTTTCTTGATAATTTTTGTACTTTTGGGACCCTTGTACCATAAGCTAACTAATAAGGGGACGATCTAGGGTTTTTCCATGAGAGTATTCATGTTTTTGCTGAATTGTTATGGAATAAAATGAATCTTGGTTGTTAAACAAATAACTTTTGTGAAGTAGTTTTCATGGAAACCGAAACTAAGGACCATTTTGAATAAGTTATAAATTATGTGGTAAATGTGTGAAATAATGGGAATTGTGGGCTGCTTTTAGTATAAAAAGAATTCAGCTAGGCTTGGGTAGTGAGAAAATTCGATAAAGATCGATTTACGAGCCTAAGGGTAAAATAGTAATTTTATGAAAGTCTAGGGGCAAAATGGTCATTTTGCCAAAATATGAATTATGAAATGCATTGATTAATATGATGATTAAATTAGTGAATTTTTATCATTTTAGATCAAGAAATACAAAATCTAGACCTAGACCGGAGGAAGGCCAAACAAGTAGATTAAATCCAACTAGTCGCCCACTTTTTGTATACTGAGGTCAATTGTATGTAAGTAAGACAACTTTATTGCTATTATGTATTGAATGGTAAATTTTGCATAATATGGTTGAATATGATCATGAATAATGCGTGATGAAATTAATGTGGTAAAATTTCCGGTTGAGCCTAGGAATAGATTGGATATCCATGCCATGACATTTGGGTGATATGTGTGCTAGTGTAAGACCATTCTGGGACATGGCATCGGCCACATTATGAGAGCCAATGTAAGACCATGTCTGGGATATGACATCGCCATTGAGACGAGAGCTAGTGTAAGACCATGTTTGGGACATGGCATCGGCCTCGACATGTAAGCCAATATAAGACCATGTCTAGGACATGGCATCAGCATTGAGACAAGAGCTAGTGTAAGACCATGTCTGGGACATGGCATCGGCCTCGACATATAAGCCAATGTAAGACCATGTTTGAAACATGGCATCGATAGTTCACCCTCTTGTGTAAAGCTTGTCAGATATCCCTTAGTATTCCAAATGGTTTCATGAGTTATTTTAAAGCTTATGATAATGATATGGAATGATATAATCATGTTGTGAGTGATATAGGTACTTATTCAAAACTCATGAGATGTGAATCTAGTTATGTTGCCTTGATGGTAAGGATGACATGAGTATGTCCTAGCGATGAAATGATTTTGGGATGATAATGTAATATTTGGCTTATACTTGTGATATATAAGCATGTAGTGATATTTACCTTTGTTCACTCAAGAATGTTGTGTTGGTTTATAATATGCATGGTCGATGTTGTTACTTATTTATATGAAACTTAATAAGCTTTATGCTTACTCCCTCTCATTTCTAGTTTCTTATAGTGCAGCCAAGCTAGTATCGGGGATCAAGGGACGTTAGAGGCATCGATCACACAATCACCTGAGGCTTTGGTATACCTAGTTTAATATTTTGATTTTGGCATGTATAAGGACTTGAATGTTTTGTTTAGTGTCTTGTTAGTTTAGCCACAAAAGTTGGCTTATATGATGGATGTGATACACATTTTTTATAGGCCATTCATGTTGTCTAATATTGATTATTATTAAATGCATTTGATGCAAATTTCTCATAGTTGTGGTTGTTTTGGTTATATGTGTTATGCTTGGATTGGTTTTAGGTAATATTGTGTAGGTTGGTACAAGTAAGGATGGAAAAAAGGCTTGGTAAATACCTTTGTTTTTGTCCACATGGGCAGACACACGGGCGTGTGTCTAGATCGTGAGTGACACATGGTCTGCCCCATGGGCGTGTAGTCTGGCCATGTGTCCCCTACACCTTAATTTTTCAAGTCAGTATCATGGTAGTAAACACACGGGTAGAGACACTGCTGTATGTCTCAGCCGTGTGCCCTTAATTGGTTGATGATGTCAGAAAAATAATGTCAAGGTTTTTGCACACGAGCTGAGACATGGGCGTGTCATGGTCGTGTGGGGGACATGGGTCATGGACACGGACGTGTGCCAAGTCGTGTGAAAACCTCTGTAGGTTCAAATTGAAAAATAAATTCTCACGGGCTAAGGACACCGGCGTGTCACAATATGCCCAAGCCGTGTGAGTCACACAAGCTTTCAACATGGCCATGTTAAATAGGTACACTGGCGTGTTGCCCTTCCACACGGGCGTGTGCCCCTATTAGCTTGAAATTTTACAAAGTTTTCTAGATTGCACAGATTAGTCACGAATCAATTCCAAAGTGTGTTTAGGGCCTCGTAGGCCCATAGTAGGGACCTTAAGGTGTTGTGAAAAGTTTTAATTTAAATTGCAAAATTTCATATCTAGGAAATGTATGTTTGTATGTGTTTAAGTCCGGTAACATCTCGTATCTTATTCCGGTGTCAAATTCGGGTAAGGGGTGTTACACATGTAATAACCAATTCATGCATCATTATATCAAGTAATGTCATTTCCATCTACTTCATGTACATATGGGTAATAATTCATTTCTAAGTCAACTATCTCCTATAAACATCAAGAAACATGTATGGGCTCAATAATAACCAAATTCTTGTACACATATCTTTTTCCACATTATGAGTTAAAATAACATATACAATTCATATCCTATATTTCAAGTACATATTCATAATAATTCATCTCAATTTCAGATTATTTCATGTCGGAACTTTAGCCATTAAATCATTTGAAATATCAATGTCACACGGGAAATACATTCAAGGTGTACTAATCTATATTCATGGATGAACATATTTATTAAATAGATTCCATGTTCATATATCATCAACTTGTATTTCCATAAATCATGTATCATTATTTCATGTATTTTAGGCAGACACTTGTAATAATTCATTTCTTGTTCATATTTTCTCATATCAGAATTTTGCTCGTTGAATTTATTTGAAATATTGATGGATACGCAGGTAGTACACTCGAAGCGTACAAATCAGAAATCCATCAATTCATAGTCAGGGGTACTCATTAGAGTACATAATTAGGAAGCACTCTCTTGAGCCATATATCAGGAATGCTCATATGGGCCATGTAATAGGAAACTTATCTGGGCTAAATCAGGAAACGCATATAACAAGAAACTCGAGAGTGCAAATAACAAAATGCTCTTCCGAGCTATAGTATGTTTGCAACATATGCAAGACTACAACCATTACAAGAAATCCAGTAATCCATCGAAATTCATTTATTCATATGGGACTTAACATTTTTCAGAGATTATCATTTATCGGGCTTTGTCGGATATGTCTTCAATTTCATATATATAAATATATAAATAATTTTTATACAATTCACATGCACAAAATTCAATTCAAGTATACAATTATACTTAATTTAGTTACACGAACTTACCTCGACAATTGTTCGTGTACGTAAAATCTACTAATCCAACATTTTTCTCTTTTCCTTGTTCTAACTCTGAATTTGGTCTATTTGGATCTATACGAGTAAATTTGACATCAATTTCATATAATTCATACTCAATTCAGTCTAATTCACATTTTAGGCAAAATTACCATGTAACACCATAAACCCGGCCTAGACGTTACGGCCAAATCCGGTGTGTCACATTACCTACCACTAACCAAGTTACCTAGTTTACTAAAGTTTGGGTGAGCTTTGCAAAAACCATTAATGAAGTTTTAAGAGAAATGTTTCGATTCACTAGTGTGAGTCCTATCCATTATCGATTGTTAAGGGTTTAGAAAACCGTGACTTTTGTTGTACTTTGAAAAGTTTCGTTTTGAAGACGTTTGGTTGTTGTGTCGGTTTAAAACAAGTAATTTTTGATAAACCCAGAGTTAACCAATTTCAAGGAATCAATTTAAGTGATGTGAATCTCAAGTCGAAAACAAATTAAGTAATTTGAAAACCCAAAATAAAATAATAGAGCGACCTTATTACAACTTTAACCAAAATAGAAATAATCAAAAATAAATGTGAAAATTAAAAAGGAAGCTATTTGAAACTTATTTAAAACCAGAAATTTAATCTTCGTGGCCACTCTAAATCCCGCCCAGCTCCAAGTCCACCAACTAGGGCTCACCTGCAAGGATGGAAGAGAAAGGGGGTGAGTTTGGAAAACTCAGTGTGTATGGAAAACCCATCCAAAGCCCAAGTCAGCTCAAGCCCATTGGGCCTAAGCCCTATTCAGATAACAGCGGGTACTGGGCCGAAGCCCTTTTTAGAATATAGTAAACTGGGCCTTAGCCCCTTTTCAGATAATAGTATGGCCCATAGGCCCATTCTAGAATAGAACAGACATATTCGTGTATGCAAGCCCAACCCAGCCTATAACCAACCACTACACTCCATCTGTACCAGCCCTACACTCCATGTGGGGAATAGCTCAACCCACCCAGCCCTACACTCTATAGTTGCAGCATTGCTGCTCAGATATCAGTAAGTTGAGACAAAGCCTCCAGTACGTGGTCAAGCCACTTTCAGTACTTCCTCCATCAATAACCCAGTCCCATGCATCAGATAATAATAACATGACATGCAGTAAATAGTAACATCAAACATGCATTCAGGTCAACCTTATCAGATAATAATAACATGGCATGCAATAAATAATAACAGTCAAACATGCATTCAGGTCAACCTTAACCCTAGGGGTATATCAGTAATTTTGCTCCTAGGGGTAAATTTGTAAATTTTCCACCTATAAAGGTATTTCAGTAATTTTATCAGTTTTAAGGTTTCTCACGAATGTTACTGTCCTTATTAGCCCATTTGTCATCGCAATAATTTATTTATCTCAATTTCACAATTTTAGCCATTGGGCCCTAAAACCTCTAATGGGTCCTACAGTGTCCACTAGCAATTTAAGCCCATTTAATTCAAGTTTTATAATCAGTTTACCGGTTTAAGCAGTTTGAAATCCACGGTCTAACAGAATATACTTATTGCCTATTTATTTATTTATTATTATTATTATTATTATTTTTATTTATTAACCCGTATGGGCCCGTGAGCCCATTGGGCCTAGTTTTAGCCTATCGAGGCCCAATTACCGAAGTGCACGAAATTTCACACATGACTAACTTACCACTTTTCAATTTCAGATCTAATGATTTCTAAACGTCTTGTGAGCACTCGCACACTCACAAGCCCACGAAATGCCGGAATTTCGGTATTTCGGCTTTTGCCGAATTGAACTATGAGTGGGTGTTCGATACACACCTGTTTCACGACGACTGCTACTGAGATCCCTTACGATGTCCTACAATTGATTACCACAATTCTTAGATTGCAACCCACAACAACCAATCCCAATATTCAACAACCCATATTCGAACCATGCCTCTAAAGCATTTAGAATCTGACCTTTTTGCTGAAAACCGATGACTAGATCTAAGTCTAGTTGTTTCAAAGATCCAAGCCTTCGATCAAACCTCTAGAAGACACTAATCACCAAAAGAAATCGTCGATTAAAGACCCTTAAAGCCTTATGCCCAAATCGACAGCCTCCCTAGATTTTAGGGACTTTGGCTTTTCTAAATTGTAAAATAAGACTAGATCTGAGGTGATGAGCACTTACCACTTATTCCTCTTTGATTTCTATGCAGATCTGATGCAGATCTATCCACTGAAAAATAGTAGAACTCGAATCCAGGAGATTTGAAGTTTCGACTATAAGTCCCTAAATCTATGGTATTTCGGCTTTTTAAGTGACGAAGAAGATGACGATTTGAGGCTATAACTTTGAAGTAATGTTGCCGACAGATACTAAGGGTTTAGAGAAGATGAAAGTTGATCAAAAAGAACAAAAATAGCTGAAGGATTTTGGCTTGGAGAAATCGGCACAAGAAGTGAGTTTTTGGGATTTCGGCTTTTATGGTAATCGACTATGGAGGTTTTATGGAGGATGGAATCGACAGAGGAGGTGAGTAAGGTGAATAGAAGGTTTCAGCTAGAAGAAAAAGCAAAAAGGAAGAAAAAAAAATGAAAAAGAGAGGAAGAAGAAATCGGCACCAAGGAGAAGGAATTTGCGTTTTCGGTTTTTGTGAGAACTCAGAAAGGATGAATGACAGTGAAAGCTTTCAGGTGTGAATGACAATGAAAGCTTTCAGGTGGCTAACCCTAATTTTCCAAGACAGAAAAAGAAAAGAACCTAACCCTAATATCAACTAAAACAATCGGCCCAACCTCCCTAAAGCCCTTGCCAAAATTCACTTAAGTGATCACATGCCCGACACATGCCTAAAAAAAATAACAATATGCCTACCTTGCAACTTGAACCCTGGACCTTTAATTCCTTCCCAGACGCCTTTTTTTAGGAACTTAGTGGCGCCACCTTGCCACTTTACCAAGGCCTTATTTGTGTCCTATTTTACCACCTCAACTTTAAAAGCCCATATCGCTAGAACCCTCTCTCCCAAAATTAAAATTCAGGAATTGCCTCGAATTAAATTTACTCTTAGGCCTTTTTTTCCCACACCATAAACCTTTCGTAATTTATTTAATTACTAAACTAAACATACGAAATAATAATAACATCCAAATTATTCGGGTCATTTTCCACTCGAACCCAGACTCAAGGCCCAATACTTCTGTAACATCTTGATTTTGGGCTTAGTCGGAACAATGGTTTCGGGACCACAAATTCGATGAGGAAAATTTTATTTTTATTATTTTTTATAGTCTACAATTTCACGGAATGATTTCGTGAAAATTTCGTTAAAAAATTTTGACGTTTGGGCACTCAATTTCGTCAAAAGGACTAAATTGTAAAAAGTGCAAAAGTTGAGTTTTACATGTTAGAAGTGTTTAATTGTTATGAGTTTTTAAATCAAAAGTCCTTAAATGGTAATTAGACCATTTTGAAGTTGTGGACAAAAATTGGACATGGATGGAATTTTTTTGAAAGTTTAGTAGTAAGGGCATTTTGGTCATTTGTATATTAAATGAAATAAAATGGGAAAAATAACACAAAATGGTCATCTTCTCCATATGGAGGCTGAAATTAGCATGGGGGAAGCCATGGCTAGGGTTTTCAAGCTTTCCAAGCTCAATAGTAAGTCCATTCTAGCCTCGTTTTTCAAGTTCTTTACGTTTTTGGAATCCCGGTAACTTGATTAAGCTTATGCTAGCAATAATTCAACCTATGGTTCGTATTTGGAAAAATACCCGTAGATGAAATTTGTGTTTTTTGGTGTTTTATGATAGAATATGAGGTTTTCAATTATGTTAGACAACTTGTGCTACTTGGTTTTAAGTGAAAACGAGTAAAAGGGCTTAATAGGTAAAAATACCTAATAGTCATAAGTGCATGTTAGAGTGAGAATTTGATGTTGTCATAGAAGGGAAAACTGATTAGCATGTCATAAAACATAAGAATAAGGGATGAATTTTAATTCCCGAGCCTAGGGGCAAAAGTGTAATTATGCAAAAGTTTAGGGGCAAAATGGTAATTTTTCCAAAGTTCGTATTAAAGGCTGTTTTGATGAATGTATGTATTAAATAAATTAATTTGGTATTATAGATCAAGAGAAACGAGATTTAAGTCGTGATCGAGGGAAAAACAAAGTTTACAAGGAATATGCTCGATTGCTAATATTTCGTATCGAGGTAAGTTCGTATGATAATAATAATGCAATGTTATGTTTGAATTATATTTCTTCCTATTATTGCATATATTGTATGATTTAATATATTAGAAAAGTTGATGGAATGGTGTTTATGATGTGGAAATATGACATGAAAGAATGTTACATTGAATGCAAGAAAATGATGATACATGACAAGTGATATATGAAATATGTGATATATGTTATGTAAATTCTAAAAAGCTGATTTGCTATTTGAGTTGTATCTTATTATACTATGAATGAACAATTGGTACTATGGATAGTGAGATCGACACTTCAAGTAAGTTCGTATATAAATAATCTATCGATTCTTTTTATGTTAATATATTTTGATATCATATGAAATGTGGCTGCCTATCAAATGATTATTTGATGTAAATTATGAATTTAAATTGATTCCGGACAATTTAATAAAATGTTGAAAAGTGAGGAATTTCTCGATTGAACCTTCGGAATAGAAATGATACAAATGAGCTATTGTGGGGTCACGTGTGTAGTACTAAGTGCAGGCTACTACGTGTACCAGATTCTTGGTCGCATGTGTAGTACTAAGTGCAGCTACTATGCGTACCTGATAACTTCGATCACGTGTGTAGTACTAAGTGCAGGCTACTACGTGTATCAGATGGTTAGGTCACGTGTGTAGTACTAAGTGCAGGCTACTACGTGTACCGGATAATTGGTCGCATGTGTAGTACTAAGTGCAGGCTACTGTGCGTACCAGATAGCTTCGGCTACAAGTGTGGAAATGAGAAAATATGCAGGCAATTATGTATCTGTTATTATTCCGATGAGTTCAACGGGAAATCAATTAAGTGAAAATAAATATGAAAGTGATTATGTGATGAACAAGTGCAAGTATATGTTTATTTAAATTTATGAGAAATATGCTCGATATTTGAGTGAACCTCGGTAAAATGGAATGGATTAAGTGAAATTGTGCAAAAGTGAACTTTAGTAGTAAAACAGTGTTGGACAGCAGCAGTGCATGAATTTGAAAATTTACCAAATATTGTGGAAGTTGAATTAAATTTCAAATAAATATTTAATTAAAGTTTATTGAGTCTATTTTCACATAAAAGAAACAGGGGAAGCAAAAGAATTCGATATTATGTGATATTTGAATTCTTGTGAGACAATGTCTGAATGAATTCGAGATCCCCTGTTCTGACTTGGAAAAATTGTTAAAAATTATATAAAAATAATTTTTGGGTATAAATTGTATGCCTAGAATCTAGTCTAATTTTAATAAAAACAAACGAGAACATCATCCGAGTTTTGTACTATGAGATAAATAAATTTTTGTGAAGAAAGGTCGAAGCTGTTAAACAGCGAATTAGGAGAGACTTTGAATAATAAACTGTATTTATTGGCTGGACCAAAAATTATTAAAATTTTATGGTGGAAAGATATATGAGTCTAGTTTTTGGGAAAATTTATGGATCTTAATTTGGAGTTCCGTAGTTCTAAATATAAATGATTTAGTGACTATTACTCAAGAAAACAACTTAACAGGAACATGTGTCAATGTACAAATGAGTTAGTTTTATTGTGGGAAGCATGTTAGTAAATTGCTTATTATTATTTCATGTGAGCTTACTAATCATAAAGCTTACCCCCTCCTTTCCATTTCTTTTAGTGTTGTCAGGTTAGCTCAGGGTTGGAGACCGTCGGAGGCAGCATCACACTATCAAGCCAACACCTTGACAGTATAAACACATATGCTAGAATTATCAAGTGAGTGGCATGTATAGGGACCTAATTTTATAACATGTGTTATTATAATTTGGCCAAATATATTGGTCTTTAGTGAGCTAATGATTCTGACTTATAAATCTAGTTATTTATGTTATGTTTGATATTGGTGATGTGCATATGCTTGGTTGTCATGCATGGTTGGTAATAAGTTGTTTAAGTTGTTTAATTGATGAATTAAGTTTAGTAACACTTCGTGCTCGACTCCGGCGATGGTCTCGGGTAAGGGGGCGTTACAACTTCCAGGCCCAAAAATCGGGGCGTTACATACCTTTTTGCCCCTAACTTTTAATTAATGACGATTTTGTCCCTAGGCTCAGAAAATGAAATTCATGCAATTTAATTCTTATTCCAAGCCTAGCCAAATTTTAAAAGTAACATTTACATCCCATGTATTTCATAAAATTTAGAATTTTTCCATAAATTTTACAACTTTACAATTTAGTCCCTAATTCACATTTTCATCAAAATTCACTTTACAAAAGTTGTTTATCTATCAACAACCTTTCATTTTCTACCATAAATTTCAAAATTTCAGTATATTAATCCATATAAAAATTTCTATACTTTGATACTTTTCAAACTAATCCCCAAAATAACTAGATTAGGTTATCTCGATCTCAAAAATATAAAAATTACTAAAAACGGGACTTAAATACTTACCTAATTTGGCCAAATAAGTTTTCTTTTTTCTTCCATTCATATGGCTAGGGTTTCCATATTTATTTGGGAAAAGATGATGATAAAAATGATGATATTTTCTTTATTTTATTATTTATCATCTTTATTTATCATCTTTCCAATTTTGTCCTTTTCTTTATTTTATTTTTCATGGATGATTCATCATACTTAACAACTAAGTATTTTTTAATGGTCTATTTCCATATAAAGACCTCAAATTTTGAATTCCATAGCTATTTAATCCCTTTAGCTATTAGAACTCAACTTTTGCATTTTATGCAATTTGGTCCTTTATCAAATTAAACATGTAATCGGTAAAATTTCTTTACGAAATTTTTATATGACATTATTATCATACTGTAGATCATAAAATAATATTAAAATAAATTTCCTTTCTAGAATTAGATTTGTGGTCCCGAAACCATTGTTCCAATTTTACCGAAAATGGACTGTTACAACTCTCCCACTTATAAATTTTTGTCCTCGAAAATTGTACCAGTAAAGAAGTCTGGATATTTCTTTCACTTCAAATGCCATTATTTCAATCAGTCTCTCACTATAATTGTTAAGCTGAATTTCAATATCTATCAGAGAAATATCATGTGACGGATATGATTGATACCATCATAGCATATACACATGAATAAAATTGTAAATTCTGTCAAGCTTTGGCAATAATGCCAATCAATGCATAACAAGTCCGATTCTTCTCAATGATCTCATATGGCCTGATAAGCCGTGGACTTAATTTGCCTTTACAGCCAAACTAGAGAATTTTCCTTCCATAACAAAATTTTAAAGGATATTTATCGCTAACTCGGAACTCTATTTCTTTTCATTTAAGATCCACATAAGATCTTTGACAATCAGAAGCTGCCTCAAAACTATCTCAAATCACCTTCACTTTTTTTTCAATTTCAAGGATCAAATCAACTTCATGTACTCTTTCTATCACTAAACTTAGTCCATTACTATGGAGTTTTGCATTTATGACCATATGGAACTTCATACGGTGCCATTTTAATACTTAACTGGAAACTGTTATTATATGTGAATTCGACTAACGATAATTATTTCTTTTCCAATTGCCTTCAAATTCTAGAATACAACACCGAAACATATCTTTAAGAATTCAAATCACACATTCAGATTAACCATCCATCTGAGGATGAAATGCGTTACTAAATTATAATCACTTACCCAAAACTTCTTGTAACTTGTTCCAGAATCAAGATGTGAATCGTGGATCTTAATAAAAAATAATAGAAATTGACATAACATATAATTTGACAATCTCGAAAACATATAATTCAGACAATCTATTAAGAAAGAAATCCATTCATACTAGGATAAAATATGCAGACTTCGTCAAACGATCGACGATCACTCAAATAGCATCTTTCTTTTTCAGAGACAGGGGTAATCCTGATATAAAATTCATAGTAACTTTATCCCATTTCCATTCCAGTATCATCACTGGCTGTAACAATCCTGAAGGTATTAGTATCTGATGTTCAGCTTTAACTTGCTGACATATCAATCATTTAAATACAAATTCAAAAATATCCCATTTCATTTCGGGTCACAAGCGCATCTTTATCGAATCAATGTACATTTTATTATTCTCTGGATGATAGACATATTACTATTATAAGCTTCGTGCAAAAATTTCTGTACAACCTCTGAATTTTTCAATACACAGGCTTTGCTTCTTAATAATAGACAATTATCAAATCCATCCTGAAATTCTAAATCAGAAGTTGACTCACTCTGTACCAATTTAACTTGCAACTCATTTTCACTTTTCTGAGCGTCATAGATCTGTTGTAAAAACTTCAGTTTAACTTTAAGCTCAGTAAAAATTGAGTCATTATCAGAAAATTACAATCAATTTTTCACTGCTCATAAGACAAAGAGAGACTTCCTATTTAGAGTATCCACAACTACATTTGCATTTCCCGAATAATAATCAATTACAGAATCCAAATCTTTCAACAATTCAAGTCATATACATTGTCTCAGATTCAAAACTTTTTGTGACATCAGAAAATTTAAACTTTTATGATCAATACATTTATGGCATTTTTCACCAAACAAATAATATCGACAAATTTTTAGTGCAAAAAAAAATAGCTGTCAATTCTAAATCGTATATCGAGTAATTCATTTCATGTGGGTTTAACTGTCTAGAAACATAAGCTATTACTTTGCCTCACTACATTAAAACATAGTCTAGCCTATTCAATGATGCATCACTGTAAATCAAAAATTCCTTATTCAATTCAGGCTGAACCAGAACTGATGTTTCGGTCAACAGGGCTTTCAACTGATCAAAATTTTACTGACATTTATCAGTTCATTCAAATCTTTTTCATCTTTCGGTAACAATCAGGTCATCACTGTAGCTATTTCAATTATTAACATCGAAGCTTTGAATTATTCTAAAGCCACAATAATCAGATAGATTAAAAATCATAGTGCTAGGACTGACATTTCAATAGTATAGATGAAACAATATCTCAACATCAATAGTATTCTCCAAATAGAAGAAGAAAACCAAAAGTAGTCCCAATAACAATCAGTGCCATAATATCATTTCTATAATCTAAAATTCATATCACCAAACTCCCATGATCGAGTCAGGGTTTATAACAGTAGTAAATGTAATTACCTATGGACAATGAATATCTTTCACAATTATACCATGTTTGATAGATAAGATCAAACCATAAGAATAAAAAGAAAACCGAGATAATGAAATCCAAAATGTGAAGCTATATTGAATTTCCAAGAATACAACCCATATTAAATTGTAATGAGATCGATGATATCCTAGAAAAAGTCCAGAAGAATAATATTGCTCATACACACTAGAAACAATGTAAATTGCATATTTGGAATTCAGAACTTCAACCAGTAGAAGTAGAAAATAGTATCATATGAATCTTATCATCAAGTCTTCTCTCAAACATAATAGTTTAGAAAACCAGGGGAAGATAGAGCAATACCACTCATGAATCAATCAGACTAATAATAATTCCATCTAATATCATGATTCGCCAACCTTTCTATATGATAAATATCGTATCTGAACATGAACAATTTCATATGCCTCTGAGAATAACAGAACATGTAGTATACCCAAAAGAAATTGCTGTAATATACCCGATTATAACAGTTTAATTCAAATATCTTTGCAATTTCATCACTATTCTACTGACTAATAAAGTCATCAATAATCTCACATTATTCAGTTCACTGAAGGAACCAATTCAGAAGAAATTTTCGGTTAATCCATTCTGTAGATACCGTACCTAAATAAGTCAATTACTCATGAATAACTTCTTCCTTAACAGTGACATTGTGTATCCCAAATAAATCTTCAGAATAATATGATGTCTCTTTTAAACCATCTTTATTTACTAGCTCATTCTTAGCTCTACCGTATTATTATTCATTTAGCCGCTAGACTTTTCAATTTCACACTTGCGAACTGAATCAATATAATCTTGTGAATTTCATTATTTAAAACTGTACTGGTGAGGGGGTAGAGATCGTAAAGCCTCAAAATTTAACTTTCATATATACACACGTATAACATAACATTTATCATTAACATGTTTATTATAAAACATTTATTTCATACCTTTACGAATCTCTAATCATCATAAGCAACATTTTCATTCAGATACTTGAGTATCACTGTCAACGTTATCGGAATTAGCTCAATTGGAAAGCATCTCCGTCTATTAGTAAAACAATTCTCATCAGAGTCGGGAGATATCACACTATCACTGGTTATATAATGGCATGTATTTCTAGACTTCACATATGCTATGTTTAGTCCGAGAACCGACTAAACCGTAGCTCTGATACAAATAAATGTAACACCCTTAATTCGAATCCGTCGCCGAAACAACGTTATTGAGTATCACTGAAGTTTACAGGTCTAGTAACAGACATTTCATAAATGTTTAGCATTTTTACCAGATTTCAATCAAATTTAATCATACAGTCCCTTATATAAGCCCCCGAGGCTGAAATCATGCATTAGAATCATGTCAGGACTAAACCAGGTACTCAGAATATTTTTTGTAAAATTTCAAAATTTTTCCTAAGTGCAGGGGTCACACGCCCGTGTAGTCAGGCTGTGTAACTCTTTGACTTGGGTCAGACGGTCAGGTTACACACCCGTGTGCTAGACTGTGTGTAGGTACAGGGGTTACACGGCCAAGCCACATGCCCGTGATCCAGGCCATGTGATCAATTGTTAGCATTCTATTTTGACATTTAAAAAATGAAGGGGACACACGGCCAGATCATACACCCATGTGCTAGGCCGTGTGTCACACATGGCAAAGACACATGCCCGTGTCTCTGCTCGTGAAGACAAAAAATGGCTATTTTCCAAGCCACATTTCTCACCCAACTTGTCTTCCTTTTACACTAATTCTTTAATAGATTCACAAGCCATTTTTAAAAAAATTAATTCAAGACAAAACCGAATCTTATACATGACATAACATCACATACAACGAATGTGCTCTTATAACACTTTACCATCATGCAATCAAACATACAAAACTTACTTATCAAATTCACCTATATGCGTATTTTACCAAATATGCTAGAATTAATCATCACTATGCCAACATGATTTCTACCATTCAACCATTTAAGAACACACCAAATATGTTATAGCCCTATTAATACATATCAAAACACGTTCATCACAAGCCATTCCAATGGCTAGTTTTAACCCAAATATTTATATGCCAATATTGGCTAATTAACCTATACATGCCATTATAACCATAATTAATTTACCATATGTACCAAGATGGGCCGATGGATAGTGTGAGTGATCTCCACCGATGCTTCCAATCCAACGAGCTTCTGAATTACTATAAAACAAGGGAAAATAAAACAGAGTGAGCATGAAATGCTTAGTAAGTTCGTATAACATGGTAAATAACTTACCATATATTTATGTTCAGAATAAACTTGCAAGGCACTACCAATCAATTTTATCATAAGCCCTAAACACATATCCTCATCATGTTAACCAAGTAATCATATATGATAAATGGATGAACAAAGTCATCAAGCATGATCCACATTCATGTAATAACCAATTCATGCATCATTATGTCAAATAATGTCATTTCCATGTACCTCATGTACATATAGGTAATAATTCGTTTCTAAGTCATACTATCTCATATAAACATCAAGAAACATGTATAGGTTTATAATAACCAAATTCCCATATACATATATTTTTCCACATCATGAATTCAAATAACATATACAATTCATATCCCTGTATTTCAAGCACAATTTCATAATCATTCATCTCGATTTCAAATTATTTCATGTTGGAACTTTACCCATTAAATCATTTGAAATATCAATGCCACACAGGAAATACACTCAAGGTGTACTAATCTATATTCATGGATGAACATATTTATTAAACAGATTCCATGTTCATATATCATCAACTTGTATTTCCATAAATCATGTATCATTATTTCATGTATTTCAGGTAGACACTTGTAATAATTCATTTCTTGTTCATATTTTCTCCTGTCAGAAATTTTTCCGTTAAATTTATTTGAAATATCGATGGATACGCAGGTAGTACACTCGAAGTGTACAAATCAGAAATCCGTCAATTCATAATCAGGGGTACTCTTTAGAGTACAGAATCAGGAAGCATCTCTCGAGCGATATATTAGGAATGCTTATATAAGCCATGTAACAGAAAGCTTATCCAGGCTAAATCAGAAAACTCATATAACAGGAAAATTGAGAGTGTTAATAACAAAATCTGTGACAGCCCTAAAGTGACCCTAGTTAGAAAGCGGTTTCGGGACCGCTAAACCGAGTCACCAAATTATTTGAATGTGATATTTATTGTCTAAAATATGTGATTATGAAGGTGTGAAAGTTTTAGGCTTCGATTTAGTAAATTGCATGTGAATTTAGTCAAAAGGACTTATGGGTGACATTTTTGAAATGTGATAGGCTAATCTACAAGGACCTAATAGTGCATGTAATCAAAAGGGAGGACTTGCATGTCAATTTTCCCCCCCTAATATGAAGTGGCCGGCCATGAGCATGGGTGGACAAGATGTTATGGCTAAAAACATGTCATAAACATGTTGGGGTAGTGCATTATGTAAGGATTAATAAAATAAAGAGCATGGGTGGACAAGATGTTATGGCTAAAACCATGTCATAAACATGTTGGGGTAGTGCATTATGTAAGGATTAATAAAATAAAGAGCATGGGCAATAAAATATTAGTGTTAGTAGGATGAGAAACAAAAAAAAGAAAAGAAAAGAAAGGATGTGTGTGATTGTCCCCCCCATTGCCGTGAGTTGAAGGAAAGAAAAACAAAAAAAAAAGTGTTCATCCTTTGGTTCATCCTTGGCCGAAAATTTTAAGGAGGAAGGAAGAAGAAAGGTTGAAGAGGTTCGGCCATGCATGTAACTAGGCTAAGGTATGTTTGATGATGTTCCATGAGATGCATGCATGTTTTAGTTGTTAGCTTGAGTTCTACCTAGCCCATGGTCTAAATCTTGCTATGTGATGGAAATGACACTCGGCCATGGATGCATCATTCTTGCTTGGTGTTGAGTAAGGTTTTCGGCTATGGTAAATATAAGGGTAAATGGTGTCTTGATGCATTCGGCCATGGTAGAAAGTAGATGTGAAATGGTAGTAAGATAAAATGCAAAATGTTAGTATTTGATTACTAGTGTATAAATGCGTATTAGCCGAGTTTTGAATTTGAAACGAAACGGTATATAACCAATACAAGTAACCATATTTGTGGGAAGTATTAAGCATATAATTGGCCTCAACATATACATGCATACTCGGCCACATGAGAAGATTTGTGTTGCATGCATTCGGTTAGAGGCAAGCATATTGATGCCTTTATCTTGGTTAGGACAATCGGCTAAAAGGGAGTGTGGGTTAATATGTTGAGTTGATGCATGATTTCACATGTATGTGACTTTAATGTCTAATGTATAAATATGGGCTAAGTGCCTTGCGTTCCTCTTTTCGATGCTCAAATGATTAAATCAATTTATTTGTTTAATTAAGCTCAAGAGCAAAGGGGATCTAAATCCGATAAAGGGAAGGAAAAAGTGGTCGAATAGCCATCGAAATCGTTCGACAACATCCGAGGTAAGTTCTTGAGTAATAGAGCTTAAATTATGATTTGATTAGATCATGTTTTAAGCAAATCAAAATCATGCTCTTTGTGTGTGGCTATTGAGCCGAAATTGCAAGAGTGATAAGTGTCTTGTGTTTGAGTTTTGCTAATGAAAATGAAATACGAATGTGTCATGATTTATTGTCAAATGTGCATGGTTATTCGAATGATGTCCGGGCTAAGTCCCGAAGGCTTTGTGCTAAGTGACCATATCCGGACTAAGATCTGAAGGCATTTGTGCGAGTTACTAATTCCGGGCTAAGCCCGAAGGCATTGGTGCGAGTTACTAAATCCGGGTTAAGTCCCGAAGGCATTTGTGCGAGTTACTATAACCGGGCTATGTCCCGAAGGAATTTGAACAAGTAGCTATATCCGGTTAAATTCCGAAGGTACGTGATTCGGGAATGAACGATCTTGCTGTAAAAATTTCAGTTAATACGCTTGTAACATCCCAACATTGAGGTATGTTTCGTATGTGCTTTGAATTAGTTGAGCCCTTACAAATAAGTATTCACTCAGTTGATAAATGAGCTACCGGCCTTTGGCTAAGTTAATCTTTGTGTATGAATATAAGGGTTGGTAATGTGAAGTAAGTATGATATTGAAAATTTGTGCATATGAAATTATCTGTTTAGCTTCATGAATGCTATACTTTGGTTGTGTCTAAATTCTTTGCTCAAAACTTACTAAGCATTTAATGCTTACTCCGTTTCTTTGATTCTCTGTTTTATAGATTTTGGTTCTTCAGCTATCGGACTCGGGATTTTGAAGTCGAAGTCGCCCACACTATCAAAGCCCCCTTTTGGTACAATTTTGGTTGAACTTTGAAATGGCATGTATAGGACTACCCTTTTGTTGTTGGTCATGTACCCTTCGGTTTTGTGTAAATTTGGATAGCCATGCGAAAATGGCTTAAATATACTTTGATCATAGCATTATAATCGTTTTGTATGTTGTCCGTCGAGAGGTATGGAAATGTTGGTAACGGTTAGCCATGGGAAGGGTTATTCTTGATCACCTTTGGAATATGTATGACAAACTCTAGTTGATCCATGGAGGATCATGAAATAGGTAAAGTTTACCTTAAAAAAACAGATGCTGGCAGCAGCAGTGATGAGGATGTGAAAAATCACTAAAAATAGTAGGAATGGAATTAAATAGTGAATAAATTATGTAAATTAACCTTGATGAATCTATTTTCATAGGAAAGCAACGAAACGATCATATGGACAGTATGTTAAGAGATATTCAGGTTCTCGTGAGACAGGGCCAGAACGGTTTCTGGATTCCCTGTCCCGACTTTGGAAATTCATTATAAATTAACCAGAGATAATTAGAAGTCATGCCATATATGAATAGATTCATTTTTGAGTCTAGTTTCTATAGAAACAAACGACATCAGTATTGAAGCCGTGTACAGGGAGATATCCAAGTCGTAATGCGCAAAGGTCAGTGTAGTCGATCCCTGTAACATGGGAGACTTTGACTAATAAACTGTACTAATTGGACTGACCAAAAATTCTAGAAAAAAATTTGTAGATGCATATATGAGTCTAGTTTCAGGGAAAAATCACGAAGCTGATTTTTGAGTTGTGAAACTCAAGATATGATTTTTAAGGTGACAGTGACGCAGTTAGCCAGCTTGCCTGGAAAATTTAAAATGGATTGTGCAAAGAAGTGATTTAAGTCTGCAAACCCCTCGTGTCCGACTCCGGCGACGGACTCGGGTACGGGGTGTTACAAAATCATCATCCGAGCTATGCTATGTTTGAACCATATGCAAGACTACAACCATTGCAGGAAATCCAGTAATCCATCGAATTTCATTTATTCAAAATAGAACTTAACATTTTTCGGGCATTATCATTTATTGGGCTTTGTCGGATATGTCTCGTAACACCCCTAACCCGTATTCGTTGCCGGAATAGGGTTACAAGGCATTACTGGACAATATAACATTTATCAAACATTCAATATCACATCTCATTCATTTAGATATACACAAATACCCTTAAATAGTTCTACAAGACCTTAAAACATACTTAAGAGTGGTTCGGGACTAAACCAATCACATATAAAAATTTCATGATATAATAGGTCACACACCGGTGTGAACAGGCCGTGTGCCTCACACGACCACCAGACACGCCTGTGGCACAGGCTGTGTGAAAGCAGGGCATACATACTGACTTGTACCACACGGCTGAAGACACGCCCGTGTGCCACGACTGTGGGAAAACTAGGAAGGTTACTAACTTGGGTCACATGGCCTACCACACGCCCATGTGTCTAGCCCGTGTACCCTTCGAAATGGCCATACACACCCGTATGCTAGGCCTTGTGTCATTTAGGGGGTATACTGACTTATGTCACACGGTCCGTGACACACCCGTGTGTGAGTCCGTGTGACACGCACGGCCAGTAGACACGTCCGTGTGTCCAAGCCGTGTCAAACTTGTAGGGTATACTGACTTAATTTGTAGGGCTACCCTAAGGGACACACGGCCGTGTAACATGACCATATGTCACATATGGCTGAGACACATGCCCGTGTCTCTGCTCGTGTGGACAAAAATAGGCCCTTTGTAAAGCTAATTTACCACCTTATCCACAAGGATACAAATTAATCCAAAATAGCACCATTTCAGGAAACCAAAAACATGCCAAATCAATCATATATCAAGCTATATATATATCATCAACCATTTCAGCTACTAAATTTCCATATACAAATATACCAAATCCATATACCAAAACCTTCAAACATTGATAACTAACAAATTCAACATCCATTTAACTATATCCACAACTATGGAAAACATACCAAAACAAACCAACATATAAGGCATTATATGCATCACATATATCACTTATCAATCACATAACTTAATCCGGCTTAATTGGCTAAAAACATACCAATTTTTACATCATTAACAAGCTAAATCACATGGCTAACATCATAGCTCAAAACGTACCAAAATGAATCTAACCCATATATGCCATATACTATATATACAAGCTTCAAAAGTACTAACAAACGATCAATAGTGTGACGATGTTTCCCGACGATCCTCGAGTTCAAGCTAGCTTTGATTGTTTATAAAACATAGACAAATAACACACAGTAAGCTTCATAGCTTAGTAAGTTCGTAGTTAAGCAATTCAATTTATCAAATAATATAATTCAACCATTTGTACATTACCAAATCAACATTACATTAATACAAACCTTATTCATGTCTCAAACATGATTAAATATCATTTCCTTAAACTTTCTCAATATAGTACTTGAATAAATTCTATAAATACCCATTTCGCCTAGTACTAACCTCTTTGTTAACTACGACATTCATTTATTTATCCGTTGAACCATTAGGGTTAGAAATCGGATACTCACAAATCACAATTGATAAGTACCTACACCATGGCTCGTAGCCAAATCAAGATGGCCCGTACCCAAATCAAGGTAACTCCTCACTGAATACCTAAGCATGGCCCGTAGACAAATCAAGTTAACTTATACCAGAGTACCTATACCATGACCCGTAACCAAATCAAGGTAACTCCTCTCTGAATACCTATAGCATGGCCCGTAGCCAAATCAAGGTAATATTCGCACTCGAAGTACCGTCATCATGTCCCGAAGCCAATGCATTAACTTAATAACATTACATTATCATCATCACAGTACTTAAGGTTTAACCAAGAAATTTTGCTTGTCGATTTCATTGTTGAACATTTCCATGTAGTCGTATTCACAATTCAAACATTATCCACAATCTCTTAAACACATTTTATGCAATAACAAAGCATATAACATTCATTTATAATGAAATTAACATCTACGAACTTACCTCGGTCGTAGAACAATGAAACTAGCCGTTTAATCAAGTACTTTGTTCTTGCCTCGATCTAAGTCTGTGTTCCTCTTTTCTTGATCTATATGTATTCAAAATTAACTCATTTAATTACCTATTCATTCAATTTCATCCAAAAATATACATTTGAGAATTTTTTCACTTTAGCCCTTAAACTTTCAAATCTATTCAATTTAGTCCCCATTTCACAAATGCACGAAATTCAAAAAATTCAATTTAACCCATGCTTGGCCGAATTACCATAATGCCCCTAGCAGCCCATATTTTTCATTTATTTCAAAATTTAATCCCTCAATTACACTTTTCACAATTTAGCCCTTAAATGGCAATTTCACTAGAAATTATTTTACAAAACATGAGAATCTATCGACAAATACTCATTTTCTATGATAAAACATTCAATCATTTATCAATGGAAACTTTCAAAAATTAAGGCATGGGCTAGCTAGAATATGAAGCAACGATCAAAAAACGTAGAAATCATCAAAAATCGAGCAAAGAACACTTACCAATCAAGCCTACAAGTGACAAACCCTAAAGCAATATTTTTGGCTTCCTTTTTCATTAACATTCGGCTATCCAAGGTAAAAAATGAACAAAATTCCTTTTTGTTTTCATTATATTATCATATAATTTACTTATTACCAATTTAACCTTAATGAATAATAATAATACTAAATGCCATGCCATTATCATCCATTAACTATCAAATGGTTTAATAACATCATAAGGAACCTCACATTTAATCAACCTTAGCAAATAGACACATTAAACATATAGAATGTCACTTTTTCATTTTATGTGATTAAGTCCTTTTTCTCAAAGTGAGCTATTAAATAGTAAAATTAGCTCATGAAATTTTCACACATATATAATCACATGCTGTAAACATCAAAAATAATATCAAAATAATTTTATGACCTCAAATTTGTGGTTCTGAAACCACTGCTCCAATTTAGCTAAAACCGGGTTGTTACAACTGTTCTCCCTTGGGGATTTTCATCCCCGAAAATCTTACCTATGAATAGGTTTGGATATTGCTTTCTCATAGCATGTTCGGGTTTCCACGTAGCTTCTTCAACCCCGTGTGGATGCCATAATACTTTCACTAATGCAATTTTCTTATTTCTCAACTCTCTAATTTCACGGGCTAGAATTTGAATCGGTTCTTCATTATATGATAAATCAGATTGAATCTCAACTTCAATTGGGGAAATGTCATGTGAGGGATCAGATTGGTATTGTCGAAGCATCGATACATGTAATACATTATGAATCTTTTCTAACTTAGATGGAAATGCTAACCGATAAGCCACTGGTCCAACTCGCTAGATAATCTCATAGGCCCAATGAATCTTGGGCTCAATTTGCCTTTATAACCAAATCGAAGTATTTTCTTCCATGGAGATACTTTCAAAAACACTCTATCCTCGATCTAAAAATCAATATCTTTCCATTTCAATTCTGCATAGGATTTATGATGATCTGACGCTGCTTTCAAAGTATCACAGATCACTTTCACTTTTTCTTCAATCTCTCTAATCAAGTAACCCCGTGAATCTTATTCTCACTTAGCTTAGTCCAGTACAATGGTGTTCGACATTTATGACCATATAGAGCGTCATATGGTGCCATTTTAATACTTGATTGAAAACTATTGTTATGCACAAATTCAATCAATGGCAAATACTTTTCCCACGTACCTTCGAACTCAAGGATACAACAACATAACATATCCTCGAGTATCTAAATAACTCGCTCAGATTGACCATCCGTCTGCTGGTGAAACGCGGTACTAAAATGTAATTTTGTGCCCAGTGCATCCTGCAATTTCTTCCAAAACCTCAATGTGAATCTCGGATCTCTATCCGAAACAATATAAATAGGTACTCCGTATAATCTCACAACCTCAGAAATATACAACTCAGCTAAGTTTTCAAGCGAATAATCTGTGCGCATAGGAATGGAATGAGCTGATTTTGTCAATCTGTAAATTATGACCCAGATTGCATCTTTCTTGCTCAGAGATAAGAGCAGTCCTGACACAAAATCCACAGTCACTCTATCCCATTTCCAATCAGGAATCATAGTCGGCTGTAATAAACTAGACGGTACCTGATGCTTAGCTTTAACTTGCTGACAAATCAAACATTTAGAAACGAACTCTGAAATGTCATGTTTCATACTATGCCACCAATAAAACTGTTTCAAGTCATTAAACATTTTCGTGCTTCTCGGATGAACAAATAAACGACTACTATGTGCTTCGTTCAAAATAATTTGAATCAACTCTGAATTTCTCTAAACACATATTCGGCCTCTGAATCTTTAAACAATCATTAGAATCAACTTGAAACTTTGAATCAGAGTTTGAATCGCATTGAGCTCTTTTAGCTAACATTTCATTATTAGTCTTTTGAGCTTCATAAATCTGCTGTACAAACAACGGTCTCGCTTTTAACTCAGCTACTATAGAACCATCATTGCACAAAGCTATTTGAGTGTTCATCACGCGTAGAGCGAACAGGGATTTTCGGCTCAAAGCATCAGCAACTAATTTGCTTTTCCCGGATGATAATCAGTCACCAACTTGTAATCCTTTAGCAATTCTAACCATCTTCACTATCGCAAATTCAAATCTTTTTGAGTCATCAAATATTTTAAACTCTTATGATCTGAATAAACATCGCATTTTTCACTGAACAGATAATGGCGCCAAATCTTTAACGCAAACACAATAACTGCTAACTCTAAATCGTGCGTTGGGTAATTCTTTCCATGCGGCTTCAACTGTCTCGAGGCATAAGCTATGACTTTGCCTTCTTGCATCAAAACACAACCCAAGCAATTCAATGATGCGTCACTATAGATCACAAATTCTTTACCCTGTTCTGGTTGTACTAACACTGGTGCTTCAGTCAAAAGAGCTTTCAACTGATCGAAACTTTTCTGACATTTCTTGGACCATTCAAACTTTACATCTTTTTGAAGTAATCTTGTCAATAGAGTCGCAATCATAGAAAATCCTTTCACAAATCGTCTTTAATAGCTGGCTAGTCCCAGAAAACTGTGGACTTCGGATACATTTCTCGGAGTCTTCCAAACCGTTATTGCAGAAATCTTGCTTGGATCGACTCGAATACCCGATCCTACCACAATATGCCCCAGAAAACCAACCTCGCACAACCAGAATTCACATTTAAGTATAGTCTGAAAATACGGTTCATTAAATCCATAAAAACAGTGGGTGCATTTGTTAGTCCAAAGGGCATAATTAAAAATTCATAGTGACCATACCTCGTTTTGAATGCAGTCTTCGACACATCAGAGTCTTTAACTCGTAACTGATAATAGCCCGATCTCAAATCCATCTTTGAAAACACTGTAGCCCCTTTCAATTGATCAAACAAATCATCTATTTTGGGCAGAGGATATTTATTCTTGATCGTCACTTTGTTAAGCTGTCTGTAGTCTATACACATTCTCATCGTGCCATCTTTCTTTTCCAAAAATAGCACAGGAGCACCCTAAGGCGAGAAACTCGGTCGTGCAAATCCTCTATTGGTTAATTCTTACAACTGAGCTTTTAATTCTTTTAACTCTGTCAGTGCTATTCGATATGGAGCTATCGATATCGGTATTGTTTTAGGCCCTAACTCAATGCTAAACTCAACCTCTTGGATCGATGGTAATCCTGGTAACTCTTCAGGAAACACATCTGGATACTCATACACTACTGACACTAATTCAATCTTCTTTTCAGTGACTTTCATATCAAGCACATAAGCAAAATAAGCTTCGCAACCTTTTATTATATATTTCTGAGCTAATATCGATGAAATCACTGCTGGCAAACCATGAAGATCATATAACTCAATTCAGATAATCTCATTATTCTAACATCTCAAATCAATCGTCTTTATTTTGCAATTCACAACAACATCATGCAACGTTAGCCAATCGATACCCAAGATTATATCAAACTCGTCAAATGGCAACAACATTAAATCGGCCGGAAAGCAATTATCTAGAATCATCAGTAGACAGTTCTTGCACACTTTATCAACCAACACACACATAGCTAAGGGGTTCGATACTCTAATTACAAATCCAGTAGACTCTACAGGCAAAGGCTTACTGGATACAAAATTTCACATACATATGAATAAGCTGATACTGGATCAATACAATAACTTTAGTATCATAGAGAGTAAAAGTACCGGTGATAACATCTGGAGATGACACTTATTCACGAGCATGAATAGTGTAGGCTCTAGCAGTGCTCTCGCCTCGGACCTCACAAAAGAGTCTTTAGTCACTTTCTGACTACCACTCACATTTCCTATGTTTCTAGCTAGTCTACCCCTATTTACAGTGTTAGT
Source organism: Gossypium hirsutum (assembly GCF_007990345.1). Classification (NCBI taxonomy): domain Eukaryota; kingdom Viridiplantae; phylum Streptophyta; class Magnoliopsida; order Malvales; family Malvaceae; genus Gossypium; species Gossypium hirsutum. The sequence continues at coordinate 104,262,543 of NC_053429.1, read as the reverse complement.
CGGCCTCGTGTTCTGAACATCATCTTTTTCCATCAACTCTGGAAAATCTCGCATAAAATGATATAACGATCCACATTTGTAACATGCTTTATTTCTTTTGTTCCAGTATTCTCCCAAATGTCATCGCCTACACTGCTGACATTCGGGTTTGTTGTCTCTCACACTGCCAACACTAGCTACTGATGTAGCTTGAGCTTTAGAACCAGAGTGTTGTTTAGCATGATCCTTGTTCAGATATCCAATTGAAGCATTTGGGCGAGTATACGAATCTATGGATTTCTTTGATGAAGACTGATACAACTTATTCATCAATCTCTTTCTAATTAGCCTCGGGATCTGCTTTCCTCTTTTCTTTGCTAAGGTCTTCTTCTTTACAAGCCTTTTCAACTAAAACAAAAAATTCTTTAATTTCTAGAATCCCAACTAATAGCTTTATATCGTTGCTCAGTCCATCAACGAATCGTTTACACATAATCTCTTTGGTGGAAACATGTTCCTAGGCATACTTGCTTAATCATATGAGTTCTCTTTCATACTCAGTGACAGGCATTCGACCCTATTTCAATTCTAGAAACTCTTTATGTTTCTGATCGAGAAATCTCTGGCTTATATACTTCTTTCAGAACTTGGATTGAAAGAATTCCTAGGTAACATGTTCCCTCGAAACTACTAATATCAACGTTTTCCACCAATGATACGCATTGTCTCTTAACAGAGATACCACACATTTGATACATTCATCAGGGGTACAAGATAATTCATCAAACACTCTGATTGTATTCTCGATTCAGAACTCAGCCCTCTCAGCATCATCATCAATTGTAGCCCGAAACTCTTCGGCCTCGTGTTTACGTATCTTATCCACTGGCGGCTTACTCAATCAAATTGGATCTAACACTTGAGGCACAACTGGAACTTGTTGAGGAACATGAGGGGGTGGAGGTTGTTGAGCAACCAGATTCATTCGAATGAACTCCGTGAACCAGTCACTTATCATTTGGAAGAAGGCTTGCTTAGCCTCTCCCCCTTGGCTACTTGACATAGGCCTTGAATCGGCCGGCGCTACCCCTTGAGCAGGAGTGGGTGCATTACTTTCCACATCGTCAGCTATTGCTCGATTGGGATCCATTTGCTATTTAAAAACACATTTTAGCTGTCAGGAATCATCACACTATCGCAGTTTATATATATGACATGTATAGCTAGATTCTCACACGCTACGTTAGTCCTAGAATCAACTAAATCGTAGCTCTGATACCAATAACTGTAACACTCCTAACCCATATCATTTGGATATACATGCCATTATAACCATAATTAATTTACCATATGTACCAAGATGGGCCGATGGATAGTGTGAGTGACCTCCACCGATGCTTCCAATCCAACGAGCTTTTGAATTACTATAGAACAAGGGAAAATAAAACAGAGTGAGCATGAAATGCTTAGTAAGTTTGTATAACATGGTAAATAACTTACCATATATTTATGTTCAGAATAAACTTGCAAGGCACTACCAATCAATTTTATCATAAGTCCTAAACACATATCCTCATCATGTTAACCAAGTAATCATATATGATAAAGATGAACAAAGTCATCAAGCATGATCCACATTCATGTAATAACCAATTCATGCATCATTATTTCAAGTAATGTCATTTCCATGTACTTCATGTCCATACAGGTGATAATTCGTTTTTAAGTCATACTATCTCATATAAACATCAAGAAACATGTATGGGCTCAATAATAACCAAATTCCCATATACATATATTTTTCCACATCATGAGTTCAAATAACATATACAATTCATATCCCTGTATTTCAAGTACATTTTCATAATAATTCATCTCGATTTTAGATTATTTCATGTCGAAACTTTACCCATTAAATCATTTGAAATATCAATGTCACACAGGAAATACACTCAAGGTGTACTAATCTATATTCTTGGATGAACATATTTATTAAACAGATTCCATGTTCATATATCATCAACTTGTATTTCCATAAATCATGTATCATTATTTCATGTATTTCAGGCAGACGCTTATAATAATTCATTTCTTGTTCATATTTTTTCATGTCAGAATTTTGCCCATTGAATTTATTTGAAATATCGATGGATACGCAGGTAGTACACTCGAAGTGTACAAATCAGAAATCTGTCAATTCATAATCAGAGGTACTTATTAGAGTACATAATCAGGAAGCACTCTCTCGAGCAATATATTAGGAATGCTCCTATAAGCCATGTAACAGGAAGCTTATCCAGGCTAAATCAGAAAACTCATATAACAGGAAAATCGAGAGTGCTAATAACAAAATGCTCGTCCGAGCTATACTATGTTTGCAACATATGCAAGAGTACAACCATTACAGGAAATCCAGTAATCCATCGAATTTATTTATTTAAATGGGACTTAACATTTTTCGAGCATTATCATTTATCGGGCTTTGTCGAATATGTCTTGTAACACCCCTAACCCGTATCCGTCACCGGAATAGGTTGATAAGACATTACTGGACAATATAACATTTATCAAACATTCAATATCACATTTCATTCATTTGGATATACAAAAAGTCCCTTCAATAGGTCTACGAGACCTTAAACATACTTAAGAGTGGTTCAGGACTAAGCCGATCACATATAAAAGTTTTGAACACTTAGAAAAATTTCATGATATCATAGGCCACATGCCGGTGTGAACAGGCTGTGTGCCTCACACGACCACCAGACATGCCCGCGGCCTAGGCCGTGTGAAAATAGGGCATACATACTGACTTGTACCACACGGCCGAAGACATGCCCATGTGCCGTGGCCGTGGGAAAACTAGGAAGGTTACTGCCTTGGGTCACAGTCCGACTGCACGCCCGTGTGTCTAGCCCATGTACCCTTCGAAATGGCCATACACGCCCATGTGCTAGGCCATGTGTCATTTAGGGGTATACTGAATTATGTCACACGGTCAGTTACATGCCCTTGTGTGAGTCCGTGTAACACACACGGCCAGTAGACACGCCCATGTGTCCTGGCTGTGACAAACTTGTAGGGTATACTGACTTAATTTGTAGGGCTACCCTAGGGGACACACGCCTGTGTCTCTGCCTATGTGGACAAAAATAGTCCATTTGTGAAGCTAATTTGCCAACCTATCCACAAGTATACAAATCAATCCAAAATAGCACCATTTCGGGCAACCGAAAACATGCCAAATCAATCATATATCAAGCTATATATATATCATCAACCATTTCAGCTACTAAATTTCCATATACAAATATACCAAATTCATATACTAAAACCTTCAAACATTGATAACTAACCAATTCAACATCCATTTAACTATATCCGCAACTATGACAAGCATACCAAAACAAACCAACATATAAGGCATTATATGCATCACATATATCACTTATCAATAGCATAACTTAAGCCAACTTAAATGGCTAATAACATACCAACATTTACATCATTAACAAGCTAAATGACATGGCTAACATCATAGCTCAAAACATACCAAAATGACTCTAACCTATACCTGGCATATACCATATATACAAGCTTCAAAAGTACTAACAAATGATCTTTAGTGTGATGATGTTTCCTGACGATCCTCGAGTCCGAGCTATAAAACATAGACAAATAAAACACACTAAGCTTCATAGCTTAGTAAGTTCGTAGTTAAGCAATTCAATTCATCAGATAATATAATTCAACCATTTGTACATTACCAAATCAACAGTACATTAATACAAACCATATTCATGTCTCAAACATGATTAAATATCATTTCCTTAAACTTTCTCAATGGAGTACTTGAATAATTTCCGTACATACCTGTATCTCATTGTACTAACCTCTTTATCAACTACGACATTCATTTATTGATCCGTTGCCAAATCAAGGTAACTTATCCCGGAGTACCTATAGCATGGCCCATAACCAAATCAAGGAAACTCCTCTTTAAATACTTATACCATGGCCCGTAGCCAAATCAAGGTATTATTCGCACCCGAAGTGCCATCATCATGGCCCGAAGCCAATGCATTAACTTAATAACATTACATTACCATCATCATGGTACTTAAGGTTTAACCGAGAAATTTTGCTTGTTGATTTCATTGTTGAACACTTTCGTGTAGTCGTATTCACAATTCAAACATTATCCACAATCTCATAAACACATTTTAAAAAGCATATAACATTCATTTATAATGAAATTAACATCTATGAACTTACTCGGTCGTAGAATAATGAAACTAGCCGATTAGTCGAGTACTTTGTTCTTGCCTCAATCTAAGTCAAAGTTCCTATTTTCTTGATCTTTATGTATTCAAAATTAACTCATTTAATCACCTATTCATTAATTTCATCCACAAATAATACATTTGAGCATTTTTACACTTTAGCCCCTAAACTTTCACATCTATTCAATTTAGTCCCTATTTCACAAATGCACAAAATTCAAAAAATTCAATTTAACCCATGCTTGGCCGAATTACCATAGTTCCCCTAACAGCCCATATTTTTTATTTATTTCACAATTTAATCCCTCAATTACACTTTTCACAATTTAGCCCTTAAATGGAAATTTCACTAGAAATCATTTTACAAAATAAGAGAATCTATCAATAAATACTCATTTTCTATCATAAAACATTCAATCATTTATCAATGGCAACTTTCAAAAACTAAGGCATGGGCTAGCTAGAATATGAAGCAACGATCACAAAAACGTAGAAATCATCAAAAACCGAGCAAAGAACACTTACCAATCAAGCTACAAGTGCTGATCCCTAAAACAATATTTTTGGCTTCCTTTTTCATTAACATTCGGCTATCCAAGGTAAAAGGTGAACAAAATTCCTTTTTGTTTTCATTATATTATCATATAATTTACTTATTACCAATTTAACCTTAATGAATAATAATAATAACACCAAATGCCATGCCATTATCATGCATTAACTATCAAATGGTTTAATAACATCATAAGGACCTCACATTTAATCAACCTTAGCAAATAGACACATTAAGCTTATAGAATGTCACTTTTGCATTTTATGCGATTAAGTCCTTTTTTTTCAAATTGAGCTATTAAACAATAAAATTAGCTCACGAAATTTTCACACATATACAATCACATGCTATAAACATAAAAAATAATATTAAAATAATGTTACGACCTCAGATTTGTGATTCCGAAATCACTGTTCCAATTTAGCTAAAATCGGGATGTTACATGTCTTCAATTTCATATATATATAAATAATATTTATACAATTCACATGCAAAAAAATTCAATTCAGGTATACAATTATACATAATTTAGTTACACCAACTTACCTCGAGAATTGTTCGTGGACGTAAAATCTACTAATCCAATATTGTTCTCTTTTCCTCGTTCTAACTTTGAATTTGGTCTATCCAGATCTGTACGAGTAAATTTGACATCAATTTCATATAATTCATGCTCAATTCAGTCCAATTCACATTTTAGGAAAAATTACCGTTTTGCCCTTAACTTTTAATTAATGATGATTTTGTCCCTAGGCTGAGAAAATGAAATTCATATAATTTAATTCATATAATTTAATTCTTATTCCAAGCCTAGCCAAATTTTACAAGTAACATTTACAGCCCATGTATTTCATAAAATTTAGAATTTTTCGATAAATTTTACAACTTTACAATTTAGTCCCTAATTCACATTTTCATCAAAATTCACTTTACAAAAGTTGTTTATCTATTAACGACCTTTCATTTTCTACCATAAATTTTAAAATTTAAGCATATTAATCCATGGAAAATTTTCTATATTTTGTTAACTTTTCAAATTAATCCCCAAAATAACTAGATTAGGTTATCCCGATCTCAAAAATATAAAAATTACTAAAAACGAGATTTGAATACTTACCTAATTTGGCCAAATAAGTTTTCTCTTTCTTCCATTCTCCATGGCTAGGGTTTCCATATTTATTTGGAAAAGATGATAAAAATGATGATATTTTCTTTATTTTATTATTTATCATTTTTCCAATTTTGTCTTTTTCTTTATTTTATTTTCCATGGATGATTCATCATCCTTAACAATGAAGGATTCTTTTAATGGTCTATTTTATCGTATAAGGACCTCAAAATTTGAATTCCATAGCTATTTAATTCCTTTAGCTATTAGAACTAAACTTTTGAACTTTGTGCAATTTGGTCATTTATCAAATTAAACATGTAATCGGTAAAATTTCGTTACAAAATTTTTATATGACATTATTAGCATAATGTAGATCATAAAATAATATTAAAATAAATTTTCTTTTCGAATTCGAATTTGTGGCCCCGAAACCTGTAACATCTCGAAATAGGGCCTAAATGGAATAGTGGTTGCAAAACCACAAATCTGAGATAGAAAAGTTTATTTCGATTAATTTTTATGATTTACCGAGTGATTAGATACATGTGTTAGAGTATTGATAAGAAATTTTATAGATTTCATGTTTAATTTGCCTATTAGGGCTTATTTGCAGAAGTTGCTGTAACAGCTAGATTTAGGGCCTAAATTGAACGATGGTTTTAGAACCACAAATTCAAAGTCAAAAAATTTATTTTGATTAATTTTTAAGGTTTATTTATTGATTAAAATATTGTGTAAAAATATCGTTAAGTAATTTTACTGATAAAGTGCTTAATTGGACTTTTAGGACTAAATTGCAAAAGTTGCAAAATATGTGTTCTAATTCATAAGTACTTGATTGAAATGGGGGTTTAAGGAGGAGGTCCTTAAATGGTAGTTAGACCATTTTATTTCGTTTGGACAAAAATAGGCATGAATAGGACAAAATTTTAAAGAAAGGCCTTAAGGGCATTTTAGTCATTTGATAATTAAAAGAAATAAAAAGGGAAAATAAAGCCAAAATTGACTCATCTTTTTCATGGAGGCCGAAATTAGCATGGGGGAAGCCATGGCTAGGGTTTTCAAGCTTTCCAAGCTCAATAGTAAGTCCGTTCTAGCCCCGTTTTTTAAGTTCTTTACGATTTTGGAATCCCGGTAACTTGATTAAGCTTATTCTAGAAATAATTTAAGCTAGGGTTCATATTTGGAAAAATACCCTAGGTGAAATGTGATTATTTTGATGTTTTATGGTCGAATATGAAGGCTGAAATTATGTTAAACAACTTTTGGTAAGCGGTTTTAAGCAAAAATGAGTAAAACAACTTAATCGGTAAAAGTTGTTATTGTTCATAACTATGTGTTAGAGTGAGAATTTGATGTTGTCATAGAAAGGAAAAATGATCAGCATGTCATAAAACATAAGAATAAGGGATTAAGTTTAATTCCCGAGCCTAGGGGAAAAAGTGTAAATATGCAAAAGTTTAGGAGCAAAATTGTAATTTTTCTAAAGTTTGAGTTAATGACTGTTTCGAATAGTAAATTAATTAAATAAGTACAATATTATGTTTTAGATCCCATAAAATGAGATTTGAATCTAGAATGGGAGCAAAATAAAAAATCGGGAAAGTTGGTAAAATGGCCATTTTAGTATCGAGGTAAGTTCATTTGTATAATAAGCATTAATTTATGCATGTTTCAAGGAAAAATTGATATATTTACTATGATAGCTGAGGTGTTGAAAGTAAGTATAATTATGATGATTTAAATGTTCAATATTAATTCGATATGGAAATGAGAAAGCATGTAAGTTTGTATGTAAATAATACATTATCTTTATTATGTTTTTGTATTTCAGCATATTTTATGCATTGTAGCTGATTTGTGAATCATAATTGACTATTAGAAGTATGGAATCAAGTAATAGAAAGAGAGAGAAATCCCGGTTGAACCTTCGGAAAGATTGGATGATACAGATGGTATTTAGCTAGGTCACATGTATGGTGTTGAGTGCACATCATGTGTACAAGAGAGCTACGAGATATTATGATGTAGCTAGGTCGCATGGGTGATAATATGTGTACACCATGTAGACAAGAGAGCTACAGGATATATGTAGCTAGGTCGCATGCGTGGTTCCAAGTGAAGGACACCATGTAGACAAGAGAGCTATGAGATAAACTGGCTAGGTCACATGGGTGGTACTAAGTGTTCACCATGTGTACAAGAGAGCCAAAATTATGTGTACAATCGAGCTAGGTCACAGGAGTGGTGCTAAGTGAAGGCCACTATGTGTACAAGAGAGCTTCGATTTTAAAGGTGGGCTGTGTGCGATACCATCGCGTTTCTGTTATTATTCCGAAGCGTTCAACTGGGAAATTGATTAAATGAATTTGTGTATGACTTTGTGATGATAAGTGTAAGTATATACGCGTGTAACTGATGAGCAATATGCTCGATATGTGATTGGAAATTGGAAAGATTGTTATGGGAAAGTGATGAATACAATTGAAGTGTGAAAGATCAAAATTGACAATAAAACTGTTTTGGATAGTTGCAGTGACGTGAATCTAAAAATTTACCAAAAATAGTAGAAATTAAATCAGAGACTGAATGAGATATCAAATTAGAGCTTAATGAGTCTATTTTCATATAACAAAAACAGAGCAAGCAAAGGAATTCTATATTATGAGATATTTAAGTTTTTGAGAGACTGGTTCAGAATGACTACGTGATCCCCTGTTCTGACTTGGAAAAATCATTAAAAATTGTACAAAAAAACATTAGGGGATATAATTTATACGCTTGAAATCCTTAATGAGTCTAGTTTCAAATTAAATGAATGAGAATATCCTTTGAATTCTGTAACACCCCTTACCCGTATCCGTCTCCAGAACAGGGTACGAGGTATTAACAAATCATAGTACATACTATTAAATAAAACCGAGACAAAAATATGGCGTGCAATTAGATCATGAATCTTTATAACATATGCCTTTAACAATACTAGCCAATTTCAAAGGCTTTGTACAAAATAATCAGTCAGATACTGTAATTAATATTTGAAACCTAGACAATTATGACACGTAACAAAATAACTAAGTCTACTATACATGCCGTAATTTAAAATGTTCAGTTCAAATACCCAAAAGTATTGATAGTGTAGGCAGATCTTCAACGATCCTTGACTCCTGTGCAAGCTGGACGACACTATAAGACAAAAGGGGGAAAATAAAGTAAGCTTATAGCTTAGTAAGCAAGTATATAAATAATGAATAAAGAATTTAATATGTTTACACAATAACTCAAGTGTATCAACTTTCAAATTTTACTATTTACTCCACTTTGGTCAAGCTGTCTCTCCTGTGTCATATTCATTAAATAAATCATAACTCGAGTTACAAAACTCGAAATTCAAATCCGTAAAATTTTCCTGAAACTAGACTCATATTACTTCTTACTAAAATTTTTCTAGAATTTTTGGTCCAGACAATTTGTACAGTTTATTAGTTAAAGTTTCCCTTGTTATACAGCTCGACTAGTCTGCCCTCTGTTCACTACGAATTTAATTTCTCCCAGTACACAATTCAAATAGCCTTGAAATATGTTTCATTTAAAACTAGACTCAATAAGGAATCTATACATAGGCTAGATAAGCTTCACACCCTTTCCTCATGTATTTCTGTGTAGACATGTGCGAAATCGCCATAGGCAATTTATTTGATTCATCTATTTCAACCCACAGAATTTCACCATTTTCACATTTCAACTCTAGTGTTTTCTATTTACAATCTACCTTGGCATCATATAATGTCAACCAGTCCATTCCCAAAATAATGTCAAACTCATCAAATGGTAACAGCATCAGATTAGCTGGAAAATAGTGACCTTGAATCATTAATGGTCAATTCTTGCAAACCTTATCAACTAGCACATATTGGCCTAAGGGGTTCGACACTTTAATCGTAAACTCAGTAAACTCAACAGGCAACTTCTTATTAGATACTAAATTTATACAAGTATAGGAATGAGTAGACCCGGGATCAATCAATGCAATAACAATAGCATCATAGAGAGAAAATGTACCAGTAATCACATCGGGAGATGATGCATCCTCTTGGGCACGTATGGCATAAGCTCTAGTAGGCACTCTAGCTTCTGATCTCGCTGCTAAATCTTTCATTACAGTTTTAATGCTAGCTCCACTTCCAGCATTTCTCGGTGGTCTACCTCTGCAAGTGGTAGTACTCTGTCTAGCACTCTGAAATTTTTCTTCTTTAACTTTCTCCCGACAGTCTCTGATAAAATGCTCGCAAGAATCGCAGCTGAAACAAGCTCGGTCATTTCCCCAACACTCACCATAATGTTGCCTGCCACATTGTTGACATTTGGGCTTTCTAGATCGCACATTACCCACACTTTTCCACTGAAGTAGCTTGAGCTTTAGACCCCAAATATGCCCTACCACGATCTCTGTGTGAATCTCTAGTTGAAACTGTCATTCGAGGGTTTGTCTCTTTGGACCTCTTTGATTGAGATTGAAATGACTTGCTTATCGACCTCTTTCTGGCATCTCGATCCTCAATAGTAGCTTTTCTTCTTTCTTTGTTCAATTCTTCGGCTTTCAGAGCTCAGTCAACCAATACTACAAATTCTTTCAGCTCCAAAATTCCCACAAGCACTTTAATGTCCTTATTTAGCCCATCTCAAATCTTTTGCACATAATGGCCTCGATGGACACACATTCTTGGGCATACTTGATGAGTCTTACAAATTCGCGTTCATACTCTGCCACAGACATCTTGCCCTGCTTCAATTCAAGGAACTCCTTCCGTTTTTTATCAATAAATCACTGACTTATGTATTTCTTTTTGAATTCTTCCTGGAAGAAATCCCAAGTAACCCTTTCTTTTGGCACCACTGCTACCAAAGTCTTCCACCAATGGTAGGCTGAATCTCTCAAAAGTGATACAACACACTTTAAGCACTCTTCGGGTGTACATGAGAGCTCATTAAATACACGGGTAGAATTTTCAATCCAAAACTCCACTTTCTCGAGATCATCATCAATCTTTCCTCTAAACTCTTCGGCCCTTTGTTTTCGAATCTTGTCAACTAGAGGATTATTCATTCTTACCAAATCTATGCCTTGAGCAGCTACAGGAACCGTCTGAGGTATGGGAGGGGGTGGAGGAGGTTGAGCATTTGGGTTTGCTCGAATAAACTCAGTGTACCAATTGTTCATCATTTGGAGAAAGGCATCCCGATCCTCATCTCCCTGTCTCAATGTCTCAGGTGTACTTTCTACAGGCGCGGTCCCTTGTGCAGGAGCCGACGCATTACTAGCAGCATCATCAGCCGCAGTTCCTTCAGGATCCATTACTATATTAAAACAAAACACAGTTTAGAATAATCAGGAGTCACCACACTATCATAGTATATTTATGGCATGTATAGCTAGACTTTTACACACACTTTATTAGTCCGAGAACCGACTAAACCATAGCTCTGATACCACTAAATGTAACACCCCTTACCCGTATCCATCGTCGGAACAGGGTACAAGGTATTAACAAATCATAGTACATACTATTAAATAAAACCGAGACAAAAATATGGCGTGCAATTAGATCATGAATCATTATAACATATGCCTTTAACAATACTAGCCAATTTCAAAGGCTTCGTACAAAATAATCAGTCAGATACTATAATTAATATTTTAAACCTAGGCAATTATGACACGTAACAAAATAACGAAGTCTACTATACATGCCATAATTTAAAATGTTCAGTTCAAATACCCAAAAGTATTGATAGTGTAGGCAGATCTTCAACGATCCTTGACTCCTGTGCAAGCTGGACGACACTATAAGGCAAAAGAGAGAAAAGAAAGTAAGCTTATAGCTTAGTCAGCAAGTATATAAATAATGAATAAAGAATTTAATATGTTTACACAATAACTCAAGTGTATCTACTTTTAAATTTTACTATTTACTCCACTTTGGTCAAGCTGTCTCTCCTGCGTCATATTCACTAAATAAATCATAACTCGAGTTACAAAACTCAAAATTCAAATCCGTAAAATTTTCCTGAAACTAGACTCATATTAATTCTTACTAAAAGTTTTCTAGAATTTTTGATCTAGCCAATTAGTACAGTTTATTAGTTAAAGTTTCCCTTATTATACAGCTTGACTGATCTGCCCTCTATTCACTACGAATTGAATTTCTCCCAGTACACAATTCAAATAGCCTTGAAATATGTTTCATTTAAAATTAGACTCAATAAGGAATCTATACATATAAACTATATTTCTTAATTTTTTTGTACAGTTTTTACTGATTTTTCAAAGTTAGAACAGGGGATCACATAGTCATTCTGAGCGAGTCACACACAAATATAAATATCTCAAAATATAGAGTTCCTTTACTTGCTTTGTTTCTTTTACATGGGAATAGACTCATTAAGTTTTAATTTCATATCTTATTCAGCCTCTAATTAAATTCCTAATATTTTTGATGATTTTTCAAATTCAGGTCACTATGACTGTCGAAAACATTATTATTGCTAATTCACTCTTTCACACTTTCTTTGTATTAACCTCATTTTAACATGCATATCACAATTCATTTTCACCACATTTCATACATCACAAGTATAGGTTCATGATTACAATGTCACCTTAAAACCATCCCGTTGAACAATTCGGATTAATCCTCGATACTTGATGGTTTCAACACACAGCCCCACCATCATATTTCATATAATTCGGCTCTCTTGTCCACATGGTGAGCACTTAGTACCACGCATGTGACCTAGCCAATTTATCTCATAGCTCTCTTGTCTACATGGTGTCCTTCACTTGGAATCACACATGCAACCTAGCTACATTTATCTCTCCCGTAGCTCTCTTGTCTACATAGGATACATCCCGTATCACACATGTGACCTAGCTACTACATAGTATCTCGTAGCTCTCTTGTACACATGATGTGCACTCAGCACCATACATGTGACCTAGCTACGTTCCATCTATATTATTCAATCTTTCTAAATGTTCAACCAGGATATTTCTCACTATTACTTATTTTCATTCTTCCAATAGTCGATTTATGCTTCAAAATCAGCTAAAATATATATAATAGGCTGAAATATAAAAATTTAAATGAAGTTAATGTATTATTTACATACAAACTTACCTCGGTGCAAAATATGGAAATTTTGCAATTTAGTCCAAAACCTTTTCCTTCCCTCGTTCGAGGTCGATTCCACGCCTTTCTTGATCTATAACAACACATTTAGCTCATTTAATACTCATACTATTTATTTCAATCCAAAAATCACATTATGGAAAAATTACATTTTTGCCCCCTAACTTTTACAAAATTACAATTTTGCCCCTAGGCTTAGAAATTTAATTTCAGCCCTTATTATTATATTTTATGACATGCTGATCATTTTTCTCTTCTATGACAACATCAAATTCTCACTCTAACATGCACTTATGAGCATTAGGTATTTTTACCAATTATATTGTTTTGCTCGTTTTCGCTAAAAATCGCTTAGAAAAGATCGTTCTCCTAACCTCAAACATTCATATTCTACCATCAAACATCAAAATACATGCATATCATTCATAGGTAAATTTTAAAACATAAACTCTAACTCGAAATAATGGTAGAAATAGGTAAACCGAGCTTCGAGGATTTCAAAAATGTTAAGAACATTAAAAACGGGGCTTGAATGCACTTACTATTGAGCTTGAAAGCTTGAAACAAACCCTAGCTATGGAGAACATGCAAGTTTCGGCCAAGCTAAATGAACATGAACACATTTTTGTGTTATTTTTCCCATTTTATTTCATTTATTATGCAAATGACCAAAATGCCCTTACTACTAAACATTGTAAAAATTCCATCCATGTCCAAATTTTTGTCCATATAAAGTATAATGGTCTAATTTCCATTTAAGGACCTCTACTGAAAACCCCCATTTCAATCAAGTACTTTATGAACTAGAACACACACATTTTTCACCTATTTCAATTTAGTCCTAAACGTCAAATTAAACACCCAATCGATAAAATTTCGCAACAAAATTTTCACACGATTATGCAATCATAATATAAACACTAAAAATTAATCAAAATAATTTTAATTTTTTTTCATCATCGGATTCGTGGTTTCAAAACCACTGTTCTATTTTAGCCCTAAATCAGGCTGTTACAAATTCTGTATGAGGATAAAATTGATTCATAGTAAAGAGTGGTCAGAACAGTTGAGTAGTGAAACAGGGGTAACTTCAATGAATAAACTATACTAATTGGCTAGACTAAAAATTCTGAAAATTTTATGGTAAGAATATATGTGAATCTAGTTTCAAGGAAAATTAACAGTTTATAATTTGGAGTTCTGTAGCTCCAGAAATAAATAATTTAGTTGCTGGTACTCTGCTAGGCAGCTTATTTTGAACCTGTTTATGATTGTAATAGTGAAAGTATGTGTGTTTGTGATGGTAATATTTCGGGAACATATTGTGACTTTGTTTAAAGTATGATAATGTATTGTTTATTAATATTTACATACTTAATTACTAAGCTATAATTCTTACTCCTTTCCTTTCCTTTTTCCTATAGTGTCCCAGATGTTAGCTCGAGTTGGAGGTCACCGGAGGTTAAATCATACTATCAAACTATTGATCAATATATAAAGGTTTTAAAGTATTTTAAGTCTTTGGCATGTATGGAGACTCGTTTAATTGTTATTAAGTTGCTAGGAATTGGCTTAAAATACTGACCTATGTTATTTGAAGGTCTCTATTGTATAAAGTCATTTAATGTAGATAGTCTTGATTATGTTATTAATTAAATGATGCAATTTATGAATGTGCATGCTTGCCTATGTGTGTGGTTGAATTAAAGCATGATATGGGCCTTGTAAGCTCTTTTTAAGGGACAGCTTCAATGTGTTTGAAAAAGTTTTAAATTAGAGTGAAATTATGAATCGGTTTTTATACGATGATTAGTAATTAAGTCCAGTAATGCCTCGTACCCTGTTTCGGGGTCGAACATGGGTAAGGGGTGTTACATTTAGCGGTATCAGACTATGGTTTAGTCGGTTCTTGGACTTACCTAGTATGTGTAAGAGTTAAGCTATACATGCCATATTACTACCTGTGATAGTGTGATGCCTCCTGATCCCGATGAAATAGTTCTGTTGAGACAGAAGTGTTTTCCAACCGAGCTACCATTGACAGTGTAAAAAGGTGTTAAGTAAGTTCGTATAATTTGGTGGATATATTGGTGTACTTAAATTGATCTTGGTGACTTGTGATGATATGTGTGAGATCAAGTGTAAAATGAAATAGACATAAGTGGAGAAATATAGAAAAGTGAAAGAAACGAAAGTTTACCTCGTTATAAACTCATCCATGTTCGTTTGACATTGACATGTATAACTTATTTGACTAAGTGAATGTGATAAATAGATTTACTTAAAATTTTGGAATGTATGTTTGAGTGCATTTGTTTTAAAATAAGAATATGTGTGTAAGTCTGTCTAAAGTGAATTATATAACTGTGATAATATTAAGATGAAATGAGACTCATAAAAGGTAAGAGTACTAGTTCATGATGTTTATGTGATAATGAATGAGTCGTGAATAAGAATTTCTCTTGGAATACGAAAGATGAGATGAAGGGAAAGTTTATATTATGATAAGTGTACATGTTGATTGGCAATTGTGTGATGCTATGAGTGTAACTAGTGAAATTAAATGAATGTTATGAGTAATTCTATTTGGGAATTATGAATGCATGTATAAGTGTATTTGTTTGTATAAGATGATAGGAGGGTTGTGTAAAATGAATATGCATGTTGAGTTATTTGAAGCAAATTATATATATATTGATGAGTGTCAAGTTATATGCATGAAGTGTTACAGCCTCACCCCCTTCCAATAAGATTAATTGACAATGTGATAGCATTTGAGAATGGTTTAATAAATGAACTCAGTTGCAGAAAAGATGTCAGGTTAATATGAAGATTTTTTGACTTCTGAAATGTTACAGTTAAAGAAAGATTAGACTTAGTTAATTAACTCATCCAGGTATGATGCTTAAAGTATATGATTGCTGGATTTTTTAAAAAATAAATTTTGATTGTGAATGAGATAATGTGGATTTAGTAATGATAAAATTAGAAAGAAGAATAATGATTGAGCTGTATTAATAGCTGAATGCAAAGTTTTTGGTTAAAAAAAAAGTGAAAGCAAATGTGAGAATTGGAAATAGTTTTCGATTAATATAGAGGTCATACCGAGTTGAAACTTAGTTATATTGGATTTCAATTTGATAGTGGGGTGATTTTGAAAGTACTGCTTTAAAGAAAATTTGTTTGGAGATGTTTAAGAAATTTTGAGAAAAGATATTGAATCTTTTTACTGGTAAGAATTTCGAGGACGAAAATCCCTAGAAGGGGGAGAAATGTAACATCTCAAAATAGGGCCTGAATAGTGGTTGCAAAACCACAAATCTGAGATAGAAAAGTTTATTTCGATTAATTTTTATGATTTACCAAGTGATTAGATGCATGTGTTAGAGTATTGATAAGAAATTTTATAGATTGCATGTTTAATTTGCCTATTAGGGCTTATTTGCAGAAGTTGCTGTAACAGCTCGATTTAGGGCCTAAATGGAATGATGGTTTTAGAACCACGAATTCAAAGTCAAAAAAATTTATTCCGATTAAGTTTTAAGGTTTATTTATTGATTAAAATATTGTGTAAAAATATCGTTAAGTAATTTTACTGATAAAGTGCTTAATTGGCCTTTTAGGACTAAATTGCAAAAGTTGCAAAATATGTGTTCTAATTCATAAGTACTTGATTGAAATATGGGTTTAAGGAGGAGGTCCTTAAATGGTAATTAGACCATTATATTTCGTTTGGACAAAAATGGGCATGAATAGGACAAAATTTTAAAGAAAGGCCTTAAGGGCATTTTAGTCATTTGGTAATTAAAAGAAATAAAAAGGGAAAATAAAGCCAAAAGTGACTCATCTTTTTCATGGAGGCCGAAATTAGCATGGGGGAAGCCATGGCTAGGGTTTTCAAGCTTTCCAAGCTCAATAGTAAGTCCGTTCTAGCCCCGTTTTTCAAGTTCTTTACGATTTTGGAATCCCGGTAACTTGATTAAGCTTATTCTAGCAATAATTTAAGCTAGGGTTCATATTTGGAAAAATACCCATAGGTGAAATGTGTTTATTTTGATGTTTTATGGTAGAATATGAAGGCTGAAATTATGTTAAACAACTTTTGGTAAGCGGTTTTAAGCAAAAATGAGTAAAACGGCTTATTCGGTAAAAGTTGTTATTATTCATAACTATGTGTTAGAGTAAGAATTTGATGTTGTCATAGAAGGGAAAAAGGATCAGCATGTCATTAAAAATAATAATAAGGGATGAAGTTCAATTCCCGAGCCTAGGGGAAAAGTGTAAATATGCAAAAGTTTGGGGGCAAAATTATAATTTTGCCAAAGTTTGAGCTAAGGACTGTTTTGAATAGTACATTAATTAAATAAGTAAAATATGATGTTTTAGACCCCGAAAAATGAGATTTGAATCTAGAATGGGTGAAAAATTGAAAATCGGGAAAGTTGGTAAAATGGCCGTTTTAGTATCGAGGTAAGTTCATTTGTATAATAAGCATTAATTTATGCATATTTCAATGTAAAATTGATATATTTACTATGATTGCTGAGGTGTTGAAAGTAAGTATAATTATGATGATTTAAATGTTCAATATTAATTCGACATGGAAATGAGAAAGAATGTAAGTTTGTATGTAAATAACACATTATCTATATTATGTTTTTGTATTTCAACATATTTTATGTATTGTAGCTGATTTGTGAATCATAATTGACTATTGGAAGTATGGAATCAAGTATTAGAAAGAGAGAGTGTAACACCCCAAACCCGGCCCAGACGTTATGGCCGAATCTGACGTGCCACATTGGAGTTGAAAACCCACGTTCCGTTTCAGTGTTTTAAAAACCATATATTTTGTTGAGTTAACCAAGTGTATGGAAGCTGGGCACCAGGTAGGTATCTGAGACAGAGGAGGTGAGCCATGAAGGCTGCTTAAGTACCAAGCTCTTTGATTGGATCCAATCCTAGACATGCCCACAACCATAGCCACACTTTGTTATATCGAGTTTAAATTTGTTTAAGTGGACGTCTTTGATAAATCGATCAATCGTGGCGTTGAGATATTTTGAAAACAAGTATCGTTTTGAAAACACGTCCTAAGTCTAGCCCATTTGAATAATTATCAACCAGTTTTAAAGTTATTAAAATTAAAATAATCCTGAAAAGAAATAAAAGGAAAGTTAAAATGGCCTTATTACAACCCCAAAATAAATAATAATTAAAGGAAATTTAAGGAAAACCAACGGTTATTTAAAACTCCAAAGACGATCACCGTGACTACTCTGAATCCCCTCCGGCCCAAGTCCCCACATCAAGGCTCACCTGCAAGGTTAAGGAAAAAGGGGGTGAGTTTGGAAACTCAGTGTGCAACAAGCCCCTTTCAGAGCCCAAAACAATAACAGCCTGTTGGGCCTAAGCCCAAATCCAATCTCAACATGTACTGGGCCATAGCCCGTTTCACACTTCATATTTCATAACACTGGGCCGAAGCCTTTTCATATTTCATATTACTGGGCCGAAGCCTTTACTATAAACGGTATGGCCCATAGGCCCATTTCAATATCACATGTAATGTCAATGAGAGAATGCAAGCCAATTTGGGGAGACTACTCAACCCACCATCCGCTACTCTCCACTCGTACCAACCAACACACCATGTGGGGATTAACTCGACCCACCCCGCCATAACTCTCCACTGGCAGCATAGCTGCTTTATCATATAACTGGAGGCCTAGCCTCTTTTAATAACTGGGGCAAAGCCCTTTTAATAACTGGGGCAAAGCCCTTTTAATAACTGAGGCATAAGCCCTTTTAATAACTGGGGCATAAGCCCTTTATCATAACTGGGGCATAAGCCCTTTTACACTTCCTCCATCCATATAAAAACCCAACCCAATGCATTTATGAATACATCATGTGCATATCATACATATCATGTGCATATCATACATGTCATGTGCATATCATACATACCATGTTTATCAAAATCCCATGTATTAAAATTTACGTTTAAACCCTAGGGGTATAATGGTCATTTTTACTTAGAGGCAAAACGGTCATTTTCATATTATAAGGGTAATATCGTAATTTTACCAAAAATAAGGGATTTTTCCATGTTCATCATCAGTTACTAACTATTCATTTGTTTAAACAGCGCTTCTGGCCCACTTTTAGCGAAACCGAGTTATTGGGCCTAAAACCCCTAATGGGCCCTACTTAGCCGATTTTGTCATCTAGGCCCATTTAGCCTATATCCGTAACAGTATTAACAGTCTTAACATGCAATTTAACAGATTTCCATTTTCTACCAATTTTACCCAAATGGGCCCGAAAGCCTATAGGGCCCTATTGCAGCCCCTCGAGGCCCAACTTACCGTGAATGCCAAAAATCACGTTCTTACCATTTCCAATGTTCCTGATCATCATCTCAATGAATCTAACTAACTAATGAGCGTTCGCTTGCTCGTGAGTCCTCGAAATGCTAGAATTTTGGAATTTCGACTTTTCGGCATTTATCGCTTTAAGCTCGTGAAAGAGAGTTCGTTACACACTTGTTTGGCGATATTCCTCGACGATATCTCCTACACGATTTCTCCTATATTCCATCATTAATAAATCAGCTTCCATTAATTGACTCAAAACAAGAACCATCTTATATTAGTACTTACACATTCGGCCACCATCCATAATGGCCTTAGGAGTCTTACCTTGCCGCGATTGATGACTAGGTCTAGCCACTCCGGAGATCCAAGCTAATTCAAGTCGACGCTACGCCTTGTTGCTCCTCCACTATAGAAACCATAAAAATATTAAAAGAAGAACCCCCAAAAACCTATACCCATATTCGGCCACCTCCCTAAATTATAGGGTTTCGGCTTTTGCCAACAGTTACTCTAG
This sequence comes from Gossypium hirsutum, assembly GCF_007990345.1. Lineage (NCBI taxonomy): Eukaryota > Viridiplantae > Streptophyta > Magnoliopsida > Malvales > Malvaceae > Gossypium > Gossypium hirsutum. The sequence continues at coordinate 104,242,533 of NC_053429.1, read as the reverse complement.
GAGTCATCTAGAATTTGAGCACTTACCACAATCTTTCTTATCTTGAATTCGTATGCCTAAAAGGTAAAGGAATTGAACGCAAACAATTGAAAAGGAAAGAAAAGGTTGCTGGTCACAAAGAATCGGCACCCCCCTGTCTTCACTGATTTCGGCTTTTGCGGTATTTCGGCAGAAGTAGAGATAAAGGAAAGAAATAATGGTGAATGGAGGGAAATAGTGGGCTGGTTTGAAAGAAGGAGAAGGAAGAAAAGATGGAAGAAGAGATGGTAGATTCGGCTGTAAAAGAAAAAGAGAGAAAAAGACTAATACTCCAGGGAGAAAACGGCACAAAAATACCTAAGTGCCGAAAATCCCTAACTAAACCTCACTGCCGAAATTCCCCCCTCCAATCTCCCTTATTCGGCCAACTCTATCTTCATATCAAATCCCTAAAATCTCTCCCCTTATCCCTCCTTAATCCATGCATTTGAATTGATCCAAAATCTCCTCTTATAGAATCCACTTGGATTCCAACACTTACCCTTCCTGCACATAAAAATAAATACTCTTACTTGCCAACACAGAGAATCGATCCCCTGTCTTCCCTTATGCTCCACACGCCACCTTTTCAGGAGCTTAGTGGCGTCACCCTTGCCACTTTACTAAAGCTCTTTTTGTGATACATTTTACCCACAACTTTATATAAGGGCACCTAGCCAGAACCCCTAACTACTAAGTCCAAAATTTAAAAGTTCCCCCGGGTTTTGGCCATCTCATGGGCCTTCCCTAAGCCCATTTACATACCCAAATTATGAATTCCATAATCACATACCAAATTTTAGAAACTTACTTAAAATATCAAGAATCGCGAAAAAACCCAGAAATCAGGATGTTACAACTCTACCCTCCTTAAAGAAATTTCGGCCTCGAAATTTACCTGATCCAAACAGTTGAGGGTACTGCTGACGCATTGCGTCTTCTGTCTCCCAAGTAGCTTCTTCCTTGCCATGGTTCCTCCAAAGTACCTTCACTAATGGGACTGACCTCCTTCTCAACACCTTGACATCGCGATCAAGTATTTGCACAGGTTCCTCTTCAAAGGTCAAATCCGACTGTACTTCGATTTCTGCAACTGGCACGATATGAGTTGGGTCAGAACGATATCGCCTTAGCATGGACACATGGAAAACGTCGTGAATACGATCCAGTTCTGGAGGTAACTCTAGCTGATAAGCCACCGGCCCTATCCGCTTAATGATTCGGTAAGGCCCAATAAATCGTGGGTTCAACTTACCCTTCTTACCAAAACTCAATATCTTCTTCCAAGGCGAAACTTTCAAAAAGACCATGTCCCCTACCGCATATTCAATATCCTTACGCTTCAGATCGGCATAAGACTTTTGTCGATCCGCCACCTCCTTTAACCGATTCCTGATCACCTTAATCTTGTCTTCAGTATCTGCTACCAACTCTGGTCAAAGTATTTGCCTTTCCCCCAATTCTGCCCAACAAGTAGGCGAACGACACCTTCGCCCATATAGTGCCTCATATGGAGCCATCTGAATACTTGCTTGGTAACTGTTGTTATACGTGAACTCCGCCAATGGCAAATGGTCCTCCCAGCTGCCTCTAAACTCAATAGTACAACCCCTCAACATATCCTCTAAAATCTGAATAACCCTCTCTGACTTCCCATTCGACTGAGGGTGAAAAGCCGTACTGAAATCCAATCGCGTTCCCAATGCCTTATGCAACTTCTACCAAAACCGAGATGTAAACCTTGGGTCTCGGTCAAAAATTGTCGATGCTGGCACACCATGCAACTGTACTATTTCCGCCACATACAATTTGGCCAACTTCTGAAGTGAGTAATCGGTTCGAACAGGTATGAAATGAATAGATTTCGTGAGTCTATCCACAATCACCCAAACCGAATCCTTCTTAGAAGGTGTCAACGGCAACCCATTTACAAAGTCCATAGTTACCCTTTCCCACTTCCAAAGTGGTATCTTTACTGGCTGCAACAATCCCGAAGGTAGTTGATGCTCGGCCTTCACTTGTTGATATGTCAAACATCTCCCTACAAATTTGGTCACTTCTCGCTTAAGCCCAGGCCACCAATATTGCGCTCGCAAGTCGCGATACAACTTACTCCCTCCTGGATGCATAGCATAAGGTCCATTATGTGCCTTTTTCAAAATCATCAATCTCAAATTGGAGTTCTTCGGCATACAAATTCTCCCTCGAAAACAAAGAACTCCCTCACTATTTAACCCAAAGTTTGGATTCTCCCCCTTCTCAACTTGCTGAAACCGAGAAACCAACGACTCGTCTTCCAACTGTTGCTTCTTAATCTATTCTACCCAAGTCGGTCTTACTTGCAACTCCGCCAATAAAATTCCGTCGTCATACAAACTTAGACGAGCAAACATCGCCTTTAATTCCGCCACAGCCCTTCGACTTAGTGCATCAGCCATGACATTCGCCTTACCTGGATGGTACTCAATCGAACAGTCATAGTCCTTTAACAACTCTATCCACCTTCGCTGCCTAAGATTCAGCTCTTTTTGAGTCAGGAAGTACTTAAGACTCTTGTGATCCGTATAGATGATGTATTTCTCCCCATACAGGTAATGCCTCCATATCTTAAGTGCAAAGATTACCGCTGCCAATTCCAAGTCATGCGTAGGGTAGTTCACCTCGTGCGGCTTAAGCTGTTGTGAAGCATAAGCGACCACTTTACCCTCTTGCATCAACACGCAGCCCAAACCTACATGTGACGCATCGTTGTACACAGTGAAATCCTTACCAGACTCTGGCTGAATCAACACTAGTGCTTCCGTCAAAACCTTCTTCAGCTTCTCAAAAGCCTCTTGCTGCTTATTTGTCCAAACAAAAGGTGCTCCCTTCCTTATAAGTTTCGTTAACGGTGCTGCCAACACAGAAAATCCTTCCACGAATCTCTGATAATAACCTGCCAACCCCAGAAAACTTCGGATCTCTATTACCGACCTCGGTTACTTCCATTCCAAAATTGCTTCAATCTTTCTAGGGTCCACCTTAATCCCCTCGGCAGACACAACATGCCCCAAGAAGGTAACTTCTTTCATCCAAAACTCACACTTACTAAACTTTGCATAAAGTTGCTTCTCCCTTAACACTTGCAGCACTACACGAAGATGCTCATCATGCTTCTCTTCCGTTTCCGAATACACCAATATATCATCAATAAAAACGACTACAAGCCGATCCAAGTATGGCTGGAATACCCGATTCATCAAATCCATGAATGCTGCCGGTGCATTAGTCAACCCAAAAGGCATTACAGAAACTCGTAATGACCGTATCGAGCCCTGAACGTCGTCTTATAAATATCCACTTCTTTAACTCTTAATTGATGATATCCTGATCGAAGGTCGATCTTAGAAAATACCGAGGCTCCTTTTAATTGGTCGAACAGATCATCGATTCTTGGTAACGGATACTTATTCTTGATCGTCAGTTTATTCAACTGCCGATAGTCAATACACATTCGCATAGTCCCATCTTTCTTCTTTACGAACAGTACCGGTGCGCCCCACGGGGAAGCACTTGATCCTCTATCCAACAGTTCCTGTATCTGAGCTTTCAGTTCTACCGACTCCTTTGGTGCCATTCGATAAGGCGCAATGGACACAGGAGCTGTTCCAGGTAATAAGTCGATTCCAAATTCGACTTCTCTACTCGGGGGTAATCCAGGAAGTTCATTTGGGAATACATCCTGAAATTCCTTAATAGTCCTAACCGACTCTACCGTTATCTTCTCAAGTACCGTTTGACTTACAAGGGCCAAGTACGCCTCACAACCTTTCCGAATCAACTTCTAGGCTCTTAAAGCCAAAACAACATTGGACAAATAATCCCTTCGTTCCCCTATGACCATTATCTCCTCATCTTCAGCAGTTCGTAGTACCATCTTCTTTGCAGCACAATCCAACGTCGCCTTGTGCTTAGCTAACCAGTCTATTCCCAAGATAAGATCAAAATCCCCAAATGGCAGCTCCATCAAGTCTCCTTCAAAAATTTTATCTTGTGTCACTAACGGTACTGCCCTAAAAAGTTTATCTACCTTAACCGAATGTCCCAATGGGCTTATCACCGATACCCCACTCACAGTCTCCTCAGGAAGCACATCCAAAGCCCCAGATACATCACAAGAAACATATGAGTGAGAGGAACCCACATCAATCAAAGAAGTGTAAGGCATGCTATGAATGAAGAACGTACCAGTTATAACATCAGGAGCGTTACCCTCCTCACGATGTCGTGCAGCATATACCAACGCCGGCTGTCGGGCTTCGGCATGTCCAGCACCTCTGCCAGGTGCCCCACGTCCTCATCCATTACCATTGCCACCTCTACCTTGCCCACGACCCCTCTGTGGTGGTGGTCCTCCTCGCCGTGGTTGGACATTCCTTTGCTCTGCAGCTAGCTCCTGAGCTGTCCTCCGAGGACACTCTCTGAACTTATGCTCCCTAGACCCACATCGAAAACATGCTCCAGTTCATTTCCAACACTCCCCCATATGCACCTTACCACAGTCTCTGCAAGCCTGCGGTCTATAAGTATTTACTGGAGCTGCTCGAACCGGTTCCTCCATCCTTGCTCTTTTAACATTTCGATTCATGGCACTTGAGGGTCTAAAATCCCTCTTGAATCTGGGTCGATCCTTCTCACGATTCTGTAGCTCAATCAGCTTCACCTCCTCGGCTATCTTAGCCTTCTCTATCAATGCAGCAAAACCATGCTCCCTCTATGGAGCTATCAATATCCTAAGCTCATCGCAGAGACCATCCTCAAATCGGACACTGCGCTCATATTCAGTTGCCACTATCCCACTAGCATATCGAATCATCTTCAAAAATTCTACCTCATACTCTGCTACAGTCTTATCACCCTGAGTCAGATTCAAGAATTTCTTCCGACGAGCATCCACATAGCTTGCTCCAACATACCTCCCTTTAAAAGCAGTTTTAAACAATTCCCAGGTTACTTGCTCAATTGGAGTACTCTCCCTTATGGTGATCCACCATCGGTATGCCTTGTCACGTAGCAGCGACACAGCTCCTTTCAGCTTTTGCTCCACTGAGCAGTCTAGATCGGCCATGATCTGTTCTGTTGCCTCTAGCCAATATTCTGCCACATTTGGGGCTACTCCAGATACACCCCTAAATACTTCTGCTCCGTTGGCCTGGAGTCGCTCCGATATAGACCCCCTATTCATTGTCCCAGTACTAGCTCCAGCAACTCTTTCTAAAACCCTTAACATGGCTTGGGACAAAGTGTCATCCCCTGCAGCCCGATCATAAGACCCAGTCTCCGTTGCTTGTGGCACAGATGGCTCCTTAGCTGGCCTATGCCCTGAGGATGAAGATTCAGCTTGCACCCTTCCGCGACCACGTCCGCGGCCTCGTCCACGAACTCCTCTTGTACTCATATCGACTTATCTGATTTACAAATTTTATGAAATTAGTATAATGTTCCACTGTTTATTAAGAAAATGTCTTATGGAAATATAGCAGTTCAAGAATTGTTTTCGTATCGTCGTAGTCTAGCTACAGTCTCATTTCTACCGTTTCACAGTTTTACCCTATCTACAGCATCATAGTAGAGTCTCAGCACTATTCATAATATCATATCATTATCATATATCGTAAAGAAAATATACTTACAGACTTGGTGCCGGGGATTCAGTGCGCCACTTCTTTCTCCAATCCAAAACTTGAAACCATGTTTTTGATCACCGAAAATAGAAATTTGAAAACTTTGATTTGAAAACACCCTTTATTTTGAACTCTTGATTTAAAACAGAAAAACTCAGAACATTTTAACATGTATACTCTGTAAAACATCTTTGAAAAGAATTTTCAAAAATCATTTCCAAAAATACCCTTTTTAAGCCTAAGTTTTTGAAAAATTTTTGAACCCGATCCACAGCAGAGTTGTTTCAACCTAGGCTCTGATACCACTAAATATAACACCCCAAACTCGGCCCAGACATTACGGCCAAATCTGATATGCCACATTGGAGTTGAAAACCCACGTTCCGTTTTAATGTTTTAAAAACCATATATTTTGTTGAGTTAACCAAGTGTATGGAAGCTGGGCACCAGGTAGGTATCTGAGACAGAGGAGGTGAGCCATGAAGGCTGCTTAAGTACCAAGCTCTTTGATTGGATCCAATCCTAGACATGCCCACAACCATAGCCACACTTTGTTATATCGAGTTTAAATTTGTTTAAGTGGACGTCTTTGATAAATCGATCAATCGTGGCGTTGAGATATTTTGAAAACAAGTATCGTTTTGAAAACACGTCCTAAGTCTAGCCCATTTGAATAATTATCAACCAGTTTTAAAGTTATTAAAATTAAAATAATCCTGAAAAGAAATAAAAGGAAAGTTAAAATGGCCTTATTACAACCCAAAAATAAATAATAATTAAAGGAAATTTAAGGAAAACCAACGGTTATTTAAAACTCCAAAGACGATCACCGTGACTACTCTGAATCCCCTCCGGCCCAAGTCCCCACATCAAGGCTCACCTGCAAGGTTAAGGAAAAAGGGGGTGAGTTTGGAAACTCAGTGTGCAACAAGCCCCTTTCAGAGCCCAAAACAATAACAGCCTGTTGGGCCTAAGCCCAAATCCAATTTCAACATGTACTGGGCCATAGCCCGTTTCACACTTCATATTTCATAACACTGGGCCGAAGCCTTTTCATATTTCATATTACTGGGCCAAAGCCTTTACTATAAACGGTATGGCCCATAGGCCCATTTCAATATCACATGTAATGTCAATGAGAGAATGCAAGCCAATTTGGGGAGACTACTCAACCCACCATCCGCTACTCTCCACCCGTACCAACCAACACACCATGTGGGGATGAACTCGACCCACCCCGCCATAACTCTCCACTGGCAGCATAGCTGCTTTATCATATAACTGGAGGCCTAGCCTCTTTTAATAACTGGGGCAAAGCCCTTTTAATAACTGGGGCAAAGCCCTTTTAATAACTGGGGCATAAGCCCTTTATCATAACTGGGGCATAAGCCCTTTTACACTTCCTCCATCCATATAAAAACCCAACCCAATGCATTTATGAATACATCATGTGCATATCATACTGTCATGTGCATATAATACATACCATGTTTATCAAAATCCCATGTATTAAAATTTACGTTTAAACCCTAGGGGTATAATGGTCATTTTTACTTAGAGGCAAAACGGTCATTTTCATATTATAAGGAAAATATCATAATTTTACCAAAAATAAGGGATTTTTCCATGTTCATCATCAGTTACTAACTATTCATTTGTTTAAACAGCGCTTCTGGCCCACTTTTAGCGAAACCGAGTTATTGGGCCTAAAACCCCTAATGGGCCCTACTTAGCCAATTTTGTCATCTAGGCCCATTTAGCCTATATCCATAACAGTATTAATAGTCTTAACATGCAATTTAATAGATTTCCATTTTCTACCAATTTTACCCAAATGGGCTCGAAAGCCTATTGGGCCCTATTGCAGCCCCTCGAGGCCCAACTTACCGTGAATGCCAAAAATCATGTTCTTACCGTTTCCAATGTTCTTGATCATCATCTCAACGAATCTAACTAACTAATGAGCATTCGCTTGCTCGCGAGTCCTCGAAATGCCAGAATTTCAGCATTTTGGCATTTATCGCTTTATGCTCGTGAAAGAGGGTTCGTTACACACTTGTTTGGCGATATTCCTCGACAAGATCTCCTACACGATTTCTCCTATATTCCATCGTTAATAAATCAGCTTCCATTAATTGTCTCAAAACAAGAACCATCTTATATTAGTACTTACACATTCGGCCACCATCCATAACGGCCTTAGGAATCTTACCTTGCCGGGATTGATGACTAGGTCTAGCCACTCCGGAGATCCAAGCTAATTCAAGTCGACACTACGCCTTGTTGCTCCTCCACTATAGAAACCATAAAAATATTAAAAGAAGAACCCCCAAAAACCTATACCCATATTCGGCCACCTCCCTAAATTATAGGGTTTCGGCTTTTGCCAACAGTTACTCTAGGAGTCATCTAGAGTTTGAGCACTTACCACAATCTTTCTTCTCTTGAATCCGTACGCCTAAAAGGTAAAGGAATTGAACGTCAACAATTGAAAAGGAAAGAAAAGGTTGCTGGTCACAAAGAATCGGCACCCCCTTGTCTTCACTGATTTCGGCTTTTGCGGATTTCGACAGAAGTAGAGATAAAGGAAAGAAACAATGGTGAATGGAGGGAAATAGTGGGCTGGCTTGAAAGAAGGAAAAGGAAGAAAATATGGAAGAAGAGATGGTAGATTCGGCTGTAAAAGAAAAAGAGAGAAAAAGACTAATCCTCTAGGGAGAAAATGGCACAAAAATACCCAAGTGCCAAAAATCCCTAACTAAACCTCTCTGCCGAAATTCCCCCCTCCAATCTCCTTTATTCGGCCAACTCTATCTTCATATCAAATCCCTAAAATCTCTCCCCTTATCCCTCCTTAATCCATGCATTTGACTTGATCCAAACTCTCATCTTATAGAATCCACTTGGATTCCAACACTTACCCTTCCTGCACATAAAAATAAATACTCTTACTTGCCAACACAGGGAATCGATCCCCTATCTTCCCTTATGCTCCACATGCCACCTTTTCAGGAGCTTAGTGGCGTCACCCTTTCCACTTTACTAAAGCTCTTTTTGTGATACATTTTACCCACAACTTTATATAAGGGCACCTAGCCAGAACCCCTAACTCCTAAGTCCAAAATTTAAAAATTCCCCTGGGTTTTGGCCATCTCATGGGCCTTCCATAAGCCCATTTACATACCCAAATTATGAATTCCATAATCACATACCAAATTTTAGAAACTTACTTAAAATATCAAGAATCGCGAAAAAACCCGGAAATCAGGATGTTACAGAGAGAAATCCTGGTTGAACCTTCGAAAAGATTGGATGATACATATGGTATGTAGCTAGGTCACATGTATGGTGCTGAGTGCACATCATGTGTACAAGAGAGCTACGAGACATTATGATGTAGCTAGGTCGCATGGGTGATACTATGTGTACACCATGTAGACAAGAGAGCTACGGGATATATGTAGCTAGGTCGCATGTGTGGTTGCAGGTGAAGGACACCATGTAGACAAGAGAGCTACGAGATAAACTGGCTAGGTCACATGGGTGGTACTAAGTGTTCACCATGTGTACAAGAGAGCCAAAATTATGTGTACAATCAAGCTAGGTCACATGAGTGGTGCTAAGTGAAGGCCACTATGTGTACAAGAGAGCTTCGATTTTAAAGGTGGGCTGTGTGCGATACCATCGTGTATCTGTTATTATTCCGAAGCGTTCAACTGGGAAATTGATTAAATGAAATTGTGTATGACTTTGTGATGATAAGTGTAAGTATATATATGTGTAACTTATGACCAATATGCTTGATATGTGATTGAAAATTGGAAAGATTGTTATGGGAAAGTGATGAATACAATTGAAGTGTGAAAGATCAAAGTTGACAATAAAGCTGTTTTGGATAGTTGCAGTGACGTGAATCTAAAAAATTACCAAAAATAGTAGAAATTAAATTGGAGACTGAATAGATATCAAATTAGAGCTTAATGAGTCTATTTTCATATAACAAAAACAGAGCAAGCAAAGGAATTCTATATTATGAGATATTTAAGTTTTTGAGAGACTGGTTCAGAATGACTACGTGATCCCCTGTTCTGACTTGGAAAAATCATTAAAAATTGTAAAAAAATAATTAGAGGATATAATTTATATTCTTGAAATCCTTAATGGGTCTAGCTTCAAATTAAATAAACAAAAACATCTTTTGAATTCTGTACAAGGATAAAATTGATTCGTAGTAAAGAGTGGTTAGAACAGTTGAGCAGTGAAATAGGGGTAACTTCAATGAATAAACTGTACTAATTGGCTAGACAAAAATTCTAAAAATTTTATAGTAAGAATATATGTGAATCTAGTTTCAAGGAAAATTAACAGTTTGTAATTTGGAGTTTTGTAGCTCCAGAAATAAATAATTTAGTTTCTAATGCTCTGCTAGACAGCTTATTTTGAACCTGTTTATGATTGTAATAGTGAAAGTATGTGCGTTTGTGATGGTAATATTCCGGGAACATATTGTGACTTTGTTTAAAGTATGATAATGTATTGTTTATTAATATTTACATACTTACTTACTAAGATAGAATGCTTACTCGCTTCCTTTCCTTTTTCCTATAGTGTCGTAGATGTTAGCTCGAGTTGGAGGTCGCCGGAGGTTAAATCACACTATCAAACTATTGATCGATATATTAAGGTTTTAAAGTATTTTAAGTCTTTGGCATGTATGGAGACTCGTTTAATTTTTATTAAGTTGCAAGGAATTGGCTTAAAATACTGACCTATGTTATTTGAAGGTCTCTATTGTATAAAGTCATTTAATGTAGATAGTCTTGATTATGTTTTAATTAAATGATGCAATTATGAATGTGCATGCTTGCCTATGTGTGTGGTTGAATTAAAGCATGATATGGGCCTTGTAAGCTCTTTTTAAGGGACAGCTTGAATGTGTTTGAAAAAGTTTTAAATTAGAGTGAAATTATGAATCGGTTTTTATACGATGATTAGTGATTAAGTCCAGTAATGCCTCGTACCCTGTTCCGGCGTCGAACACGGGTAAGGGGTGTTACAAAACCACTATTCTGGTTTTACCGAAAACGACTGTTACAAACCCTCTGCTATGTTGAGTATAACAATTGTGGCCCTAGTGCTAACCTCAAAGTAGGAGTTAATTGGAAGGGTTACCACAAGATTAATAGGATGGTCGTCGTGTAATTTACTATTCAATCATTGCTTTTGAGAAAATAAAATCGGTTGCCATTGACTAGCATTCCTTTCACTACTGCATTAAGATATCGAAGAACATATTATCTAATAAATGAAATAGGAAAAATTAGCTACAAAAGAAGCTTAAATAAGTAAAAAAACTTTTATGGTATTCTCCTATCATTTATAAATATCAAATAAAGGCATGTCTTATCACCATAATAAATTCTAACTTTCAAAGCTTCTATTAGTGATAACTCTAAACTATAAAGTTATTTAAATACATTTTAACTTACAGTTTCATATAAGTTAAGGGTGATTGATAATAATTTTTATTAATTGTAATTTGTTATTAGAATAATTCACTTTTTTTGATTGTATACTAGAATAAGAAATTTTCATCCATGAAGGTGACTGGTGGACTCAGAGGGAAGAAATAATTGAAATTTACATACTAATGCCCAATGCTGCAGCTATGCCACGACATAGGACAAACAATTTGGGCTTAGGAACTCTATAAATTTGGATGCCCAAATCAGCGTTGTTGGCCTTCAGAACATGTCTTAACCCAATTCTGGAGATGAACAACAAACCAAAAGGTCCAGTAGAAGCCCAAACCATATGCCCAAGGAGGAAATAACAAAAATTAAAAAGATGAGGGACTTAGTCTTCAACAACATGGTGTGAATCAAGGAAGCACTTACCAGCCTTGAGAGAATCAAGGAAACCACAACCTACATGGAGAAAATCATGCAAACAACCACTAGCTTTGAGAAAATAAAGCAACACTCTTCAATATAACAACTCATTTTTCAGCTATACCAGAAACGATAGTTTCAGAACTTTGTTTTTTGATGATTGAGTTACTAAATATTATTTATTAATATTTATGAGCCTATTATAGATTTATATTGATTTCTAGTCCATTTTTTATTGATATGAATGGAATTATACATGTTACAATTGAAGTGTGATTGAATTGGTATATGTTATTTGATTGATTGTTATGATCTGTATGAATATGTTATAAGTTCATGATAAGTAACGTACTAATCTCTGAATAATTGTGATGTACATTTAAAAGTTACAGGATGCCAAAGGATTTTCATGCTTAATTTCAATATGTTTTAATTGCTTAGATTATCTGAATATTAAGGTAAGTTAAGTAAATTTTGTATGAACTTACCAAGCATATGAATGCTTACTTTATTCATTTTCTATCTTTGTAGTAGTGGCCATTTTTACGGAACATATCAAAAGGATCACCTCAGAGCTCACACTATCCAATTTCTGACTTAGTAGACGTTTAATGTTTGATACTTGGTTATGTCTGTAATATCCCTAACCCATATCCGTTGCCGGATTGGAGTTATAAGGCATTATCGACCATACACAGCTTAAAAGATGTCAATCGTTGTTATTCATGCTTAAGAGATTACAATTAAATTATACGAAATATATTTAAATCTCTCTCATAGCATTCGATTAATCAAGATCATAACATAGATATCTACATGAAAAATTCCATGTATAAACATTAAGACATTCAAACAAAAATATTGAATATATGCCAATATATCTAGTTAACATGACGAATCATTTATGCATATTACAATTCAAACAAACTATTACATTAATGATTGTCTAAACTCATAATCAACTTTAATGTCATGATCATATAGCCAAATATTACTTTAATGCAACTTAAATAATGCACAAAATATTCAAACCATATTACACTTCAATCGCATATTAAATAAGAATCATACATAAATAGAACTCACAAAACCAATTACACATGATCACATCATTTTGACCAAACCGAGCATAAATACGTCATTTAAAGTTCATATTATCTTTTTGTATTACCAATACAAAATTCTCTATTCATTTTGATCATTTATTTCAAAGCATTAACCGAATATAAACATGCTTAATAATTATGCTATGCTCAAGGTTACATTTTCTTCATTTTACCCTATCACTTCATATGCATATATCCTACCATGGAAATGAACTAATAATTTACACCTCAAATAAAAAACATTACAAATTTATCTTATCATATGTGTATATATATATAAATATCATACCAATAAATTATATACGTATACATATACAAATGCCGAATCACAATTAGTTAATAACCATCACTTATATTTTATCACCTAACCAAATAGAATTATATTTACTCAAACACAAAACTTATATACCATGTAACAAATATATCAAAATAATCTCTTACCATGTTCGGACATGATCAAATATCCATTGATGCTAAATCACATGTAATACCTTCACCGAACATAACAATCAAGTTCACATGTATATTTTGTCTATGCATAATCGTAGCCGAATCAACCACAATTTCATCCAAAATCATCAACCATTTCCAAAGCATATAACATATATAATCTTAACTAAAGTTTCATATTCTCACATAACATATTAGCCATTTCCAAAGCTTAATATATATACATACTTTAAACTTGATCAAAAACAATCTAGCTTATACATGCCATAGGTTCAAATGTAAACTTATCAAATACCAACAATAGTCGATAGTGTGATGGACTTTGCTGACGATCTCTGAGCTCGTAACTAGATCTCGAAATCTATAAAACAAAGGAAAAACATATATACACACAGTAAGCTATCATAGCTTAGTAAGTCATAAGCAAATAAACATCTAAATAACGTAATCAACTCATTTAACCAAACCAAACTATACTATCATAATCACATTAAATCTCAAACTTACAATTTCATGTATATTATATAATATATAAACTTAGTTGGAACCGAATGTACATAAATATATTAACAAAGTACATTTACTCTCGTACACATATACTCATGAATCAAAATATAACTTTTAGTATATGGCCGAATATACTACTCAAATACACATATGTTCACATTAATAACTTGTAAAATTTAGCATAACATATCAAAAGGCCAACTTACCTTATTTTCAAACAAGTAATCAACTAACTCATACCTGATCATTTTAGCTCATTTTACACCTTCGAACATAACTTATCATTGCCCGTTGAACCATTCAAAATTGAATAGGAGACTCGAATAATCACATATATCGAATAGTGCTAACGTCCCAGACGTGGTCTTACATGTCATCTCATATCAATGCCACTGTCCCAGACAAGGTCTTATGCGAATCAAATACGATGCCAATGTCCCAGACATAGTCTTACATGTAACCAAATATATTGATGCCAATGTCCCAAACGTGGTCTTACATGAGAACAGATATCAGAAATCCTATGTCATGACATATGTATCCTAGCTATTCCTAAGGTTCGTACGGGGCTTTCGGATGTCGTAACCCAGTTAAATTGAACTCGTAAACTTAATTCCAAATTCAGTCATGGATTATAAATACTCATAAAATTCAATTTAGCATTTTAAGTTTACATATATTCAAAATTAACAGCATTTATTTACTTATAAACTTATCTCGGACAATGAAAAATGGGACCGCTAATCGACAAATTTAGTTTTCCCCCGATCCAAATCTGATTTCTTTGGTTCTTTATCTAAACATATTCAATTTAAATTCATTCAAACATATTTTCACTCAATTTAGTCCAAAAACACATAAATGGACAAAATACTATTTTACCTCTAACATTTCACACTTTTTACAATTTAGTCCAAATTGCACAAAACATAAAACATGCAAAATTTCAATATACCATGCTTAGGCCAAATCTTCCTTATGTTCATAAAAGTCCATATATTTCATTTATTTCACATTTTACTCCCTCAATTTATTATTTTTTCTATTTAGTCCTAATTACTCAAAATCATAAAAAATTCCAATACAAAATATACCAATCCAAAACATATCTTTCATAATTCATCAACTAACATCACAAAACTCAAATATTCATCAATGGCATAACTCAAAAGATTCACCAAAATCAGAAATTTGAGTATGGGCTTTGTAGATAACATAGCAACGATTTCAAAAACATAAAAATTATAAAAAATCGAGCTAGTTACATACCTTGATTAAGCTTTACTAATGGCCAAACCCTAAAATTTTTTCTTTCTTTTCTTTTCTTTTTTATGTTTCAGTCAAAAAGAACATAAACACTTATGGCTTTTAATTTATGTTATATTATAACATATATTAACATATTATTTAATTACATATATAACCTTTAATATATAATATGAATTATTTATAATGGTTGTCTACAACCGTCCAACACCTTATATTATGGTCTAATTGCAACTTAAATGCCTCCATTTAAAATGACAACAACAATTCGACACCTTACACATTAAACTATCAAATTTTCCTTTTACGCGATTAAGCCTATTTTTTTAATCGAGCACTCAAACGACAAAATTAAATCACGAAAATTTCACACATATAAATTCAAACATAATAAACACAAAAAATAGTTTTTAAATATTTTTCTGACTAGGATTTGTGGTCCCAAAACTACCGTTCCAAATAGGGTCTAAATCGGGCTATTACAATTTCGCTTGTTTTTGTTGCATGTATATAGGAGATGTATTATAGTTATGGTTACGTTGAATGTTTTTAAGTTGGATTATTTATAATGTCTCAATTTGGGTGATATTTAACATGGAGTTAAGTGTGCATGTTAATCATGTTAGGAATTGCTATCAAATGTGGCTTGATTATTTAAAGGCTAGTTGTGGATATCAAGTGGTGTTTGAATATGTGTGTAATTATTTGGGAAAACTGTATGTATTGATATGTTTGATAAACATTTGAATGTGTTTGGAATGAGTGAATATTTTGGATGGTCAGTAGTCAGACTATTTGTGAAGATAGTCCGCAGTTTTCTTGTCTACGTGATTGTTCGTTGTTTGTTTGTTCATGTGATAGTCCATTAAGTATGAATCCATATGCATAAGTCCACCAAGTATGAATTTGAATGCATGAGTCTATCAATAATGAGTTCATGCGGAGTATCCAACAAGTGTAAGTCCGTTAGGACTAATCACTTAGTAACAACTCGTAGCAGAAATCATTTGCCAAGACCCTCCACACTTGACTATTTGTTTATACGAGCTGTAGAATTGTGTGAACCATGACAAGTGTGAACTACATCATTTCATGAGCTGTAGTAAATATAAGGTAATATAATTTTTTTTATATATGTGATTGCTCCAGTGACTGTGTCCGTAGTTTGTATGTTTGTGTGACTATCTATAGTTTACTTGTCTGCGGGATAGTCTGCAATGTATTGGTTCGCGGAGTAGACCGTAATAGGAGGTTCGCGAAGTGTATATACGTGAAGTTATTCACGTTATGTTTGTCTGCAAGATCTATTGTATTTCATTTGATTATTTTTTGTTCGAGCCAACTTTGCAAAGAGTCAATTGACAGGTTGTGTATTGAGCGAGCTAATATGGTGCAAACCGTGTTAGTAGGTGAACTAGGTCTTAATACATACTATAATGTAGTGCATACTGACTTCGCGGGGTGGTAAGGTGTGTGCAGGTCTCAGTTTGTGACACAGCTTGTTGTATTTTATAAATGCCTTTTTTTTTGTAAAATCTTTTAGAATGATCCTTATACTTATTCGGGCCAACTTAAGAGCTTTTATAAGCTCAAATGTGTCACACTTAGTTTTCACTAAGTCTAGAAATTAAGAACTAATTGACGGGTTGAATTGAAAGAAGCCAAAAGTTGGTAGCCTCTATAGGAAAATCAGGAGAAGATAGTAACTAATTTGAACTTGGTTGAAATCTAGTGCTAGTTCGGTTGGATTCAAACTAGCTCAGTTTTTAGTGGGAGATACAATGGTTATCAGTGGATGGATTTTACACAGTTGAAGACCCTGCGATAAGGGCTATAAATAGCTGAGAGGTGACTTCTATGAAAGGATTCGTCTTGGTTCTACCTCATTTTCTTTCATTCTTCATCTTCTTCCTTTGTTGCTTTGAGGTAGCGATGGTTATGGAAAGCTTTGTATGGAGAATGATTGCGAAGAATTAGTCAGAAATGTAGGAAATCTATGGAGCTGGTTAGGTTCTAAGTCCTTCGATGTACGTAAGATTTAGAAAATAAAGTTAAGGGTTTTCAAAACCATTTTAGGGGTTTTGCATGTTTCTAAAAAACTGAGGTTTAAGTTAAAAATACTGAGTTTAACACATGATTTGGTTTTCATGCTTAGCAACTAGGAGAATGGAAGCTCTAGCATTTGGAAAAGCTAAGCTGATAAGGCAAAGTGGCATCTTGTAAGTTTCTGTACTCTATACCTAAGATGATGTGTGTTTGAAATGAGTATGTTTCTAAGTATTTTCTAGTTTGTTGTTATGAAAAGATGTTTATGAACTTCATTTAATGTTTATTTTATTTAGTGTGGAATACAAAAGGGAATTATCAACGAGTTATAGGAAGTTAGGATTGAGAAAGAGTGATTCTGTTAAATATTGCAATACGGTGTTGCTATGTGCAAATCGTAATGTGTGAAGCTCCTGGCCTTGCAGAAGGGACACTATAGTGTTCGAGCATCAATGTTAGGAATGGAAAAATGGAGGAATGGTTGGAGGAATAGGGAAAAAATGGAATTCCTATTAGATACTGCCATACATTATTGCTAAGTGCAATTCATGATGTGTAAAGCTCTGAGACTTGTAGAGGGGATACTTTGGTGTTCAAGCATCAAGGTAGATATGATATGAATTAATGTCAATGATTATACTGTTTCATAGAGCAACACCATGATGGCTGTCAGCAAGCTCAATGGGGTGACATCATGATGATAGTAAGGTCCTATGGGGAGACATCTCTAAGGAGGTCTAACGTATAATACCATAGCTTAACTATAACAACCAATATAGTCTGTTGGGGCAGTAACACAGGGTAGTTTGTCGAGACAGTGAACACGGGGATTATGAGGTGTAAGACCATAGTTCGGCTATGACAACCAATGGAGTTCGCTGGGACATTAGACATGGAACTTGACGAGTAAGACCATAGCTCGACTTTGGTAGCTTGTGGAATCTATCAGGGTACTAAAAACTTAGTAGTTCACCTGGACAATAAACACAAGCAGATAATTAAGACAAGAATTGTGGGAAATCTCGCTAACAAGGAAAAAGGGTTGAAAGAAAAATTGAAGTAATGGAAAAATGACAGTGAGCCAGCAAATTATTGGAGAATCCTTTGAATAAGATAAAGGAAGTAGAAAAGGAAATATGTCTACCACATTAGTAATTAGGAAATCTAATGTCTGCCAAATTAGTAATTAGGAAAGCTAAAAAGGTATATAGGTGGTAAGCCAACAAGATTCAGAATGTTACAGTTAAAAGCAAGTTATCGTGAGCAAGGCAGGTTACAAGGAAGTAATCTTGCCACTATTCAACCTAAGTGGAACTTGTTCCTCTAGAGTGCCACAGGTCCTTATTAGTTAGCCCAACATATGGAATGCCAGCAAGCCCCTCAGAGCTATGATAAGAAAAGAAGTCTGTCAAGGACTAATTAGAGGTGAAATGTTTGCCAATGAGGACATAACTAAAAGGGTCGTTAGGAGGGTAGACTGAACAACTACCTTATAAGCACGTGATGAAAAGAAGAGTCTAAACTATGAATAAATGATAGGAAGAGTGCAAGTACAAGAAGTACATAGTCCACTAATATGGTAGGACATCTCATGGAACATAGGAAGTAGTCAAAGGGTGATAAGATTTTCCAAGGGAAAATCACTTGATGGTTTAACCGCCAGTTCAATTTGAGGAAAATTGTCCCCCAAACAAGCAGAGAGTTAAATGTATCTAGTATCTTTTCATTTAATACCCTTATGAGATAGGGTTTATGTTTGAGTAACATAGTGAAGAAACTCACTATGTTCTTCTAAACTTATAGAATTTGGCTTATGTATGGAGGACTAGTTGGACAAGGAAGTCAAGGAAGGACTAAGCCAGACCGTGTCAGATCTAGGATTATCGTTAGAAAGGTGTCATGTGTATAGCTAGGGGGTATCATTTGGGGTTTCGCCTCGAGGGTAAATGTAACACTCTCGACCTAGCCTAAGAGTTTCAGCTAAGTTGAAGGCATTACATTGATCACCGAAGTGATCTTGTAAAGCTGTTCTTTTTACTTAAGTTATTTTGTGTGAAACATGCTCATTTGTTTTTAGGAGACACATTTATTAATTTAAATCAGCTTTACTTAACAATTCAATTACAATATTATTGAGATGTAATTTTAAGAAAACGATTAAGTTTTTAAAGAGCTTTTATCAAAGCGTTAAGTATTTATTAAGTAGTGGAAAACATTTAAAGTAATGGTTTTCTAAACTGAAAAGCATGAAAATATCAGAGTTTAACTAAACCTCATCCTTGAAATAAATAAGCTAAATAAATTCAAACCTAAGTTATAAAAGCAAGAAAATACTTAATAATTACAAGTCCAAAATAGAATGATTAAGGAAAACTTTAATAAAACTTTTAAAATAATAATAATTGAAAACTAGCCATTAATCCCAGTTTCCTCTTATGCCATTCTGAGTCCTAATTTTTCTGCACTACTTGAGAGGTAAGAAAAAGGGGGAATGAGCTTACAACAACTCAGTGTGAGACTAATCATAAGTCATTAAATATAATTGTCAAACAGTGTAACATTTAATTTCTAACATATTAACAATTTAAGCATAATATAATGAACATATAATAAATCAATGCATATATAGAATTTATATATATATGATGCAAATGCAAATTTCCCACCTGTCCGTCCTAACCGCCCTCGAGCATTGCTTGACACACTGAAAACCCATATAAAAAACTGGCCATCCTAATTTAGTTTCCGATGACAATGGTAGTTCACTTGTCACATGTGACAATGAATTTTACTAAAATAACTTACCATCTCAGTTGCTCGATTTTGATGTCTTTTTACTACAATAACTATCATATTAGTCAACTCAATTTGGTGATTTATTAACCTACCATCCTGACTTATCCATTTTGGATGCCATTGCCACCTACTTCATATAGTTCTGACTTTTAGTGTGGAATTAAATTGCCACATCTCCTATGGAACTCCCCCATCATCCATAGCCAATTTCATGTATTATGCACATATACTCATCATATTATACTCATTATCAATATTTGATACTATTCTTATTTAGCACATTCATTGTCACATACTATCATCATTTGGCATGCTACCATTCATTCATTCATAACAATATTCACATATACACACATAATTTGTGTGAGTAAAAACAAAAAGTGTGACATTTTACAAGATTTTTATGTGAATTAACATGCCTAATTATTTAACACATATATAGGTTCACATATAGGGCTCATGAATGTGGGGTTCGCTCCTAGGGTTCATAAATTTAGGGTTCGCATGTTGTGGGTTTGTATACTGTTATCATAAAAATATTTAGGGTTCCCATATTAAATTTGTAGGGCACGCATAACATGGTTTGCATATACCTAGGGTTCGCACAACATATAGGCTTGCATGTTTCTAGGGTTCACATGTAATGTTGTATAGTTGACTCGCATGAAAAAAATAATATATGGTTAGCACAAAATACTTATGGTTAGCATACAGCTGACACATAGGTTCGCATAGTTTTAAGACATGACTTTGTATAACGGATCTTTAGTGTTCGCATATGTAACACCCCAAACTCGGCCTAGACGTTATGGCCGAATCTGTGATGTCACATTAGAGTGAGTGTTGAATAGCGTAGTTTCACTGAAAAAGTCCGTTTTTTTAAATCTCATTTGTTTCTTTAAGAAAAGTTAAATTATTTGTTCTTTTGTTAATTTATAGGTTTGATTAACAAATCATGATCCATACTAAATCGTTATTACGCTTTGAAAAAATTGTTCATTGTGGAAGCCTTTAAAACAAGTTGTGTAACTTGGTAGTTGAAAATCATTTACCTTTTTGAAAAAAAAATCTGTGCCTTATTGCTAACAGATATAAGTCAATTTTAATAAATCCCCAAGTAAAAATAAAAACTTAAAATGGCCTTTTTACATAAAATTTACCCAAATAAAACTACTTTTACCAAAAATCCAAAACAAAACATAAACAGTGGTGTGGCTATCCCAGAGTCCCTCGCAATATCGGCCCGACTAAGGATTACCTGCACAGATAGGCACAGAATGTGAGTTTATGAAACTCAGTGTGTAATCTATCTTTATCAAACAGTCAAACATACAGTGTTGAACAGTCTGGGCCTAAGCCCATATCAGTCGCAATATCAGTGTGGCCCTTAGCCCAACATAGTAACAGTATCAATGTGTTCCTTAGCCCATTTTAGTACAATATCCAAAATGCATAAAAAGATCTTACGCATCCATCCTCTACACTTCACTCCGTCTAGCCCTACACTCCATGTGGGGATAAAATCAACCCACCCATCCCTACACCCCAGAATATAGTACCGGTCTCGGCACTAACAGTATTTGCAGTAGAGCTGCTAGTATAGGCTTATAGCCTTTCAGTACACTTCCTCCTATATCATATATCCCACCCCATGCAATGCAACATAATATAAATGTTCATACAATAAAGATGGCATGCTCAAACATTCATATATCACATAGGGGTATTTTTGTCATTTACCTCATAGGGTATAACAGTCATAACATAATTTAGGGTCTAGGTTTACTTACCGACCTAATAGTAAGTCCACAGTCATCTCGTGCGACCTATGCAACCTTAACAAATAAACAGCGAAAATGGGCCCAAGCCCATAATATGACCCATGTGGGCCCACATGCCTGTGAGGTCCATTAAGCCCAAATAATGGCCTTGGCCATGTAACCAACACAACCAACCCGTTAGTCTCCACAAATCTGTGAGGTTTGCCCGCGCGGGCCCACAAGCTCGTGGGGCCCACACGGCCCATTTCAGGCCAATGTGTCCCAAAACGACCTATGCCACGAGGTCGCTCGCGGTGGTCTCTATGATCAGGTGCTCACGATTATGCGATTAGATGACCACACTAGTGAGTGCATGCCTGTGTGGCATCGATGGTAACTGATTTCCGGCTTTTGCCGTTTAATGATTGGAGTAGTGGGATTACAGACCTGTTGCGAAACGTGCGTCTAGCCCAAGCGCTCCCCAAACCTTGATTGCAAGAGTGAGATAGCCCTGTATGAACCGTTGACGAAGACTGGATAAAAACTCCTTGAGTAAACTGCATACAACCGAATTCCAGTAACCTATATCGATATCAATCATGTCAAAATTGAACTAATATAAATCACTTATCGAGAGCATAAAACCAATTGTGGGGAAAAAGACAATTGGCCTTATTCCCAAAGTGGGAATCCAATACGACTGAGGCAAGGTTCAGTACCCATATGACCCTAACCATAAGCGGTAGTAAAGAAGGTGTTACAGAGAACACAACATCGAGAAAAAGGAATGAACAAAGAGGAAAACAAACACCCACCAATTGTGCCAATAATCAATTGTAAAAGCCGAAAGCAAGAGTAGGGAAAAGAGTAATGCCACAACTGTCACAGTACCAAATGATGAAAATATGACAAGAGGAGAGGAGAGAAAAGAAAGAGTATTCGGCAAGTGATCAAAAGAAGGGGAAGATGATAAGGGAAGCGGTTAAAAGGAAAAAGGTGTAGAAAGAAAAGAGAGAAAAGTTATTCGGTCACCAACAAACTGAAAGTGGGAGAGAGAAGGTGGAAAAGTCAGCCAAGAAGAAAACCCGAGAGACACAATTGTCAAATCCCAAAAGTGCAAATAGAGAAAGAACCAATTGGTAAATAATCGAATGGCCAAAATGAAAAACCCGAAAGAAAACCCCTCAACACTAATCGACCACTTAGCAAAAAGAGAGCAAAACCGACAGTTTTTGGGAAAAAAACCCTTAGCCGAACTTCCTGAAAGCCGCAAACCCCATTCGACACACTACTTCCTCACTCCCCAACTCCCTACAATTCTTCTAAAATCTCTCCACACATCACTCAACCTAATCACTATCCAAATCCCTTCATTATCTCCTAGTTTCTCTCTTCTCAACCACCCATTCAAACTCATTCAAACACTTAAATTTCGGTCAACCTAGGACACTTCCATGACACAACAACAAAAAGAACATCCTTGTGCGCAACATGGCTCGAACTCAAGACCTACTAGCAGCTGTAGCACGCCTCTATCCCTTAAACCAACCAACTTTTCATGACACAAGCTTCCCATATTTATTTAAGAGTCTTACTACCAGGAGACATCGTTTATTCAAGCCAAAATCAAAATTAGTACAAGCCAAGGCTTGAACTCAGGACCTTTCCAATACTCCTCAGGACACCCGATCACTGAAACAGACATGCATTTATGTAACACAACACAGCATACAAAAATAAATGCCTAAAATTTGGGCGTTACAACTATACCCCCTAAAAGAAAATTTCGGCCTCGAAGTTTACCTGATCAAAATAGATAAGGGTATTGTTGACACATCGCCTCCTCGGGTTCCCACGTGGGTTCCTCAGAACTATGATTACACCATAACACCTTAACCAGTTGAACCGACTTTTCTTCAAAGGTCAAATTTGGCCTCACCTCAATCTCCCTAGTCGAGACGATGTGTGTAGGATTAGAGTGATATTGCCTCAACATAGAGACGTGAAACACATCATGAATCTGGTCCAGCTCTAGAGGTAACTCAGGTTGGTAAGCAACCGGTCCCACATGCTTCAATACACGATACGACCCAATGAACCTAGGGCTTAACTTGCCCTTCTGACCAAACCTCAGTACCTTCTTCCATGGTGAGACCTTAAGAAACACCTAGTCCCCTACAGAAAACACAATTTCCTTTCGCTTCAGATCCGTATATGACTTCTGTCTGTCTGATGTTGCCTTTAGTCGATCCTGAATTAGTCTAACCTTATCCTCAGTATTAGATACTAGCTCAGGACCCAGAACACGCTGCTCACCTAACTCAGTGCAACAAGAAGGAGTACGACACTTACGACCATACAAAGCCTCGTAAGGTGCCATCTGTATGCTAGACTAGTAGCTATTATTGTATGCAAACTCTGCCAATAGTAAGTAATCCTCCCAACTGCCTCGGAAGTCAATCACATAACTCCTTAACATGTCCTCCAGTATCTAAATCACCCTCTCCAACTGACCATCTGACTGAGGATGGAACGCAGTACTGAAGTCTAATCTTGTACTTAATGCCTCGTGTAACTTTTTCCAGAATCGAGATGTGAGCGAGGATCTCTATTGGATATGATGGAAATCGGTACCCCATGCAGTCTCACTATCTCAGATACATACAACTTAGCTAGTTTTTGCAACGAGTAATTAGTACGAACAGGTACGAAATGGGTAGATTTAGTCAATCGATCTACGATGACCCACACCGAATCCTTTTTAGAAGGCG
This sequence comes from Gossypium hirsutum, assembly GCF_007990345.1. Classification (NCBI taxonomy): domain Eukaryota; kingdom Viridiplantae; phylum Streptophyta; class Magnoliopsida; order Malvales; family Malvaceae; genus Gossypium; species Gossypium hirsutum. The sequence goes on along the minus strand of NC_053429.1, from coordinate 104,218,259 downwards.
TCAGGGGTAGCCCACTAACAAAGTCCATAGTTACTCTCTCCCACTTCCAAAGCGAAATCTTAATTGGCTGCAGCAACCCCGAAGGCAACTGATGTTTTGCCTTAACCTGCTGGCAAGTCAGGCACTTACCCACATAATCAGTAACTTCACACTTAAGTCCTGGCCACCAATATAACTCCCAAAGGTCTCGGTACATCTTATTCCTGCTAGGATGCATGGCGTAAGGATTACTATGCACCTATTGTTGTATAGTCTGCCTCAAATCAGTATCTTTTGGTACACAGACTCTCCCACGAAAACAAAGTACTCCCTCACTATTCAATCTGAAATTTGAAGTTTCCCCACTCTTTATCTGTCTAAAACAAGGACCCAATGATTGATCCTCTAGCTTTTTACTCATAATCTGTTCAATCCACTTCGGTTTAACTTAGAGTTCGGCCAACAGGCTACCATCGTCGAATAATCTGAGACGAGCAAACATCGCCCTCAGATCAGCATTGCCTTACGGCTCAGTGCATCAGCTACCACATTAGCCTTACCATGATGGTATTTAGTCGAACTTTCATAATCCTTAAGCAGCTCAATCCACCTACGCTGCCTAAGGTTTAACTCCTTCTAAGCGAGGATATACTTGAGGCTCTTTTGATCCATGTAAATAATACACTTCTCACTATACAAGTAATGCCTCCAAATCTTTAGTACGAATACTACCACGGCCAACTCCAAGTCATGTGTCAGGTAGTTCATTTTATGTGTCTTAAGCTGACGAGACGCATACGCCATTACCTTACCCTTTGCATCAGCACACAACCCAAGTCAACATGTGATGCATCACTGTAGACAGCGAATTCCTTCCCAGATACTGGTTGTATTAAGACAGAGGCCTTAGTCAGAACTTTCTTAATTTTTTAAAAACTTTCCTGCTGCTTACTAGTCCAGTTAAACAGTACCCTTTTACGCAACAACTTCATCAGAGGTGCAGTAATCAACGAAAACCCCTCAACAAACCACTCTAATACCCTGCCAAACCTAAAAAATTTCGAATCTCAGATACCGACTTGGGCTGCTTCCAATCCAGAACAGCTTCAATTTTTCGAGGATCAACCCTCATCCCCTCAGCCGAAACCACGTGACCCAGAAAAGTTATCTCACGTAGCCAGAATTCACACTTACTAAATTTAGAGTACAATTGTTTTCCCTCAAAATTTGCAGAACAACATGGAGATGTATGTCGTGCTCCTCCTCAGTCCTCGAATACACCAGAATGTCGTCTACAAACACCACTACGAACCAATCCAGATAGGGCTGGAACACTCAGTTCATCAAATACATAAAAGCTGTTGGTGCATATGTTAGCCCAAACGACATCACTAGGAACTCGTAATGACCGTAACGAGTCCTAAATGTTGTCTTGTGTACATCACACTCCTTGACCCTCAGTTGATAATACCCCGATCGAAGGTCAATCTTAGAGAAGACCGAGGCTCCTCAAAACTGATCGAATAGATCGTCAATCCTCGGTAGGGGGTTCTTATTCTTGATAGTCAACTTGTTCAGTTGCCGATAATCGATGCACATTTGCATGGTTCCATCCTTCTTCTTTACAAATAAAACCAGTGCTCCCCACGGAGACACACTAGGGCAGATGAACCCTCGATCCAGTAATTCTTGAATCTGCACTTTAAGCTCCTTAAGCTCTTTCGGTGCCATTTTATAAGGGGCAATAGACACCAGAGCTGTACCAGGCAAGAGCTCTATCCCAAACTCAACTTCACAATTAGGAGGTAACCCTGGTAACTCATTAGGAAAAAAGTCTGAAAAATCCTTAACTGTTCTGATATCTTTCAGAGACGAGACCTCAGAACCTGAAGCATTAACGTAGGCTAAATATGCCTTACAACCCTTATGCACCAACTTCTTAGCCTTAAGTGTAGAAATCACATTTGGCAGACAATTTCGACGTTCTCCAATCACAATTACCTCCTCCCTCTTTTTAGTTCTCAGTAGCATCCGCTTTGCGTCACAGTCCAAATTTGCCTGATGCTTAACCAACCAGTCCATGCCCAATATTATGTCGAATTCCTCAAAAGGCAGTTCCATCAAATCAGCTAAAAAGACCATTCCTTGAACCTCCAATGGTACATCTTTAAACAATTTGTTCACTCTCACTGACTGCCCTAGTGGACCCAACACGATAACATCGCTCATAGTGTTTTCAACCATTATACCCAAAGTCTCAAACACAGTGCATGCTATAAAAGAGTGTGTAGATCCAACATCAATCAGTGCAGTATAGGGTATATTATGAATAAAGAACGTACCTGTAATAACAACTGGGGCATCTCCATCATCTCAGTGATGTACAGCATAAACCAGTACTGGCTACCTCGCCTCAGTAATTTTAGCACCTTTACCTAGTGCCCCACGACCACGGCCCGTACCATTGCAACCTCTGGCTTGACCACGGCCTCTCGGTGGCTGCTGAAAACCTCTCTGCAAGTGAACTGTACCCCTACCAATAGCTTGCATCTGATCAGGCCTCTGTGGACAATCCCTGTGTAACACTCTCACCCGTATCTTTTATTAGGATAGGGTTCGAGGTATTACCGGAACTTTACATTTAAACATACTGAATCGACTCACCAGGTTTAGTTCAGATCCGAAACTTTTAGGCATTCACATCTTGTCCCTTAAATGGGCCTTCAAAGCCCTAAATATACATAGAGATAGTTCAGGATAGGACCAGGAACATTTAATAACTTAAAAAAAGTTCCTTATTTAGAAGTGTAGCACGCCTGTGTATGAGGGGCAGTGTGGTCACCCACGCCCGTGTGGCCTAGGGCACGTCCATGCCTTTAACCCGTGGGCAACACTGACTTTTAGGCACGGCCAAGACATATGCCTATGGGCTCACCCCGTGTCCAAAACTTGAGCATTCTGTTAAATTAACATGACCCAGACACACGCCCGTGTGTCCTACCCGTGTGCTAATTTGACTTAAATTTTTAGGTGCAGGGGACACACGGCCATACCACACGCCCATGGGGATGGACCGTGTGTCACACACGGCTTAGAAACACGCCCGTGTATCTAACCATGTGGACCTTAATAGGCTATTTTCCAAGCCTTTAGTCACCCATTTCTACTCCTTTTTCTTAATAAATACCAAATTCAAAGTAAAACATGGTTAATACACTTGTAAATGATCTTGATGAAGTTAGTTGTATGGAAACCTCATATCATTGGTTTCATACAAAAAGGTTATTTCCCATCTAGTATTTATGGGTTCTTATGTTATTGTAGCACATTCAAATTTTGGCTCGTTTTTGAACTCATTGCCAATTGTAGCAACCCATCAAATAAGTACATAAACATGTATATAAAGGCAGGTCATAGCCTACTTCCAGATATGCCAATTTTCATGTCCTTATACAAAAAGATGAATACATCTTTACATGCCTTCATTTGGAAAATCAAATGAAACATATGACAAAATACTCAAAGCCCTATACATGCCATTAACAAAGTAGAAGTGTCTTTATACCAAAGCTTGACTAGTTGATAGTGTGTTGCTTCTCCAACCGTCTTCTAATCCTTATGAGTCCTCGAGCTCTGTAAAATGGGGAAAAGAGAGGGGGTAAGCATTTTCATGCTTAGTAAGCTCGAATAACCGGAAAGTAAACTTACCAAGTAATTAGCATACATCCACACTTAAATCATGAAACAATCAATTATGAAATGATTTCCTATCACATGCACTCAATCAATAAGTTAGTCACATAACAAAACATCATGTAATTTATATAGATGAGCTCATCATTCATCATCTTATTGACATACATCATATTAATCCCGTTGAGTTTCTAGGAAATCTCGATGGAATACCCATTATCCGTCAATTTTTACGAATGATTATTTCACATATATGTACTCCTACGAATCTCACATCTCATGGCAAGATTACCAATCCAGGCTAAATCCATCAGATCATAAACTCATAAGGTGATGTCGGGATTACCAGTTCAGGCTAAATCCCTTATAGCGACAAACACCCTTAATGAGCTCGGATCTGAATTACCAGTCCAGGCTAAATTCAGACCCTAATAGGATTACCTGTCTGGGCTAAATCCTCAATGCACATACATTCTTCGGAAGGCTCGATCATTCAAAGAACACCCGTCTGGGCTAGATCCTTTCCATACTCGAGATCATGGATTACCCATCCGGGCTAAATCCTTACTACAACACATGCAGGATTTCTTTACACATATCAATGAGGGTTTATCCATCGAATTCCCATTGTCAACCTCATCCAAGACATTTTTCACATGTTACCATCAAATATGCATTTCCATGATATTTCATGCTAATAATAAATGCAATCATCATGCATTCATAAATCATTCAATTATGCATATTAGGCGTTTGCTTTAAGTTATCCGAACTTACTTGGTATTCTTTTCGGGATTGTGTTTCAGTTATTCTGAAACCTTGGGTTTACCACGATCGACCTCTGGAATTTGTTCCTCAAGGTCTATAACAACAAAAATTAACTCATTAATACCCCACATTATACATTTCAAGTTTAATATCTACCCCCAGTCCAAATGACTATTTTGCCCCTAACCTTTGACATTTTTACGATATAGTCCCTAGGCTCGTATAATGAAACACATGCACTTTCTATATTACCCAAGTCTAGCCGAACACTTCTTATGGTAGCCCACATTACCCATTATTTTCTCATTTCTACCATACATTTACATCTTTTGCAAAATAGTCCCTATAAGGGTTTTTCATGAAAATCAACTAGGAAAGATGTTTAATATGTAACACCCCTTACTCGTATCCAAGTCCGAAACAGAGTACGAGGCATTACCAGACTTAACCATACACATAGACGAAAATCGGGCCATAAAATTTCATTTAATTCAAAACTTTTTGAACACATGCATAGACTCATATTTAAAGACATATAACGTGGCATAAATGAGCACTTACACATCCATAATCATGCAACAACATGTCTTCCACTTTAAACATATTTGCTTACCATTCTGTATATAATATACATTCTTACATTAACTAGAACTAGAGATGTTAAATCTTATTCTCATTTTATACCATCATAACGTGTTACCAATTTGTCCATTAAACATCCATCTTCAAGGCAACATTACTCATTTCCATTTAATTAATGATCCACTGGCCTGCATTTAACTTACCTGATGTATTACCAATCATGCATAACAAACAAAGCTAACTATATCATCACATCAAAACATAGGACATGGCATGATTAATTAAACTTATAAACCATAATGGACAAGGACCACATCTCATGATCATATACGAAAACTCAATGCAGACTGATACGTACGGTCAAAATCATAATAATTAATACATATCACAAACCAACTTCCTATACATGCCACTCACTTGATATTTCTAATATTTGAATTAATTCTACTAAAAATGATAGTTTGATAGTGTGATTTTGCCTCCGACAATCTCTAACCCCGAGCTGACCTGCCAATACTAAAGAAATGGAGAGGATGGGTAAGCTTTACACTTAGTAAGTCCATATGAAATTAAAAAGCAATTACTAACATGCTTTTCAAGATAAAACACTATAATTGTACAATTACACATGTTCAGGTTAAGCTGTTTTATCGAGTTACAGTTACTAAATCATTCATACCTGAAGCTAAAAAACTCTAAATTTAGTTTCGCTAATTTTCCTTGAAACTACATTCATATACCTTTCTCACATAAAATTTCCAGAATTTTTGGTTTAGCCAATTAGTACAGTTTATTCATTAAAGTTTCCCCTGTTTTGCTGTCCAACAGTTCTGACCTCTCTTCACTAAAAATTATTTATCTCATATTAGGGACTCGAATGATGTTCCCGTCCATTCCTCCTGAAATTAGACTCATTGAAGATTCTATTCATATAAATTATAACTAATAATTATTTTTGTACAATTTTTAACAAATTTTCCAAGTCAGAATAGGGGATCTCGAATTCATTCTGACACTGTCTCACAAAAATTATAATATCACATAATATAAAACTCTTTTTGTAACACCCCAAACCCGGTCTGGAAGCTTGGCTCGAATCTGGCATGTCACATTGAAGTGTTTTTCGAAAACCATGTTTCCATTAAAAACCCTTCTTAATAATTAAAAACTTATACCCTTTTTAAACCTTATTAGAAACCTCAGCTGAATAACATTCTTAACAACTTTGTGAAAATCTAGGTAGTTGCAGAAGCTTGATTTAAAAACAATTGCGGATACGTGATGTTTTGAACAATAGTAGTTGCATTGGAAAACCGTGTTCTAATACTAGCAATTATAAGAACAATAAATAAAATTCCAAATTTGAAATCCAGAAATTTACAACGGCTTTACTACAACCCACATAAAAACATTTAAAAGTAATAATCAAAACTGTAACAATCAAAACTGTAACATAAACAGTATGTGTGGCTTCCTCCGAGCCCCTCGCAGCTCCGATCCATCTAAGGCTGGAAATTACCTGAAAGGTTAATAAACGGGGTGAGTTTACGAAAAATCAGTGTGAAATCCCCTACTATATAAAAGGAACAGTCAGTTATATAAAAGAATTAAAAGTCTGGCCCAAGCCCTACTTACAGTTTCAGTATGAATTAGGCCTTAGCCCATTATAACAAATAGTACCAGATGGGCCATAACCCATTATAAAATAAGAAACATTATCAGAACTAGAATCAAAATGAGAATCAGAACCAGAATCAGAATTAGGTGATAGAATCAAAATCAAAATCAAAATCAAAATCAAAATCAGAATTAGGTAACAGAATCAGAATCAGTATCAGGTAACAGAATCAGAATCAGTATCAGGTAACAGAATCAGAATCAGAATGTGAATGCAAACCCATAGCAAATACAGAACAAATATCTCCCAACGTTTCGGTATTTTGGTATTTCTACCCTACAAGGGTATTTCGGTAATTTTGTAAATTGAGGGTAAAACGGTAATTCTGTAAATCAGGGGTACTTTGGTAATTTTACAAGTCGAGGGTATTTCAATAATTTTACAGTATGAGGGTATTTTGGTAATTTTACAAACCAGGGGTATTTTGGTGATTTTATAAACCAAGGGTATTTTAGTAATTTTACAAACCAGGGGTATTTTGGTAATTTGGTAAACTAAAGTATTCTAAACAGGGATAACAATACGAATGGGCCTAAAGCCCTTTCTTGGCCCAAATGGGGCCACACGCTCGTGTGGCCCTTTTAGCCCAAATCTAGCCACAGATATGAGATTCACCTAGCCTAGTCCAATATTTACTAGACAATCAAACAACTTATCCAGTTGGGCCCGTAGACCTATTGGGCCCACATGGCCCCTTTCGGCCCATCGCGGCCCGAAGTAGCCATCCTACAGCTAGAGTAGTGAGAAATACACACCTGATTGGAGACTGGAGTTAATCCACGCTCCGAGCACTCTTAGTCGGCGCCCAACCCAACCGAGCACGCCACAAAGCGAAAGGGATCAGCCAAGAAGGGTACCTTTACTCACCTCATGGTTCTCTCTATTTAAAGCCAGCTTCGCATCCACTCTTATGTTAGCTTCCCGATGTGGGATCCCTCCATCATCAGAGTTTAAATTCAACACCAACTCTTGCCGCCCCCTGTTAGCAAAATAAATGCTTTTTGCTTGCCATGGGATTCGAACCCATGCCTCCTGTTAAATGCTCCATACGCTACTTGCCACAAAGCCACAAGGCTTTTTGTGTCACAATTTCTCCAACAATATTCTTAAGGCCTACCTACTACACCCAGGGTTTGATTCACCTTAAACCAAAATTTTTGCTAGAGTCCAGGTTTGAACCCAGGACTTCTCCAACACTTCTCAGCACACTTAACCACTAAAACAAGCCTTCAACTACGAAATTTTCACGCACAATAGAATATTATAAGCTGCCTTCAACCGCTCCCATGCTCAAGGCCCAAAACTTCTAGGCCCAAATTTAGGGTGTTACACTTTTGCTCCCCCTGTTTCTTTTATATGAAAATAGACTCATTAATATTTAATTCTATAATTTTTTTGAAATTTAATTCAAATTACATAATATTTGGTGAATTTTCAAAGTCACGCAACTGCTACTGTCCAACACTATTTTACTACTAAAATTCACTCTTACATAATTTCACTTAATCCATTTTGTCTTATCAAAGTTCACTCAAATATCGAGCACATTGATCATAATTTTCATAAACATATACCTACACTTATTCATCATATAATCATGTTCACATGTATTTTTACTTAATCGATTTTCCCGTTGAACTCTTCAGAGTAATAACTGATACTCAGTTGCCTGCACATATTTTCACACTTGTAGACAAGGCTATCTAGTACGCATAGTAGCCTACACTTAGTACTACACATGCTACCAATTATCCAATACACGTAGTAGCCTACACTTAGTACTACACACGTGACCTAACCATCTGATACACGTAGTAGCCTGCACTTAGTACTAAACACATGATGGAAGTTATCGGGTACGCATAGTAGCCTGCACTTAGTACTACACATGCGACCAATTATCCGGTACACGTAGTAGCCTGCACTTAGTACTACACGCGTGACCTAACCATCTGATACATGTAGTAGCCTGCACTTAGTACTACACACGTGATCGAAGTTATCGGGTACGCATAGTAGCCTGCACATGCGACCAATTATCTGGTACACGTAGTAGCCTATAGTTAGTTCTACACACGTGACCTCACAATAGTTCATTCGTGTCGTTTCTATTCCGAAGGCTCAACCGGGAAATTCCTCACTTTCCAACATGTTACAAATTTATTCATAGTCCTTTTTCAATTTGCAATTTACAACAAATAGTCATTCTATAGGCAGCCACATTTCATATGATAACAAAATATAATAAAATAAAAAGAATCGATAAATTATTTACATACAAACTTGTCGAAATCTCATCAGGTACAACCGTGTAGCAATTCATACAACCCAGGTAATAGTAATTTAACACTCAATTCATGTAACAATAATTTTCCATTCAATTTCACATGACACAACAAGCATTACATTTTTCCATATCATACATACCATCCATCAACTTCTCTTAAACATATTAACTCATACAATTTATGCCATATCAATAGAGAATTACAATTCATGCATGGTATTGCATTATTATTAACACACGAACTTACCTCGATCCAAAAATGGTAATTTACCATTTTAGTCCATAACCTTGTATTTTCCCGATTTAAGCCCGAATCTCGATTTCCTTCATCTATAATATCACATTTAGCCTAATAATTAGCCACATTATTCATACGGGTCCAAAAATCTTATTTTTATAAATTTTCATTTTGACCTCTAAACTTTTGCATATTTACACTTTTGCCCCAAGGTTCGGAAATTAAACTTCATCCTATTTTCTTATGTTTTATGACATACTGATCATTTTCCCTTCTATGGAAACATCAAATTCTCACTCTAACATATACTTATGAACATTAGGTATTTTTATCGATTATGCCGTTTTACTCGTTTTCACGTAAAATCACTTAGCAAAAGTTGTTTAACACAATTTCAAGCTTCATATTCTACTGTTAAACATCAAAATACATGCATATCATTCATGGGTAAAATTTTAAACACAAACCCTAGCTCAAAATAATGGTAGAAATAGCTAGAACATGTTACCAGGACTTCAAAAATGTAAAGAACATTAAAAACGGGGCTCGGGATCACTTACAAATGAGCTTGGAAAGCTTGAAAACCCTAGCCATGGTGTTTTTCATGAAAAATTCGGCCATGAGGAAGAAGATAAGCAAATTTGGCTTATTTTGGCATTTTTAATTCATTTAATTACCAATTTACTAAAATGCCCTTAATGAAAAACTTTTAAAAACCTATCATACCATGTCCATTTTTGTCCACAAACTTCAAAATGGTATAATTACCATTTAAGGACCTTTAATTTAAAAACTCATAATAATTAGACACTTCTAACATGTAGAACTCAACTTTTGCACTTTTTACAATTTAGTCCTTTTGACCAAATTGAGTGCCCAAACATCGAAATTTTCGAACAAAATTTTCACGAAATCATTTCGTGAAATCATAGACCATAAAAATATAATAAAAATGAATTTTACTCATCGGATTTGTGGTCCCGAAACCACTATTCCGACTAGGCCCAAAATCTGGATGTTACATAATACACATTCATCTTCCATATTCCTCCATAATCCATCAAAATACAAGCAACTTCATGCATGGGTAAATTTTTAAACATGAACCCTAGAATGAAATATGGGTAGAAATGGAGAGAGCAAGCTATCGGGACTTCAAAAATACATAGAGCATGAAAAACAAGGCTTGGGAGCACCTACTATTGAGCTTGGAAAGCTTGAAACGCTAGCTATGGAGAGCCTCAAATTTTCAGTTGGATGAAGGAGAAAATGGTTGATTTTGGCTTGATTTTTCCCATTTTAATTCATTAAAATGACAAATAACCAAAATGCCCTTATGCCCTTTCTTTAAAATTTCATCCATGCAAGCCTATTTTTGTCCAAAATTTTAGAATTTGGGCAAATTGCTCTCCAAGACCTTTTAATTCATAATCTAAAGCAATTTCATACAAATTGCTTCTAGAATCCAAGTTTTGCAATTTATTCAATTTAGTCCCTAATTTCCAATTGGACACCTTATACTTAGAATTTCTTCATAAAAAACACATGCATATACTCATATTCTAGGCCTCATAATAATCATAAAATAAATATTTTGATGTCGGATTTGTGGTCTTGAAACCACTATTCTGACTAGGCCCTATTTTTGGATGTTACACCCTGATACGATACTCCATGGATCTGCACCTCAAACAAGCCCCTATCTGAACCCAGCACTCGCCCTGATGGCGTTTCCCATAAACAATACAAGGCTACAACCCAAAAGTAGCTACAGGGCCCCCAACTCTGGCTGGCCCATCAACTTTGGCCTTTTTTTCTTAGGCCACAAAGCTGAACTTGAGGGTTCCCAAACCCTCTTGTTCCTTCCCCTATCTAATTCATGATTCTGGTGCTCAGTGCGTTTCACATCCTTAGCGATCTTCGCCTTTTCTACTAACACAACCAAATCTCGCTCCCTCTGTGGAGCTATCAAAACTCGTAGATCATCTCTGAGACCATCCTTAAAACGCACGCATTGCTCATACTCAGTTGCCACCATGCCTCGCGCATAGCGGCTCAATCGCAAAAATTCCGCCTCATATTCATCCACATACTTATCCCCCTAGGTCAGATTCAGAAACTCCCTTCTGTGGGGATCCACATAGCTAGAGCCCACATATTTCCATTGGAATGCACTCTTGAAAAACTCCCAAGTCAATCAATCGGCTTGAGTACCCTCTTTCACAGTAAGCCACCACTGATAAGCTTCATCTCTCAATAACAACACTACACCTTCTAGTTTCTGCTCGGGGGTGCAGTCAAGGTCATCCATGATCCTCTCTGTGGCCTCTACCTAATATTCAGCCACATTAGGGGCAACTCCAGTGATACCCCTAAAGATCTCAGCCCCGTTGGACTTGAGTCATTCTGTTACAGACTCACGGACGACATTACCAGTATTAGGCCCAGCGACCCTTTCCAAAATTTGCAGCATAGCTTGGGACAGTGCGTCGTCCCCACCTGTATGATCATGTGACCCAGTCTTAGTCATAGGTGAATTCGGAGTCTCTCTTGTCTCAACATTAGAAATATGGCCCGATGCTGAAGAGCTAGCCCAAGCACCTCCACGGCCTCTGTCGCCCCTTCCACAAGTACCTCTGGTGCTCATTATTGATTTGCGTATTATCTGTATTAACAGGTTTATGTATCAGTTTTACGGTTCCTATGTTTATTAACAAATGTTTTATGAAAAATAGCATTAATAATTCAGAGTTGTTTGTTTTCGCAGTTCGTAGTCTTACTATAGTTTCAGGTTACCCTAATAAAGGTTTGAGTATAGTCTATTATCTACAATAATCTCAATATTCCAATTAAAACATATAGTAGTTTCAGAGGACTTACAGATCAGCGTCGGGAGACTCGGTAGACCACACATTCAGAATATTACTTCGACAATTCTTTACTGCTATTTGAAAACAGCTCATTTGAAAATTTATGTCTTTTAGAAAAACCCAAATCCACAGTCGAGTTTTGTAACCTGACTCTGATACCACTAAATGTAACACCCCAAACTCGACCTAGACTGTAACACCCCTAACCCATAACCATCGCCAGAATAGGTTAAAAGGCATTACCGGACTTGTCATTCAGTTCAGAACAATTACAATTGAAATACCATATCATTTCAGTAAATGTCATTCATTCACATTGGATATGAACATAAAATCAAGAATATAATACTTAAACATGCATTCGGGACCAACTCAGTCTCATATGAAAGTTTCAAAAACTTAGAAAATTTTTAACTTTTAAAAGGTCACACGCCCGTGTGAACTGGATTCTGCCTCACATGACCTTAAACACACTCGTGTGTCTAAGACGTGCCAAAACAGGGCATACATACTGACTTATCCACACGTCCATAAGACACGCCCATGTGCCAGGCCGTGTGAAAATTAAAGAGGCTACTGACTTGGCCACACGGGCGATCACACTCCCATGTGCCAGCCTGTGTGCTACACACGACCACTAGACACTCCCGTGTGTCTAGACTGTGTGAAAATTGGAGGGTATACTGAATTTAATTCGTAGGATACCCCAAGGGACACACGACCATGTAACATGACCGTGTGTCGCACACAGTTGAGACACACGCTCGTGTCTCTGCCCATGTGGACAAAAATAGGCCATTTGAATAGCCAAATTTGCCACCCTAAAAAACACAAGCAAATACATTCAAATTTGACCTCATATGAACAACTCAATTTGCAGCCAAATGAACCAATTCAATACACAAATAAAGATATATCCAAACTTACCATTCATAGTTCATACACCTATATAACATCATATACAATTCATCCATTTAACCTGCTAAATCAAGACTACCTTTGCATAATCTCATACATACATTATCATACTAAAAACAGACCATGATTAAACACATATATATACAACCATAACATAGTACCAAATAAGAAATCACATTGCTTAACTTATATAAAATTTTTACTCAAAACATGGTTCCAAAACATAACTTATACTATCAAACTATCCTATACATGCCATATTTACAAAGGTTCATAAATTCAAAATACCAAACAGAAATTTGGATAGTGTGACGCGCAACTCTGACTTGTCCAGAACGAGCGAGCTAACGAACCTCTATAAGACATAGAAACAGAATTAGAGTAAGCTTCTAAGCTTAGTAAGCCCGTATAATTCAGAATTAAACTTACCATTTAAAAAAATCAAATGCAATAATAACAGGCCAACAATTCAATATAAATCCATCACCTAATTACACATAATCATCACATGTTAGTCATTCAACTAATACAAAAACCATATCTTGTTCATATAACATTATTTAGGCTCGTTGAATCTATTAGAATGTCAAAGGATAATCGAGTGAACAATGTTAATAATCCGTCAATTCATCATCATACATGCTCTTTCGAGGCATGGCCAGTAAGCTCATCATGAGCTAATAATAGTGAGCTCGATTGAACTGGAATCAGGAAGCTTTATTGAGTTGAACGGGAAGCTCATATGAGCTATGGTGAGTCCGCAACAAATGCAGGAGCTCGACCATTTCTGTAAGTACAGTAACATGTCACTCATATCTAATGAATTCTTATAGTTCAACTAAAGCTCGATAACACATTTAATATATCATCAAGTAATTCAATTATAAACATTCAATTCAACCATTGCAAGCATTTTATAGTTCGATTCTAATTATACGAACTTACCTCAGTTGCTCGGATAACCGTCGACTACTCGTTTACCTTTTGTTTTCCCCAATCTAATTCTGGTACTTGCTTATCTTGATCTATATGATATCAAATTAACTCATTCAAACTTTCATTCAATTCAATTTAGCGTAAAACATTCATTTTTTGGCCAAATTACAAATTTACCCTAGACATTTGACTACTTTATAATTTATTCCTTTTACAAAAAATGGAAAATTTACACAATTAGGCTATTACCGAGATAGACGAATTTCCTATATGCTACTAGCAGCCCAAAACTTTCATTATTTCACACTTTTAACTACTACTTTTTACAAATTCACAATTTACTCCCTATTTTGCATTTTTGTCAAAAATCACTTTATGAAACTAGTAAAACTATCATCAAACCTCCAAAATCCATCATTTAATAACAAAGAAATCAAGAATTCAACAATGGCACTTTTCAAAATCTATAACAATTTCAAAAACAAAGGTACGGGCTAGCTAGATTAAGCTACAACGAGCTCAAAAACCTAGAAATCATTAAAAACCGAGTCAAAACAGTACGTTAATTGCTCCCTCAAGCTTAGTCGAATGTCAAGCCCTAAAATGGCTGATTTTCTTTCTCAAATTGGTTAGGGAAGATGAATGAATAATGAAATTTTTATTTCTTTTATTATTATTAACATAATTTGACATTTTACCAAAATAACCTTAATAAACTTTAATAATTTCAAATTTACCAAGCTAACAACTTCCACTAACCCTTAATATGGTCTATTTGACATGCAAGGACTCCCACATTTCAAACTATAGCCATATAACACCTTTACACAATAGTACTCAACTTTTACGCGTTACACGATTTAGTCCTTTTTACCGAATTGAGCATTTAAGCAATAAAATTTCTTTACTACACTTTCACATAAATCATACTTTAAACCTTATTAAAATAATAAAATAAATATTTTGACTTCGGATTTGTGGTCCCGAAACCACTGTTCTGATTTGACCTAAAAATAGGTTGTTACATAGACGTTATGGTCGTATCTGTTATGTCACATTGGAGTGAGTTTTGAATAGCGTAGTTTCACTAAAAAAGTCCATTTTTTTAAAACCTCATTTTTTCATTAAGAAAAGTTAAGTTATTTGTTCATTTGTTAATTTATGGGTTTGATTAACAAATCATGATCTATACTAAATTGTTATTACGCTTTGAAAACATTGCTCGTTACGGAAGCTTTTAAAACAAGTTGTGTAACTTGGTAGTTGAAAATCATTTACCTTTTTGAAAAAAAAAACCTGTGTCCTACTGCTAACAGATATAAGTCAATTTTAATAAATCCCCAAGTAAAAATAAAAACTTAAAACGACCTTTTTACATAAAATTTACCCAAATAAAACTACTTTTACTAAAAATCCAAAACAAAACATAAACAGTGGTGTGGCCATCCCCGAGTCCCTCGCAGCACTGGCCCGCCTAAGGATTACCTGCATAGATAGGCAGAGAAGGTGAGTTTATGAAACTTAGTGTGTAATTTATCTTTATCAAACAGTCAAACATACAGTCTTGAACAGTCTGGGCCTAAGCCCATATCAGTCGCAATATCAGTGTCACAGTAACAGTATCATTGTGGGCCTTAGACCATTTCAATACAGTATCCAAAATGCATATAAAGATCCTATCCATCCATCCTCTACACTCCACTCTGTCCAGCCCTACACTCCATGTAGGGATAAAATCGACCGACCCATCCCTACACTCTAGAATATAGTACCAGTCTCAGCACTAATAGTATTTGCAGCAAAGCTGCCAGTATGGGCTTATAGCCTTTCAGTACACTTCCTCCAGTATCATATATCCCATCCCGTGCAATGCAACATAATATAAATGTTCATACAATAAGGATGGCATGCTCAGACATTCATATATCACATAGGGGTATTTTCGTCATTTACCTCATAGGGTATAACAATCATAACATAATTTAGGGTCTAAGTTTACTTACCGACCCAATAGTAGGTCCACACTCGTCTTGTGCGACCCGTTCAACCTTAATAAATAAATAGCGAAAATAGGCCCAAGCCCATAATACGGACCATGTGGGCCCATACGTCCGTGAGGTCCATTAAGCCCAAATAATGGCCTTGGCCGTATAGCCAACACAGTCGGCCTATTAGTCTCCACAAATCCGTGAGTTTTACCCGATCAGGCCCATGAGCTCGTGGGGCCCACACGGCCCATATTCGACCAACTTGGCCCAAAACGACCTATGCCCACGAGATCGCTTGCGGTGGTTTCTAAAATCACATGCTTACACTTATGATATTAGATGACCACATAGGCGAGCGCACCCCCGCGTGGCATCGATGGTAACTGATTTCTGGCCTTTTCCATTTAATGATTGAAGCAGTGGGATTACCCACCTGTTGTGAAACGTGCGTCTAACCTAAGCTCTCCCCAAACCTTGATTGTAAGAGTGAGATAGCCCTATATGAACCATTGACAAAGACTGGATAAAAACTCCTTGACTAAACTGTATACAATGGATAAAAAATCCTTGACTAAACTGCATACAACCGAATTCCATTAACCTATATCGATATCGATCACGTAAAAATTGAACCAATACAAATCACTTACCGAGAATGTAAAACCGGTTGTGGGGAAGAAGACAGTCGACCCTATTCCCAAAGTGAGAATCCAATACGACTGAGGCAAGGTTCAGTACCCACACGACCCTAACTATAAATGGCAGCAAAGAAGGTGTTAAAGAGATCACAACATCGAGAAAAATGAAAGAACAAGGAGGAAAACAAACACCCACCAATTGTTCCAATAATCAATTGTAAAAGCCGAAAGCAGGAGTAGAGAAAAGAGTAATGCCGCAACTATCACAGTAACAAATGATGAAAAGATGACAAGAGGAGAGGAGAGAAAAGAAAGAGTATTCGGCAAGTGATCAAGAGAAGGGGAAGATGATAAGAGAAGCGATTAAAAGGAAAAAGGTGCAGTAAGAAAAGAAAGAAAAGTTATTCGGTCACCAACAAACTAGAAGAGGGAGGGAGAAGGTGGAAAAGTCAGCCAAGAAGAAAACCTGAGAGACACAATTGTCAAATCCCAAAAATGGAAAGAGAGAAAGGATTAATTGGTAAAAAATTGAATGAGTAAAACGCAAAACCCGAAAGAAAACCCTTCAACACTAATCGACCACTTAGCAAAAAAAGAGCAAAACTGACAGTTCTTGGGCAAAAAACCCTTAGCCAAACTTCCTGAAAGCCACAAACCCCATTCGACACACTACTTCCTCACTCCCCAACTCCCCACAATTCTCCTAAAATCTCTCCACACATCACTCAACCTAATCATTATCCAAATCCCTTCATTATCTCCTAGTTTCTCTCTTCTCAACCACCAATTCAAACACTTAAATTTCGGTCAAACTAGGACACTTCCACGACACAGTAGTAAAAAGAACATCCTTGTACACAACATTGCTCAAACTTAGGACCTACTAGCAGCAGTAGCACGCCTCTATCCCCTGAACCAACCAGCTTTTCATGACACAACCTTCCCATATTTATTTAAGAGTCTTACTACTAGGAGACAGGGTTTATTCAAGCCAAAATCAAAATTAGTACAAGCCAAGGCTTGAACTCAGGACCTCTCCAATACTCCTCAGGACACCCAACCACTGAAACAGACATGCACTTATGTAACACAATACAACATACAAAAATAAATGCCTAAATTTTGAGCGTTACAGCATACATTTACAAACAAACAAGAATAAAGAAGGGTTGCATGTAACTACATGTAAGGGGTTCGCATGTAACATTGTATAAGTTTTCATGTATTAACAATAAGGGTTCACATGCTATATAGGGTATGCACTGTACACATTAAGGGTTCACATGTTAACCTCCTAGAGTTCGTATATTAATCACCTAGGGTTCACATATACATATACAAGTTGCATAGACATGGTTTGCATATAACAACATGAAGGTTCACATGTTTCAACATATAGGGTATACAATTTGAAGTTGGAGATCTTGCCTTCCTATACAACTCAAGACTCAAATTGTTTCCTGGGAAACTTAAATCATGATGGTCAGGACCTTTTATAATTCAATCTGTTTTGTCATATGGCACAATAGAGGTAAGTCACCCATTACACGGTACTTTCAAAGTAAACGGACATTGTCTCAAACTTTATAACGGTGAGAATTTTAAAGATGATGGAAAGGAGCTACGACTCCACAAACTGCCCTGAATAAACCAACAAGGTAGCAGTCCTTAGACTATAAACAAGTGCTTCTCGGGAGGCAACCCGAGTACTAATGGTTTTAAATTATTTAAATTTCAATTTTTAAACATCTAGGTCACTAACAGAGTCTTTGAAGCACAGGTTTCCAACTCACACGGTCGTGCATAAGGCCGCGTGACCAACACAGACGGAAACACGGTCGTGCAATACGACCGTGTGAAAAAAGGTAAAAGTTATCTTTCCCAACACGGGATGCGATAAGTGGCCACGGGTGCACGACATGCTTCTGGTCAAATCTGCCAACTGCACACGGGCGTGAGACTCGCCCGTGTCTACCACCTGTGGACAACATTGTTAAAATAACACGGGCATGTGTAGAGCTACACGGTCGTGTAACATGATCATGTCGCCACACGACCTAGACACACGGGCGTGCCCGAAGGCTGTGCGATGATATCTCACTTCGCGATAACCACGGGGTGGACACGACCCACACGGGCGTGTAAACTGGCCGTGCCACTTGAAAAATTAGATTATCTATCTTCTTTTATTTTTCTTTCATTAATTTTTGAAGATTATTTTTTTTAAACACGACTTATCTTTATGATTACTACCAAATTATTCCCCCAATTCTCCTTCTATTCTTCAGAATCATGTTTTGTAACACCCTAAACCCGGCCCAGATGTTATGGCCGAATTTGACGTGCCACATTAAAGTAAAAAAATACACATTTCGTTTTAGTGTTTTAATAAATTGTCTTTTGTTAAGCTTATCCAAGTGAATGGAAGCTGTGCACCAGGTAGGTATCCAAAAACAGAGAAGGTGAGCCATGCAAGCTACTTAAGTACCAAGCTCTTCAATTGGATCCAATCCTAGACATGCCTACAACCATTACCATACTTTGATAACTGAGTTGAAATTCATTTGAGTAGATATCTTTGATAAACCGATTAATCGTGTTGTTACGTTATTCTGAAAATGAGTATCATTTTGAAAACGCGCCCTAAGTCTAGCCCATTTGAAGTATTATCAGAAATATTTAGAGTTATTAAAAAATAAAATAATCCCAGAAAGAGAATAAAGTTAAAATGGCCCTATTACAACCCAAAAATAAATAGTAATTAAGATAAACTAAAGAAAACCAATTACTTATTTTAAAGTCTAAAAGGATCACTGTGGCCACTCTAAATCCCCTCCGGCTCCAAGTCCCCACATCAAGGCTCACTTGCAAGGTTAAGGAAGGGGGGTAAGTTTGGAAACTTAGTGTGCAACAAGCCCCTTTCAGAGTCCAAACCAATATCAGCATACTGGGCCTAAGCCCAAATTCAGTCTCAACATATACTGGGCCGAAGCCTTTCGTTTACCAGTTACTGGGCCGAAACCTTTTCATAATTCGTATCACTGGGCTGAAGCCTTTACTGCAAATGGTACAGCCCATAGGCCCTTTTCAATAACACATGCAATATCAATGAACGTATGCAAGCCCATTTGGGGAGACTACTCAACCCACCATCCGCTACTCTCCACCTGTACCAACCAAGCTCTCCATGTGGGGAATAACTCAACCCACCCAACCAAACTCTCCACTAGTAGCATAGCTGCTTTATTATATAACTGGAGGTCTAGCCTCTTTTAATAACTAGGGCAAAACCCTTTTCGGTAAACTGGGGCAAAGCCCTTTTAACACTTCCTCCATTCATATAAAACCCAACCCATGCATATATGAACATATCATGGCATATCATGTGCATATCATGGCATATCATGTACAAATCATGCATCTTAATTATAGCATATCCCTAGGGGTATCATGGTCATTTTCACCTAGGGGAAAAATGATCATTTTCACATTATAAGGGTAATTTCATTATTTAATCAATTATTAGGGTTTTCTATACTCATTGTCAGTTATCAACAATTTCAAGTGTCTGAACAGCGATTCTAGCCCATTCCTAGCAAAACCGAGTTATTGGGCCAAAAATCCCTAATGGGCCCTACTTAGCCCACCTAGTCATCTAGGCTCATTTAGCCTATATTCCATAATTTTATTAACTTTCTCAATGTGCAATTTTTCTGGATTTCATTTTCTACCAAAACTTACCCAAATGGGCCTGAAAGCCCATTAGGCCCGATTTCAGCCCCTCGAGGCCCAACTATCGTAATGCTAAAAATCGTGCCCTTACCTGATCCAACGATCCTGATCCTCAAACTTAGCGTATCTAACTAACCTATGAGTTTTCACCTGCTCACAAGTCCTCGAAATGCCAGAATTTTGGCATTTCGAATTTTCGGCATATATCGATTTAAACTACGAAAAAGGGTTCGTTACACACCTGTTTTGTGACGTTCTCCAATAAAGTCTCCCATGACAACCTACAATTATTTGCCACCATTCTTAGTGTAATATCCTGATTTTGGGCCTAGTCGAAATAGTGGTTTCGTGACCACAAAATTCGAGATAGAAATAATTATTTTATAATTATTTTAAGGTCTATGATATGATTGCATGATTTTGTGAAAATTTCGTGAAGAAATTTTATGCATAAAGTGCTTAAATTGAAATTAGGGACTAAATCGAATAATTTGCAAAACTTGCATTCTAGAAGTTTCTAGTATGAAATTGTTTTGAAATATTAATTAGGAGGTCTTAAATAGAAATTTTACCAATTTATAAGTCTATGGACAAAAATTGGACATGGATGGAATTTTTGGAAAGTTTAGTAGTAAGGGCATTTTGGTCATTCAGGGGTAAAATGAATTAAAATACAAAATTAAAAGCCAATTTTGCTCATCTTCAACCCCATGGCCGAATATAGCAAGGAGAAACCATGGCTAGGGTTTTTCAAGCTTCCAAGTTCGATTGTAAGTCCATTCTAGACTCGTTTTTAATGATTTTTACATTTTTGGAGTCCCGGTAACTTAATTTAGCTTATTCTAGCAATAATTTAACCTAGGTTTTATATTTGGAAAAATACCCATAGGTGAAATTTGTGTATTTTGGTGTTTTATGATATAATATGAGGTTTTAAATTATGTTAGACAACTTGTGCTACTCGGTTTTAAGTGAAAACGAGCAAAAGGGCTTAATCGGTAAAAATACCTAATAGTCATAAGTACATGTTAGAGTGAGAATTTGATGTTTCCATAGAAGGGAAAAATGATCAGCATGTCATAAAACATAAGAAAATAGGCTGAAGTTTAATTTACGAGCTTTGGGGCAAAAGTGTAAATATGCAAAAGTTTAGGGACAAAACTGTAATTTTTCCAAAATATGATTTTGGGTCAATTTGAATAATGTGAGTCCTAATTAGACTATATTTTAAATGATAGAGCAAGGAAAACTGAAATTCGGACTAAAATGGAAAAATACCAAGTTGTGGACGAAATGGTAAAAGTAGCCATTTTCGCATACGAGGTAAGTTCATATGTAAATGTTGGTAACATAGTTATTATTTTAAATGTTTTTATGTTATTTAAATGATATGATAATTATTATGAAATATTATACTCGTGATAATTGTTTGATAATATGTCAAATTGTGTGATATACTTGGAAAATGTGAAATACTACCGAGTATCGGTATCGGCATTCCGTAGAAGATGGTTGAGACACATGATTGGGAAAAAGGTCCCGTTGAACCTTAGGAATGGATTAGGATACAAGTGACATGTCACTAGGATATTTGGGCATTCGAACTCGTTGAGTTGAGTCCGAGTTCGAGAGATGTAACTAGGCATCCGAGCTCGTTGAGTTGAGTCCGAGTTCACTTATGGATGCAAATGTCCGAACTCGTTGAGTTGAGTCCGAGTTCGAGAGATGTAACTAGGCATCCGAGCTCGTTGAGTTGAGTCCGAGTTCACTTGTGGATGCGAACGCTCGAGCTCGTTGAGTTGAGTCCGAGTTCGCTTATGGGCTGGTTACATGGTAGCTTGGCTACATATGTGGCACTTAAGTGCAAACTTTCCATGTATACGAATTATATTCCGATGTGTTCAACGGGTAAAGTTCTACTCAAATGGAGGAATACTAGAGATGAAAGGGACGTATTGGTGAGTGTTGTGAAATGGATACTTTGAACAGGTATGTACTTAACCCTCGGGTTGAAAAATCAATATAACAACAATATGGTAAGATGATAAATGAAAATGTGATATGAATGGCTCGGTGATGATTATGCAAATGATGTTTTATGTTTGCTTATATAGTTATGTTACTTGCTATTTGCATGTGAACTTACTAAGCATTTGTGCTTACTCCCTCCTTTTCATTCCTTGTAGTGTTGACAAGCCAGCTCGGAAATCGGAAACGGTCGGAGGCACGCTCACACTATCTGTATACCATCTTGGCATAATGGCTTGTATATTTTGAGTATGGCATGTATAGCATTATAATCATTTTGTATATATGGTCTTATGATATGGTTATTGAGTGGTATGGAAATGCTTGGTAATGATTAGCCATTGGAATGGCTAATCATGATCATATTTGGTGTTATGTATGTCAAATTGCTAGCTAATCCATGGAAACCATGAAATAGGTAAAATTTACCATAAAATAGATTCTAACAGCAGCAGTGATGTAAATTTGAAAAATCACTAAAAATAGTAGAAATGGAATTAAATGATGAGTATGTTATGAAATTGAAGCTTAATGAGTCTATTTTCATATGGATTGAACAAAACAGGTATATGAATTATATTTTATGAGATATTTGAAATTTTATGAAACAGGGCTAGAGTGATTTCTGGATCCCCTGTTCTGACTTTAAAAACTTATCATCAATTGTAAAAATATAATTAGAAGGCATTATTTATATGTAAAGATTCCTCATTGAGTCTAGTTTTAAGGTAAACAAACTTCATAGTCATTGAAATTCTGTACAGAGAGATATCTGATTTGTAATACACAGAGGTCAGAGCAGTCGAACCCTGAAAAAGGGGAGACTTTAACTAATAAACTGTACTAATTTGCTAAACCAAAAATTATATAAAAAAATAAGTAAATATATATATGAGTCTAGTTTCATGGAAAATTTATAGAATTGGATTTCAAGTTTCGTAACTCAACATATGAATTTTTAAGCGATAGTGACGCAGATTGCTAGTTTAACTGGAAATTTTAAAAATAAATTGTTTGAGCTGTTTAAGTAATGAATTAAGTCTGTTAACACCTCGTGTTCGACTCCGGCGACGGTCTCGGGTACGGGGCGTTACACTTAGTCTACAGATCATGCTAATCAAACCCAAATCTTAGCTTACCAAAATTTGCCAAAGAATCCCTAACAACCATAAGTCACTTACCTTCACCGAGTCCGTTGCTCGATCCAAGTTTTCCAAATCGATACCCTAAGCCTTACAGCTCCTCCAAAGTATCTACCCCACTATACAAACCACAAAAATCAAATGAAAAAGCCCAATAAGGCCTATATCTCAAATTGGCAACCTCCCCAAACTATAGGGGTTTCTGCTTTTGTCAACAGTTATACTACTGAATCGATTGGAGTATGAATACTTACCACAGTCTTCCTTTTTTAACTGATTAAAGCTTAGCAGATGAAGGAGTTGACCACAAAAAAGTGAAGGAAATAGAAGGTTGCTGGTCAATAAGAAATCGGCACCACCAAGTTTCACAGGTTTCGGCTTCAAACTTCTGCCTGCACAAAGCATAAAAAATAACATCACATTTGCAATCAAAGAATCGAACCCAGGTTTCCCCCAATCACTTACACGCCACCTTTTTAGCTCCCTAGTGGCGTCGCTTAGCCACTTTGCCAGGGGCTCTTTTGTGATACATTTTACCCACAACTTTTAATAAAGCCATCTATCCAAAGCCCCTAACTCCCTAAGTCCAAAGTTCACAAATTCTTCCGGGTTTTGGTCGTCACATGGGCTTTCCATAAGCCCATTTACATACTCCAATTATGAATTTTCACTACCAAATACCAAATTTTAAAAACTTTACCTAATTCTCAGAAATTACAAAAAACCCAAAAATTAGGATGTTACAACTCTACCCTCAAAGAAATTTCAGCCTCGAAATTTACCTAATCCAAACAGTTGAGGATATTGTTGACGCATTGCCTCCTCGGACTCCCAAGTAGCTTCTTCTTTGCCATGGTTTCTCCAAAGTACCTTCACCAGTGGGACTGACTTCCTTCTCAGCATCTTGTCATCATGATCAAGTATCTGCACAGGTTCTTCTTCGAAGGTCAAATCTGACTGTACTTCAATTTCTGCAACTGGCACGATATGAGTTGGGTCAGAATGATATCGCCTTAGCATGGACACATGAAAGACGTCGTGAATACGATCTAGTTCCGGAGGTAACTCTACCTGATAAGCCACTGGCCCTATCCACTTAAGGATTCGATAAGGCCCAATGAACCGTGGACTCAACTTGCCCTTCTTACCAAACCTCAATATCTTCTTCCAAGGCGATACCTTCAAAAAGACCATGTCCCCTACAGCATATTCATTATCCTTACGCTTCATATCAGCATAAGACTTTTGTCGATCCGCTGCCTCCTTTAACCGTTTCCTAATCACCTCGACCTTGTCTTCAGTATCTGCTACCAACTTTGGACCAAGTACTTGCCTTTCCCCTAACTCTGCCCAACAAGTAGGCGAACGACACCTTCGCCCATACAGTGCCTCATAAGGAGCCATCTGAATACTTGCTTGGTAACTGTTGTTATACACAAACTCCGCCAATGGCAAGTAATCCTCCCAACTGCCCCTAAAGTCGATAACACAACCCCTCAACATATCTTCTTGAATTTGAATAACCCTCTCTAACTGCCCATCCGACTGAGGGTGAAAAGCAGTACTAAAATCCAATCGCGTTCCCAACGCCTCATGCAACTTTTGCCAAAGCCAAGATTTAAACCTTGGGTCTCAGTAAAAAATTATCGATACTGGCACCCCATGCAACTGCACTATCTCCGCCACATACAACTTGGCCAACTTCTGAAGTGAGTAATCGGTTCGGACAGGTATGAAATGGGCAGATTTTGTCAGCCTATCCACAATTACCCAAACTGAATCCTTCTTGGAAGGTGTCAATGGCAAACCACTTACAAAATCCATAGTTACCCTTTCCCACTTCCAAAGTGGTATCTTTACTGGCTGTAACAATCCTGAAGGCAGCTGTTGCTCGGCCATTACTTGTTGACACGTCAAACATTTCTCCACAAATTTGGTCACTTCTCGCTTAAGCCCAGGCCACCAATATAGCTCTCGCAAGTCTCGATACAACTTACTCCGTCCTGGATGCATAGCACAAGGTCCACTATGTGCCTCCCTTAGAATCATCAATCTCAAGTCAGAGTCTTTCGGCACACAAATTCTTCCTCGAAAACAAAGAACCCCATCATTATTTAACCCAAAGTCCAGATTCTCCCCCTTCTCAACTTGCTGAAACCGAGAAACCAACGACTCATCCACCAACTGTTGCTTTTTAATCTACTCCACCCAATTCAGTCTCACTTGTAATTCTACCAATAAGCTTCCATCGTCATACAAACTTAAATGAGAAAACATTGCCTTCAATTCCGCCACAGTCCTTCGGCTTAACGCATCAGCCACGACGTTCGCCTTACCTGGATGGTACTCAATCGAATAGTCAAAGTCCTTTAACAACTCTATCCACCTTCGCTGTCTAAGATTCAACTCCTTTTGAGTCAGCAAGTACTTAAGACTCTTGTGATCCGTATAGATAATGCATCCCTCCCCATACAAGTAGTGCCTCCAAATCTTAAGTGCAAAGATCACTGCTGCCAACTCCAAGTCATGAGTAGGATAGTTTACCTCATGAAGCTTAAGCTGTTGTGACGCATAAACGACCACTTTACCCTCTTGCATCAACACGCAACCCAAACCTACATGTGACGCGTCACTGTACACAGTGAAATCCTTACCAGACTCTGGCTGACTCAACACTGGCGCTTCTGTCAGAACTTTCTTTAACTTCTCAAAAGCCTCCTGCTGCTTATTTGTCCAAACAAATGGTACTTCCTTCCTTATAAGTTTAGTTAACGGTGCTGCCAACACAGAAAATCCTTCCACAAATCTTCTGTAATAGCCTGCCAAACCCAGAAAACTTCAAATTTCTGTTACTGACTTTGGTGGCTTCCATTCCAGACTTGCCTCAATCTTTCGAGGGTCTACCTTGATCCCCTCAGCAGACACAACATGCCCCAAGAAAGTTACTTCCTTTAGCCAAAACTCACACTTACTAAACTTTGCACAAAGTTGCTTTTCCCTTAGCACTTGCAGCACAATACGAAGATGTTCATCATGCTTCTCCTCCGTTTTCGAGTGCACTAAGATATCATCGATAAAAACGACTAAGAACTGATCCAAGTATGGCTGAAACACCCGATTCATTAAATTCATGAATGCTGCCGGTGCATTAGTCAAACCAAAAGGCATAACCAGAAACTCGTAATGACCATATCGAGTTCTGAATGTCGTCTTATGAATATCCACTTCTTTGACTCTCAAATAATGATATCCTGACTGAAGGTCAATCTTAGAAAATACCGAGGCTCCTCTTAGTTGGTCGAACAGATCGTCGATTCTAGGCAAAGCATACTTGTTCTTGATCGTCAACTTGTTCAACTACCGATAATCAATACACATCTGCATGGTCCCATCTTTCTTCTTTACGAACAGCACTAGTGCGCCCCACGGGGAAATACTTGGTCATATAAACCCTCTATCCAACAGTTCCTGAATCTAAGCTCTCAGTTCCACCAACTCCTTTGGTGCCATCCTATAAGGCGCAATGGACACTGGAGCTGTTCCAGGTAACAAGTCGATTCCGAACTCGACTTCTCTGTTCAGAGGTAATCCAGGAAGTTCCTCCGAAAATACATCTTGAAATTCTTTGATGGTCCTAACCGACTCCACAGTTATCCCCTCAGGTTCAGCTTGACTCAAAAATGCTAAGAACGCCTTACAACCTTTTTGAATCAACTTCTCAGCCTTTAAAGCTGAGACAACATTGGACAAATAGTTCCTTTGCTCCCCTATGACCATTATCTCCTCATCTTTGGCAGTCTTTAGCACCATTCTCTTAGCAGCACAATCCACCGTTGCCCTATGCTTAGTTAACCAGTCCATTCCCAAAATAAGATCAAAATCCCCAAATGGCAGCTCCATCAAATCTCCTACAAATATCTTATCTTGTGTCTCCAAAGGCACCGCCCTAAAGAGTTTATCTACCTTAACCGAGTGTCTTAAAGGGCTTATCACTAATATCCTACTCACAGTCTCCTCATGAAGCACACCCAATGCCCCAGATACATCACAAGCAACATACAAGTGAGTGGAACCACATCAATCAAAGTAGTGTAAGGCGTGCTATGAATGAAGAACGTATCGGTCATAACATCAGGAGTGTCACCCTCCTCACGATGCCGTGCAGCATAAACCAACGCTGGTTGTCGAGCTTCAGCATGTCCAGCACCCCTGCCAGGTGCCCCACGTCCACGTCCATTACCACCCCTACCTTGCCCATGGCCTCTCTGTGGTGGTGGTCCTCCTCGCTGAGGTTGGACACCTTTTTGCTCCGCAGCTATATCCTAGGCTACTCTCCGAGGACACTCTCTGAACTTATGTTCCTTTGACCCACATCGAAAACATGCTCGGGTTAGTTTCCAGCACTCCCCCATATGTACCCAACCACAGTCTCTGCAAGCCTGCGGTCTAAAGGTATTCACCAGAACTGCTTGAACTGGTTCCTCCATTCTAGCTCTTTTAGCATTCCTATTCGCAACACTTGGGGGTCCAGAATCCCTCCTAAATCTAGGTCGATCCTTTTCACAATTCTGCCGTTCAGTCCGTTTTACTTCCTCGGCTATCTTAGCCTTCTCTACCAACACAGCAAAATCACGCTCCCTCTGTGGAGCTATCATTACCCTAAGTTCATCGCGGAGGCCATCCTCAAATCAAACACTACGCTCATATTCAGTCGCAACTATCCCGCTAGCATATCGACTTAGCCTCAAGAATTCTGCCTCATACTCCGTAATAGTCTTATTACCCTGAACCAGATTCAAAAATTCCTTTCGACAGGCATCCACATAACTAGCTCCAACATACCTCCCATTAAAAGCAGTCTTAAATAGTTCCCAGGTTACTCATTCGATCGGGGTACTCTCCTTTACAGTGATCCACCACCGATATGCCTCATCTCGTAGCAACGACACAGCCCCCTTCAGCTTTTGCTCCATAGAGCAATCCAGGTCGTCCATAATCCGCTCTGTTGCCTCTAGCAAATATTCAGCCACATTTGGGGCTACTCCGGATACGCCCCTAAAAACCTCTGCTCCATTAGCCTGGAGTCGCTTCGAGATGGATCCCCTATTTACTGTCCCGGTGCTAGCTCCAGCAACCCTTTATAAAACCCTTAACATTGCTTGGGACAAAGCATCGTCCCTCACAGCTCGATCATATGACCTAGTCTTAGTTGCTTGTGGCACGAATGCCTCCTCAGCTGGCCTATGCCCTGAGGATGAAGATTCAGCTTGTACCCTTCCGCAACCATGTCCGCGGCCTCGTCCACGAGTTCCTCTTGTACTCATATCGAATTATCTGATTACGAATTTTATGACATCAGTTTAATGTTCACTTGTTTATTACAAGATGTCTTATGGAAATATAGTAGTTCAAGGATTGTTTTCGCAACGTTGTAGCCTAGCTACAGTCTCATTCCCACCGTTTTACAGCTCTACCCTATCTAAAGTATCATAATAGGTCTCAGTTCTGTCCATAGCATCATATCAATATCACATAATGAAAAAGAGAGTATACTTACAGACTTGGTACCGGGGATTCAGTGTGCCACTTCTTTCTTTAAACCATTTAAATCAAAAACATGTATTTGATCATAGCGAATAGAAATTTCTTAAAAATTTATTTAAAATACCTTTGTTTTGAAATTCTTGATTTTAAACCCGTTTAGAAACCCATAGCCGAGTTGTTGCAACTTGGCTCTGATACTACTAAATGTAACACCCCAAACCCGACCCAGACGTTATGGCCGAATTGACGTGCCACATTAAAGTTAAAAAAATACATGTTTCGTTTTAGTGTTTTAATAAATTGTCTTTTGTTAAGCTTATCCAAGTGAATGGAAGCTGTGCACCAGGTAAGTATCCAAAAACAGAGGAGGTGAGCCATGCAGGCTGCTTAAGTACCAAGCTCTTCGATTGGATCCAATCCTAGACATGCCCACAACCATTACCACACTTTGATAACTGAGTTGAAATTCATTTGAGTAGATATCTTTGATAAACCGATTAATCGTGTCGTTACGTTATTCTGAAAACGAGTATCATTTTGAAAACGCGCCCTAAGTCTAGCCCATTTGAAGTATTATAAAAAATATTTAGAGTTATTAAAAAATAAAATAATCCCAGAAAGAGAATAAAGTTAAAATGGCCTTATTACAACCCAAAAATAAATAGTAATTAAGATAAACTAAAGAAAACCAGTTACTTATTTTAAAGTCCAAAAGCGATCACCGTGGCCACTCTGAATCCCCTCCGGCTCCAAGTCCCCACATCAAGGCTCACCTGCAAGGTTAAGGAAGGGGGGTGAGTTTGGAAACTCAGTGTACAACAAGCCCCTTTTAGAGCCCAAACCAATATCAGCATACTTGGCCTAAGCCCAAGTTCAGTCTCAACATATACTAGGCCGAAGCCTTTCATTTACCGGTTACTGGGCTGAAGCCCTTTCACAATTCATATCACTGGGTCGAAGCCTTTACTGCAAATGGTACGGCCCATAGACCCTTTTTAATAACACATGCAATATCAATGAACATATGCAAGCCCATTTGGGGAGACTACTCAACCCACCATCCGCTACTCTCCACCCGTACCAACCAAGCTCTCCATGTGGGGAATAACTCAACCCACCCAACCAAACTCTCCACTGGCAGCATAGCTGCTTTATCATATAACTGGAGGCCTAGCCTCTTTTAATAACTAGGGTAAAGCCCTTTTTGGTAAACTGGGGCAAAGCCCTTTTAACACTTCCTCCATTCATATAAAACCCAACCCATGCATATATGAACATATCATGGCATATCATGTGCATATGATGGCATATCATGTACAAATCATGCATCTTAATTATAGCATATCCCTAGGGGTCAAAATGGTCATTTTCACCTAGGGGCAAAATGGTCATTTTCATATTATAAGGGTAATTTCATTATTTAATCAATTATTAGGGTTTTCTATACTCATTGTCAGTTATCAACAATTTCAAGTGCTTGAACAGCGATTCTAGCCCATTCCTAGCAAAACCGAGTTATTGAGCCAAAAACCCCTAATGGGCCCTACTTAGCCGACCTAGTCATCTAGGCTCATTTAGCCTATATTCCATAACGGTATTAACTGTCTCAATGTGCAATTTTTTTGGATTTCATTTTCTACCAAAACTTACCCAAATGGGCCCGAAAGACCATTGGGCTCGATTTCAGCCCCTCGAGGCCCAACTTACCGTGATGCAGAAAATTGTGCCCTTACCTGATCCAACCATCCTGATCCTCAAACTTAGCGTATCTAACTAACCTATGAGCTTTTTCCTGCTCACAAGTCCTCGAAATGCTGAAATTTCGACATTTTGGCTTTTCGGCATATATCGATTTAAACTATGAAAGAGGGTTCATTACACACCTGTTTTGTGACGTTCACCAATAAAGTCTCCCACGGCAACCTATAATTATCTACCACCATTCTTAGTCTACAGATCATGCTAATCAAACCCAAATCTTACCTTACCAAAATCGGCCAAAGAATCCCTAACAACCATAAGTCACTTACCTTCACCGAGTCCGCTGCTCGATCCAAGTTTTCCAAATCGATACCCCAAGCCTTGCTGCTCCTCCAAAGTATCTACCCTACTATACAAACCATAAAAATCAAATGAAAAACCCAATAAGGCCTATATCTCAAATCGGCTACCTCCCTAGACTATAGGGGTTTCAGCTTTTGTCAACAGTTATACTATTGAATCGATTAGAGTATGAATACTTACCACAATCTTCCTTTTTGAACTAATTAAAGCTTAGTAGATGAAGGAGTTGACCACCAAAAAGTGAAGGAAATAGAAGGTTGCTGGTCAACAAGAAATCGACACCACCAAGTTTCACAGGTTTCGGCTTCAAACTTCTGCATGCACAAAGCATAAAAAATAACATCACATTTGCCATCACAGAGAATCGAACCCAGGTTTCCCCCAACCACTTACACGCCACCTTTTTAGCTCCCTAGTGGCGTCACTTAGCCACTTTGCCAGGGGCTCTTTTGTGATACATTTTACCCACAACTTTTAATAAAGCCATCTATCCAAAGCCCCTAACTCCATAAGTCTAAAGTTCACAAATTCTTCTGGGTTTTGGTCATCACATGGGCTTTCAATAAGCCCATTTACATACTCCAATTATGAATTTTCACTACCAAATACCAAATTTTAAAAACTTTACCTAATTTTCGAAAATTACGAAAAACCCAAAAATCAGGATGTTACATGTTTGTCCTCCAGCTTTATTTCCAACAACTCGCTCTCGCTAATCCAGGAATTTCATCTATTTTTAACTCAGGAAGTTTCACTTCTCTCCCTATCTTATTTTTATATTCTTATTTCTGTCTTTGTACATTGAGGGCAATGTACGTCTTAAGTGTGGGGGTATTTATTTCATTATTAGAAAAAATCCCTAAATGACTGCCTTGTTCTCTTGAAAAGCTCTCATATAGTATTTAGGATAAATTTTGATTGATTTATGACGTTGATTGATATATCTTGAATTAAAACATAGGCATTTATGCATTGATTGTTTAAATTTAAGACATTAGAGAATCAAGCATGATAAGTTGATTTTTAAGAATTTAAAATATTAGGTTGTTTCCCCAAAGTTTAGGTATTACTTTGAGTTGGAATTCACAAGTTTTAAACATAAAAAAGCCATAATTTTTGTGAGTTTTTTGAGCCTTTTGAGCATATATTAATTCTTTCATGCTCACTTTTATTATTCTTTGAGTGCGTCAGTATTGAACTATTATTCTAGAACTTGCTTGATTATGCATGTCGAGACCACACCATTTGATTTGATATGTCAAAATGATTAAGGCACTTAGAATTAACCCACTCATGCCATTAAAAGCCTACCTCCACGATTAACCCCTAATAAACCCCCTTGAGCCTAACAAGCCATTTCTTGTATTACCCTTAATATTAACCCTTAACCCATTATTGTTGAAATCCCCTAAATTAATCCCTATTTTTGTCGAGATTTGAGTTGAATAAATCGCTTAGCTATGTCTTATTCTTAATAGTTAGTCTATGTTATTTAACTTGTTCTTAAAAAAATGTATACATATTAGTAGTAATCTTCTGTTTGTAAGCTTCAGTATTTAAATTCCATAGTTAGAGATGGAGTTATTTTGTACGTAAGTGATGATTAAATTTTTTTTCTAGTTAAGTAATTTTTCAAATCAATCTCGATTCTAACCCTTTCTTTCAACTTGTGACCACACCCCTAACCAAGCTTCATTACAACCCTCTAAAGACCTTTTGATTAATGTATCATCTTAAATTATAGTGGTGGAGATTTGATTTTCATGCAAGCCTATGGTAATGAATTTTCATTATTGACTATTGAGTGCTTCATTTATTGTCCTTAAACACTTCGAGTGATTTGAGTGAATCTTTAGTAAGGATGTGAAACTATGTGATATTCTGAATCAAAGGTAATTACTTAGATGAGGGGAGACACCTATGTTTGCATGATTAAATACTCAACTTGGAATGTTTGAAACTTTTATGTTCTTTTACTTGAATTCTCAATGTATGATTACCTATGGATTATTTTGAGATATTATTGATAGAAATTATAAATTGAGAAGAATTTATTTTGATTATGAGTTGAGAATTTTGCTTGAGGACAAGCAAATGCTTAAGTGTAGGGGTATTTGATAAACTGTAATTTATACATATTTTTACCCCATGTTTAACGCATTTTATGGATGATTTCCCATTAGAATTGGGGAATTCGATGTTCCTAATTCTTTAATTTCATGTTTTATACTTAGGAGAGCATAGGAGAGCGAAAGGAACGAAAAACGGGCCAAAAATAGAGAAAATGGGCCAAAGTGCGAAATTAACATGGCCTGGACCTCCTCATACGGGTAGACCACACGGCCGTGTCAATTTGGCAGGGTCGAGCACGGCCTGAAGTCATCATACACGGGCGTGTCCCTGCAAAGCCCAAGTTGAGTCCAATTCAGAAAAGGCTAATTTTGAGGGCTCTTAAGCATTCCAAAGCCTATAAATACACCCTAAACAAGGAAGAAAAGGGGACACATAATAGGGAGTAAGGAATTACTCCAAGGAAGCCGATTGATCCATCTTAGAAGCTGAATTCACCATCAAGACTGAAGATCTCTCCTCAATTTCCCCTTCAGGAGTTTTGGGTTTTCTTTATGTTTTGTATTCTTTATTATTCTGAGATGTTTTCTTATTTAGTTATGAACTAAATCCCCTAAATACCTAAGGAGGATGAAACCTAAGACGGATCTTGTTATTATTTTCTGAATTGTATGATAAATATTTAACTTGTTCTTAATTATGCGTTCTTAATTCTTGTTTTGATATCCCAAGATACTAATTCAAGATAAGCTCTTATTCAAAGGAGGAATAGACCCTGTCTCTGAGTACATTTGTCATAATTAAGCGAAGTTGATTACGCGCCTAGACATAGGGTGACAAGATTTTGCCGGATTAGGGTGAAACCTAATAAGGGGATCCATAGATCGAGTTAATGCAACCCCAAGGTGTTAATTAGGGAAAGGTCTCAATTATTCAATCTAGGGATTAGACGTTACTAGTCTTGAATAGGGATAATAACATAACTTAGGGATATCTATGAAACAAGTTAAATGTATAAATCGTCCGATTCGGAGCCAGAATAACAAGTACAGTCTAGGTGGATTTTTCCTTAGGTATTGTCTTAATTCAATCGATTTTTCCAAAAGCAATTCTCCAATTCCATTCTCTGTGAATTCTTAGTTTAGATAATTAGTTAGTTAAAACAAAAACCTCTTTATTCTTAGGCTAGATAATTAAAAGACAGTCATAACTAATACTTTTAGTTCCTTTGGGTTCGGCAATATGGTCTTGCTAAAACTATACTACTGTTCGATAGGTACACTTTCCTACATCGCGGTAATAGTTAGTCTCAAGAAGGATTAATTATAAATATTTAAACCTATCACAAAATGACGCGATCACTCTGATACCAACCAAATGTGTAACAACCCGATTTTGAAGCTAATCAGAATAGTGATTTCAGAACAACTATACCGAGGGTAAGGAAATTATTTTAGCTATCATTTTATGTATTGTAGCATGATTAGATAAGTACATGAAAATTTTGGTGAATTAAATTTAGCGATTGCTTGCCTAATTGTGAAAAAAGACTAAATCGCTTAAAGTGCAAAAGTCCTATTTTGTTAGATAAGAGTGTCAATTAGCTAAAGAACCTAAATTGGGGGCCTTAAAGAGCAATTAGACCCTAGAGAATAGTGTGGCCGGCCATAGGGGGGGACAAATTGATGGGAAAGTCAAAATTAGGTGGTGTTTTGTTCACGAATTTTGACTAGTTTTAAATAAAATAAAACAAAAAAAGGCTTCATCTTTTTATTTCTTCTTCTTCAACCGATTTTCATCTTCAAAAGGGGGGTTTTGAGAGCTGAAAATATCATCCATTAACATCTCTTACAAGTAAGTCATTTATAAGGTTATTCTTGATTTTTTTGTATTTTTGGACTCTTTGTAATATAAGCTTTCTATGAAAGGGATTGTTCTGCAAAATGGTTGAGAGATTAGGGTTTTGCCATGAAAGCATATGTTTAGTTTTCTAAAATTTTATGGAAGAATATGAGTATTAGATGTGTAATAAACAACTTTTATGAAGGGATTTTTCATGAAAACCCTAATAGGGACTATTTTGTATAAGTTGGAAATTTGTTGATAATGTGAGAAATAATGGAAATTTTGGGTTGCTTCTAGTATAAAAAGTAATCAGCTACGCTTATTATATGAAGAAATTTGATAAAAATTGATTTTCAAGCATAGGGACAAAATGGTCATTTTGTGAAAGTTTGGGGCAAAATAGTCATTTTTCCCAATTATGAACTTTCAAGCGTCTAAATTGATATGTTGATGAAATAAATGAATTTTATTAATTTAGATCAAGAGAAACGTGATTCGGGTCTTGATTGGGGTAAGAACAAAGTTTTCGAGGATTAAGCTCGTCTTCATCATTTTGTATCGAGGTAAGTACATATGTAAATAATGTGTTATTAAAGCTTACTTGGATATATTTTAATAATATACATGTGTAATTAGCTTATTTTTATTATGTATCTAAATTCTAATTGTTCCCATGAATGTTTAAATGACATGTTTTGCAAGTAAATTACAATGTGAGCAAATGCGATGCTATTCGATTAGATATGAAGCGCTGTTGAACCTTAGACATAGCATAGGATACAAAGGGGCATGTTATGAAAATTATGTGGTATAAACTCATGAGTTGAGTCTGAGTTCATGAGATAAATGCTATAGGTAACGTGGGTCCGGGTACTGACTTTGTGTATAGACCTGTGAGTGGCTCAATGAGCATACGTTATATGGTAGCTATGGGGTCCGGGTCCTGACTTGATAAAAAGACCCGTAAGTGGCTCAAATGTGAGCTTTTCATAGCACGAGGTAGCATTGATTTCTTATATGGCATTTAGACGCAAATTCCTCGCTTATCCATATTTATTTTGAGAGTTCAATGGGTAACCCAAAGATTTAGTTGGTGAATACTTTGATGAGGTATGTATACCAAGCTCATGGTTAGGACCTGAGTAAAGAACGAGGTCTATTAAGTATACATGAATGAAAAGAAAAGTAAGATAGAGATGTTAAGTGATTTATATCTTTTAAGCATGACAAGCTACCGTTGGATGAGTGTGATTTTCTTATAATTACACTTTATTTGCATATATGTACTTACTAAGCTCCCACGCTTACCCTCCTTTCTTTTCTTTCCTTATAATGCCACCAAGCTAGCATCGGGGATCCGGTGACATCAAAATCTTCAATCACACTATCACTCAAGACCTTGGTATAACTAGTTTCATTGTTTTGTTTTCTGGCATGTCTAGGGACTCGAGTCTTTGTTTAGTGTTTTGTTAGTTAGCCATAATGTGTTGGCTCATATGATGAATATGATACTCATTTTGTATAAGGCCATGGATGATGGTCAATACTCATTTTGATTTATAAATAGAAGATGATATTTTCATAGATGAGTAAATTGCATAATTGAAATGTTGTCCGTTGTGGTTATTTTGGCTATGTATGTGCCCTTATGTTAGTATAGAGTGATTTTTGTGCAGGTTACGTAAATAAGGGTGACAAAAAGGCTTGGTAAATAGCCTTATTTTGTCCACACGGGCATGTTTCTAGGCCGTGTGTGACACACGGTTCACCACATGGTGGTGTGATATGGCCGTGTGTCCCTTGCACGTAAGAATTGTAAGTCAGTATGCATGGTAGTAAACACACGGGCAGAGACACGGCCGTGTGTCTCAGCCATGTGAAGGGCACGACCTAGCACATGGGCGTGTGCCTTGGCTATGTGGCCCTTAAGGATTGTTGACGTCAGAAATAGAATGTCGAAGTTTTTGCACACGGGCGTGTCATGGCTGTGTGAAGGACACCGGCCAGAGACACGGGCGTGTTCCATGCCGTGTGAAAAACCCTATAGGTGTGCATTTAGAATTAATTCCACAAGGGTATAAGACACGGGTGTGTCCCTGTATTGCTTAAGCCATGTGAGCCAACGGGCCAATAGCACGATCATGTTGAAATGTCACAAGGGCGCGTTGCCCCTCCTACATGGGCGTGTGCCCCTATGTTAAGAGTTATTTTCAGAGTTCTTTAAAGGTCTAGGATTGTTTCTGAATGGGTTCCAATGGATGTTTTGGGCTTAGTAGGCTCTTGTTAAGGAGTTTATAAATAAAATTGAAAAAGTTTTAATTTGACCATGTTTTGGTGTTATGAAAATGTCTATATGCATAAGTTTAAGTTAGGTAATGCCTCATATTCCGACCCTGCGTGGGGCACGGGTGTGGGGTGTTAATTTTGTAACACCCCTAACCTGTATTCGTTGTCGGACTAGGGTCAAAAGGCGTTACCTAACGTATTAGAACATTTCACATATATTTCACAAACATCATAGCATTATAGTCAACATCAGCATAAAGTCCCTTTCTTAGGTCATTAAGACCTTAAACATGCATTAGGAAGGAGTTGGGACTAAACCAAACGCATACAAAATTTTTCAAAACTTAAACATTTTTCAAAGTTACAGAGGTCACACGCCCGTGTGAACAAGCCATGTGCCTCAGACGGCATTAGACACGCCCATGTGTATAGGCCGTGGCAAAATAGGGCATACATATTGACTTATCCATACGGCCACAAAACCCGCCAGTGTGCCAGGTCATGTGAAAATTAGGGAGGCTACTGACTTGGATCACATGTCCAGTCACACGCCCGTTTTTCTTGCCCGTGCTTGAAATTAACTTTGCCACACAGCCTAGCACACGCCCGTGTGTGTGACTGTGTGGTCTGCCCAGGCTCATTTCGAAATGGCCATTGAGCAACACGACTGAGACACACACCCGTGTCCCTGCCTGTGTGGGCAAAAATAGGCCATTTACAAGGCCATAATGCCACCCCTTTAGGGTCCTCCCTACAAGAACCATTCAAGAATCAAATACACCATAATTCCAACCAATTTCAACCACAAAACATTTATCATTCATAACATATATTCATCAACTAAGTTCATGCTTATTATCCAAACTAAAACATACCATATTTACCTACCAAACACATTCAATTATACTTGTTATTATCATTAAATTTCACATTCATTCTCATATTAAAACCATACCATTTCCATAACCAAATCACATTACTAACTTACCAAATTGACCATTTCTCACTAGGTCATTCATGAGCACATCACATAGGCATAATTTGCATAACATATCATATACCAAAATCAAACCATAAGTTCAACCATAATCTAGCCATATCACATGGCATGATATACACTTCACAAAACATATTCATAAACTTCTAGACTATACATGCCATACTTCAAAATATACATTTTCAAAAGGTACCAAAATATAGTTGGATAGTGTGGTGATGATCCTTGATGATCCCCGAGCTCCCTATAGCTACGATATCTATAAAACAATGCAAATGCACACAAAGAAAGCTTTCAAAAACTTAGTAAACCATATACAAATAAACTTGACACATAACATCAATCTAGATCCATACATTCATATAACTCAAGGCAAAATACATTCACATAGCCATATATCTCTTATAGTTCATTTGATCATGATTCACATATCTATCATATCTCATTCCCATAGCAACTCATACTTATATCATTTGTTCACCAAGTTACATGTACTTACCTTTTTTTTTCGAACATGGTATACAATTCAAACGTACCTGGATCGAATACAAGTTCACATAGTCGTTTATTTTCTCGGAATGCCCATTGAATCATTTGAAATCAATAAGGATACTCGGATAGCTCGAAAAGATCGTACAACGCAAATGTCCCAAACGTGGTCTTACATGTAATCAAATATCGATGCCATTATCCCAGACAGGGTCTTACACGAAATCAAATACGATGCTGATGTCCCAAACATGGTCTTACACGTAAATCATAAGTCAATGCCAACGTTTTAGACGTGGCCTTACACAATAACACATATCGGATCCTACGTCATAACATATGTATCCTAACTATTCCTATGGTTCGTACGGGGCTTTTCGAACGTCAAAACTTTGTCGATACTTTCTCAGATATCTCATGCTTAACTCATATAATCATTTATCATTGTTCAATAGCATATAAACATTCATAATTCAATTCAAAACACATTTATTTGTATATTGACTTTCTTCGTACTTTCAATTTTCCCCGATCTAATTCTGTTTTCTTTGGTTCTTGATCTAAACATATTCAAATTTAACTTTTTTAATCACCAAATCATTCAAATCAATCCATATATACATTTTAGGGTATTTTACAAATTAGCCCTCACATTTTGATATTTTGACATTTTAGTCCCTAATTCA
Source organism: Gossypium hirsutum (assembly GCF_007990345.1). Lineage (NCBI taxonomy): Eukaryota > Viridiplantae > Streptophyta > Magnoliopsida > Malvales > Malvaceae > Gossypium > Gossypium hirsutum. The sequence continues at coordinate 104,178,801 of NC_053429.1, read as the reverse complement.
TGAAATTACAAAATACAAAAAATTTCCTTATATCAATGCTTAGCCGAATTTTTATAGTATTCATACAAGTCCACATATTTCATTTATTTTACATTTTAGTCCCTCAAAATTTCATTTGTACAATTTAGCCCAGATTACTCAAATTCATCAAAAATTCAAAGACAAAACATAATAATCTAACACATATCTTCCATTTTCTAACATCTAATTTCATAAAGCTCACAATTTCATCAATGGCATATTTCAAAATTATCATCAAAATTAGAAATTTAGGCATGGGCTTGATAGAACACAAAGTGACAATCACAAAAATGTAGAAATTATCAAAAACCGATCAGATTACATTCATTAATCTTCAAATTTCCTAGCCGAACCCTTGCTTGAGTTTTTCTTTCTTTTTCTTTGGTATTTTCGGCAAGATGAACATAAAATGGCCTAATTTTTGGCTTTGGCTTTATTATCATATATTAATTAATCAATTACCAATTTACCCTTGCATTATAAACATTTAAAACATTAACATTAAGGTCATTAATATCCGCTCAAGCTTAAAATGGTCTATTCACAACATAAGGACCTCACATTTTAAAAGACAGATGAACTAAGCACTTTAACAAACAGCAGACAACTTTTACATTTTTTGGGATTAGGTCATTTTTATCAAATTAAGCACACAATGATAAAATTTTCATACGAAACTTTCACACATGCTAATTCACATATAATAAACACAGTAAATAAAAAAAATATTTTTAGACTCGGATTTGTGGTCCCGAAACCATTGTTGGGTTTAAACCAGGCTATTACACGCAAAGCCTGCAACAGAATTCTCAAATGCTGAGCACGCTCAGATTTTATTTTAGAATAGATTAGTATATTATTAATAAAAACAACTACAAATCTATCTAGATGAGGCTGAAAAACTCGATTCATCAAATCCATAAAAATAGCAGGGGCATTAGTTTACCCAAACAGAATTACCAGAATTCATAGTGGCCATAACAAGTTTGAAAAGTAGTTTTCAGCACGTTGATGTCTTTAACTCGCAATTGATAATAACTGGATCTAAGGTCCATTTTTTAAAACATTGTGGCACCTTTCAACTAATCAAACAGGTTGTCAATATGAGACAACAAATATATTTTTTTATTGTTACTTTATTTAATTGTCTGTAATTGATACATAGTATTATCGACTCGTCTTTCTTTTTCACAAACAACACAGGTGCACCGCAGGGATAAACACTCAGCTGAATAAAATCTCTGTCTGATAACTCTTCCAACTGTGCTTTAAGTTCGTTAAACTTAGCTAGTGCCACTCAATAGGGTGCAATTGATATCGGAGCAGTCCTAGGTATCAGGTCAATCACAAATTCAATCTCACATGCCAGCAGAAATCTAAATAATTCTTCAGGAAACACGTTAGTAAACTCACTAACAATCTGTGCTTGATCAACCTTTGATCCTGATTCTCGTATAAGTATATAAGCCAAAGATACTTCACAACCTTTTTGAATCAATTTCTTTGTAGAGATAGCTAAAATAAATTTAGTAGCATTGTTTGATTCATCTGACTCAATTGTAATCATTTTACCAGTCTAACATCTCAAATCAATTCGTTTCAGTCTACAATTCACCACAACATCATATGATGTCAACTAATCTATTCTCGGATGACACTTTCAACATATTAGCTATCACACTCTGACCTAGTGGATTAGTGACTTAAACATCAAACTCGACTAAACCATCTGGTAAATTCTTTTTTGTTACTAATGCAGTGTAAAATATACAAGTGAGTTGACCCAAGGTCAATTAGTGCATATATAGTAGCATCGAAGAGATAGAATGTACCAACAATAACATCAAGTGCGGTAGCTTCTTCCCTAGTTTGGATGGCATATACTTGAGTAGGCGCTTTAGCTTCAGATCTAACAGATGTCTCTTTGGTCCCACTACGTTTAGCTTCAATATTACTATTCTGACTAGGACGTCTACCTTTCTAAGGCATCGCCACCTATTTTACACTCCACTCCTCATTGTCTTTTGGTTTTCTCAGACAATTTTGCATGACATGATTCTTCGATCCACACCTGAAATAGGCACCTAGCTTGGTCCTACGCTCACCAGCATGTAGTTTTCCACAATGCTCACATACAGGTCGAGGGGCATTACGAACACTACTGACACTATCCGCTAGTACTAACTGAAATCTTGAATCGCTTTGCCTCAATTTATTTCTACCTGGAAACCTAGAGGAACTCTATTTATCGAAATCCCAAGCTTTTCTTTCTTTTTGTTTCTTATTGTTGCAAATTTCTTCCATCTTTTGTGCCCGATCATATAACACCACCAACTCTCGAAATTCTATTGCGCCAACTAATATTCAATCTCATCATTTAACATGTCTTCAAAACGGATACACTGTTCTTCCTCAGTCGGCACAATTTCTCGAGCATATTTATTAAGCTACACAAATTTTCCCTCATACTCAGCTACCAATTTATTTCCCTGTTTCAGTTCAAGAAATTATTTCTTTTTCCTGTCTAGATATCATTTACTGACATATTTCTTCCTGAACTCAAATATGAAGAAATCCCAGTGAACCCTATCTCTCAGTACAACCGTTGTTAAAGTCGACCACCAACTATAGGCCCCATATTTAAGCAACGATACACATATCTAAGATAATAATTAGGTGACTAAGCCATTTCGCTGAAAACACTCTAAATGTTTTCAAGCCAGTATTCTACTCTAGCTAGGTCATCACCTATTTTACCTTTGAATTCTTCGGCACCACATATTCTAATCTTATCAATTGGGGGTCATTGAACTCTTTTAATCATTTGAGGACACGTGGATGCCATAAGAGGCATAATAGGGGGTGGAAGTTGTTGAGCTAAAGGGTTGGCTAACATAAACTGGGTAAACCACTGTCCCACCATGCCAAAAAAGGCATTTCTAACATCACTTTCAAACTTTTGTAGAATTAGTAAACTATGACTTACTTCCTACTTGGAAATTAGGACATTATTGTTTACCTCATTAGTGCCAACATGATTGAATTTTGTCGACATCTTTAAATTTATAAGAAAAAAGGGTTAGATCGAATCATATAACATCACACTATCACAGGTTTATGTGGCATGTAATTTTTAGACTCTAGACATGTTATGTACCACCCCAAACTCAGTCTAGATGTTATGGCCGAATCTGGCGATGTCACATTGAAGTGTTTTTCATAAAACAAGTCATCATTAAAGTAAAACCCTCTTTTTATCACCTTTCATTTCTCCTAAGATGTGTCGTTCATTTCCAAAACATGAATCATCATAAAAAAGTTGTTTACCTTTAGAACATTATTAATTTTCAAAATGTCTCTTTTCATGGAAGCTTTTAAAATAGTTTGATTTTTGAAAACTCGATTGTCTCAGAGGGGTGAGTTTACAAAAACTCAGTGTGTAATCCCTTATAAAACAACCAGATAGAGAGCAAATACAATCTGAGCCTAAGCCCATTTTAGTAACGGTTCAGTTTTAGTTAGGACCTTAGCCCATTACAATATCAATAACAATTTTGGCCTAAGCCCATCTCAGTAACAGTAACGATTCAGATATGCAATTAGGAAATCCTACCCAAGCAGCCTCTACACTCCATCTCCATCCAACCCTACACTCCATGTGGGGATATAATCAACCCACCCATCGCTACACTCCAAGTAGTACCAGTTGTGGCACTAAACAGTAACTTACAGCTGAGCTGCCAGTACAGTACACTTCCTCCAACCATAATATACCCTTAACCATGCAATCAATCATGCAAACATGTCGTGTAATACCATAGTATTATACATGTACTCAATACAGGTAAAAATAGCATGCTAAAATATAGTCATACATGAATATAGTTCGATACATCACATAGGGGCATAATAATCATTCAATCAATTAGGAGGTCTAGGTAAGCTTACCGACCCAACAATAGGTCCACAGTTGTCTTGGGCAACCCTAAACCTTAGCAGTCAAATAGTGAAAATGGGCTCATAGCTCATATTGTGGGCCCATGTGGGCCCACATGCCCGTGTGGCCATACGGCCCAAAATGGCCTTGGTCGTGTGGATCACACAACCTGGTCCAATATTCCCACACGTCAGTGTGGTTCACCCGTGTGGGGCCCACACGGCCCAATTCGACCCAGCCCATGAAATTGTACATGGCCGGCTTCATTGATCACACGCCCATGTTTAGTCACATGGACTACCACAGGAGTGAGCGCATGCCCTTGTGGCGTCGTCGTTCACTTACTTTGGATTTTGCCGATTTCCATAGTCAAGGTTGTGTTTACACACCTGGTTATGATTCCTGGTACACATCTCTCCCGAGTTTCAACACACCTAAAAGATTAGCAATCCTATGATCAACAATAGTTTATGCTTAGAGCTAGTAATACAAAAACAACCCCAAACAAATTCATTAATGTTACTTACTCCCACTGCTCCAACCGATGTAGCCTACAACTCCGCAGGTAGACAAAGTTCAATGCGATTTGATGCTGCCAATCAAAGTTTGACACAACAGAGAGTCAGAAACATAACATGTAACACCCCTTACCTGTACCCGAGACTGAGACAAGGTACGGGGCATTACCGTACGCAAACATGACATTTTCGGAAAAAAATAGGCTATAAAATTTCATCCTAAATTAAAACCAATCAAACACATTCATAGTGTCAACCAATCCAAACCTAGTATGACTTCAAATTTGTCAAATGGCAACAACATTAAATCGGCCGAAAAACAATGATCTTTAACCATCAAAGGACATTTCTTGCATACTTTATCAACTATCACATGCTTTCGTAACAGGTTAGAGACCTTAATTACAAATTCTATAGACTCGACATGAATATTCAGACTAGATGCCAATTTCATACACACATACAAATGAATGGAGCCAGAGTCTATCAAAGCAATAACAATAGTATCATAGAGAGAAAATTTACTAGTGATCACATCAGGAGAAGTTACGTTTTCACGTGCACGTCTAGCCTAGGCTCTAGCCAGAGCCCTGCCTTCAGACCTCACTGCTGTATCTCACGTCACATTCTTACTACCGGACATATTCTTGACATTTCTCGAGGGTCTTCCCCTAGAAGCTACGCCATTCAGACTTGGACTGTAAAATCTTTCTTTTTCCACCATCCCCGGACAGTCCTCTATAAAGTGGTCTAAAGAACAACATTTAAAACACGATCCTTCACTCACTCTATAGTTGCCAGAATGACATCTACCACATTACAGACATTCAGACTTGGGAGGTTTAACGTTACCCACACTTGCTACAAACGTAGCCAGAGATCCAAAACCTAAATACTGCTTTTTACGATTCCCGTATGAATGTCCAGCTGACACATGTGAACGAGAATACATCTCTCTAGACTTCTTAGACTAGAATGGAAAGGACTTAATCATGTACCTCTTTCTTGTATCTCTTGCATCAGACTCGACATTCTTCCTCTCTTTAACCAAGTCTTCAGTTTTACAAGCTCGTTCAACAAGTACCACAAATTCTTTGTACTCGAGAATACCCACTAATGTCTTAATATCCTCATTGGGCTCATCTTCAAATCTTCTACACATCTTAGCTTCGGAGGGTACACACTCCCTACCATATTTGCTAAGTGTGATGAATTCTCTCTCATATTCACTGACCGTCATACGACCCTATTTCAATTCTAGGAATTCCTTATGCTTCTGTTCGATGAATCTTTCACTAATGTATTTCTTTCAAAATTCCTCTTGAAAGAATTCCCAAGTAACCCTCTCCAGTGGTACCACAGAAATCAGCGTTCTCCACCAGTGATACGTGTATCTCACAACAGGGATATGGCACATTTTAAGCACTCATCGGGTGTATATGACAATTCATCAAATACCCGTATCGAGTTCTCTAACCAGAACTATGCTCTTTCTGGGTCATCACTGGCATTTGCCCTAAATTCTTCGGCACCTTGTTTCTGAATTCTATCAATAAGTGTTCTAGAAAATCTCACGAAATCCATATGTTGAGGCATCACAAGTGCAGGTTGAGGATTTGGGGGAGGTAGGGTAGATTGAGCATTTGGGTTCGTTCGAACAAACTCCATATACCATGCATTCATCATGTGGGGGAAAGCCTCTCTGCCTCTTTCCCCTCTATTGACAATTTCAGGTCTACTTTCAAATGGCACCACTCCTTCCACTGGAGTAGGAGCGCTACTTTCTATGTCATCCACCACTGCTCTATCGGGATCCATTTGCTATATGAAAACACATTTTAATATTGCCAGGAGTCGCCACACTATCATTACTTATATATATATGTATGACATGTATAGCTAGATCCAAATATGCTAGGTTAGTTCGAGAATCGACTAAACCATAGCTCTGATACCATTAAATGTAACACCCCTTACCCTTACCCTAAATCGGGATAAGGTACGGGGCATTACCGTATGCAAACATGACATTTTCGGAAAAAACACGAGCTATAAAATTTCATCCCAAATTTAAACCAATCAAAGACATTTATAGTGTCCCTATTATGGGCCTACGAGACCCAAAACATGCATTAAGAATGGTCCGAGACTAAATCGAGAGCTTAAGAAAATCATAGGAAAATTCCTAGGTTTAAGGCTCACACGCCCGTGTCGAGACAATGCACGCTTGTGTGCTTGGGACACGTCTGTGTGCTTCGGATACGCCTGTGTCCTTTACCTGTGTGAAATTAATTGAATTTATTTTCCATTTCGAACCTACACGGGTTTTCACACGGCCGTGCACACACTTGTGTCTTTGGCCCGTGTCTTTTACATGGCCTAGACACACCTGTATCATCGCCCATGTCTAAAAACCTGAGCATTCTGCTTATGACTTCATCATGCATTTAGGGGCACACGGCTAAGGCACACGCTCATGTGCTAGGCTGTGTCCTCCACATGGTTGAGAGACACGGCCGTGCCTCTGCCTGTGTGTTTACTACCATGCATACTGACCTAAAAATTCTAGGTGCAGGGAACACACGGCCGCCCAACACACTCATGGGGCAGACCGTGTGTCACACACAGTCTAGACACATGCCCGTGTCTACTCGTATAGACCATTTAAAGGCTATTTTCCAAGCCAATAGTCATCCATAGTCACTTATACATTCAAACATACTTTATAACATACAACATGACATATTCAAGCATACAAATATTCCACATCATGGCACTCTCACCTCTTCATAAAGTCATCTTAATGCACATTCATTTGTTACACCATCTAGAGGCATTCATACTTATAGTCATTTTAAGCCATTAGGCCATCCCTTATCCCAATTCATACTTTACCATACATTCATCGATCAACAACATATCGCATCATTATCATGCACTCACCAAGCAATAACATATTTTACCATCAAGACACTAGCAAGTGCATGCATGGGTAATTAGATTACAACCCAAATGATCAAATATGAGCCATATCACATGGCCATTACAAAATGACTCTTCATTATAATGGGCCTTCACAATTTTTCCAAATAGCATGACACATATCACAAAATAACCAAGTCTCCTATACATGCCATACTCAAAATTATAATCTCACAGTACCCAATAGTCTTTTGATAGTGTGATCGAATACTCTGCCAGCTTCTGATCCCTGAGCTAGCTTGACGAAACTACAAAGGATGGAAAGAGAGCGAAGTAAGTATTAAAGCTGTGACAGCCCTAAAGTGACCCTAGTCGGAAAGCGGTCTCGGGACCGCTAGACCGAGTCACCAAATTATTTGAATGTGATAATTATTGCCTAAAATATTTGAATATAAATGTGTGAAAGTTTTAAGCTTCGATTTAGTTAATTGCATGTGAATTTAGTTGATAGGACTTATGTGAGAAAATTTAGAAATGTGCTAGGCAAATGCAAGTGGCCTAATAGTGCATGTAATCAAAGGGGTGGACTTGCATGTCAATTTCCCCCCATTTAAGTACTAGTGGCCGGCCATGACAAGGGATGATGGGCAAAACATGTCATGAAACATGTTGTGTTAATGGAAGAATAAAATAAGAAGCATGGGCAATAAACTAATAAGAAATTGAAGGAAGAAAACAAAGAGAAAAAAATGTGTTCATCATTCTCATGCATGACCAAAAAAAAAAGAAAAAAGAAGAGAAAAGCTCTCATGTTGTTCTTGGCCGAATAGGAGAAAGAAAAAGAAGGAAAAAGAGCTTTGAGGAAATCGGCTATGGTGGTTTGATAGACTAAGGTATGTTTGATGATGTTCCATGAGATGCATGCATGTTTTAGTTAGCTTGAGTTCTAAATAGCCCATGGTTCAAATCTTTACTATGTCATGGAGATGATATTCGGCCAAGGTGGATTGGTGTTGATATCATTTGCATGCTAAAAGTGAAGCTTTGTAATGGTGCATGTGATGGTGGATTGATGATTCTTGAATCTTATTTTTAGCATTTTTGAGTGAGACATTAAGTTCTTTGTTTAACCATGACCAAAAATTGAAATGGTATGGTGTTGTGATGCATTTGGCCATGGTAGGAAGTAGAAGGGAAAATATGGTTGTTGTTAGATGAAGTAGAGTCTAACAAATGAGCACATATGTGCATTAGTTGCTAGATGGAGAAGAATCGGCTAGCAAGTTGTGTGCTAAGGCCGAATATAATTTTTGTATATTAATGAGTAATGCATGTGTTGAATTGATGGAAAGGGAGAGGATGCTTTACTAGTGTATATATGTGTATGGGCCAAGTTTTGAACTTGAAACAAAATGGTGTTTAGTCAATACAAGTGACCATACTTGTAGAATGTATTGAGTGTTGCAATCGGCCTCAACATAGACATGTATGTTCGGCCACATGAATGAGTACATAAGTTGATGTGTATGTTCGGCCATAGGTAAGCATATTGATGGCTTTATCTTGACTTAGAAAATTCGGCTAAGGGAAATTTTAGCTAGTATGTTGAATTCGATTCATAATTTCGTACATATGTGACTCTAATGTCTAATGTATATATGGGCTAAGTACCTTGAGCTTCTCTTTTGATGATCGAATGAATTGTATTAAATTGCTTGATGTGATTAAAAATGCGTATGACCATTGTGTATTTGAGCTAAAAGGTGGCCATATGACCTATCAAACTCCTTGTCATATTCGGCCATAAGCTAGCAAAATGAGACTTTAATGAGTTAAATTTGTTTGAATTAAGCTCAAGAGCAAAGGGGAACTAAATCCGATAAAGGGAAGGAAAAAGTGGTCGAATAGCCGTCGAAACCGTTCGACAACATCCGAGGCAAGTCTTCGAGTAATGACCCTACTTGAATTATATTGAAATGATTAGTCATACTATGACGGATAGCCGAATGTGCATAGAGACTATGTTATAAAGCCAATTGAAATCATGCTCTTTGTGTGTGGCTATTGAGCCGAAATTGGAAAGGTTTAATAAATGTTTTGTGTTTGAGCCTTAGTAACGAAAATGAAATATGGATGTGTCATGATTATTGATATATGTGTGCATGAGCATTTGAATGATATCCGGGCTAAGTCCCGAAGGCATTTATGCTAGTGATTTTATCCGGGCTAAGACCCGAAGGCATTTGTACGAGTTGATATATCCGGGCTAAGACCCGAAGGCATTTGTGCGAGTTGATATATCCGGGCTAAGACCCGAAGGCATTTGTGCGAGTTGCTATACCCGGGTTAAGACCCGAAGGCAATTGTGCTTGTGGTTATATCCGGCTAAATTCCGAAGAAACTTGGGTTCGAAGGTGAGCGTGTTGTGCTATAATAAATTCAATTAATACGCTCGAAAAACCCAAACGATAAGGTATGTTTGCATGTGCATCGGAAAAGTCGATTCGTTTAAAATAGTATTCGTTCAATCGACTAACGAACTTTCGGCTTTTAGATAGGTTAATACCTTATGTGTATATGTTGATGAAGTGTGAAGGAAGTATGCTTATGAGAATGTGTATTAATAAAGTGATTCATTTAGCTATGTGAATGTAATACTTTAGTCAAAGCCGATTTCATTACTTGAAACTTACTAAGCTTTAAAATGCTTACCCCGTTGCTTTGGCTCTCTGTTTTATAGATTTTGTTCGTTAGATATCGGATTCGGGATCATCAAAGTCGAAGTCATCCACACTATCAAAGCCCTTTGGGTACTCTTTTAGTTGAACTCTGGATATGGCATGTATAGGACTACCCTTTGTTGTTTTTCAAGTACTTTTTGTGATGTATGTGTGTACAGCCATGCGAAAATGGCTCGTAGAAGTGGAGTATGGCATTAGACCATTTGTGTTTATGTATATATATATGGTTTCATGATGTGACTATGGACTGGAATGGAAGTGTTGGGCAAATGATCAGCCATTGGAATGGCTAAATATGATCATATGTGGACCTATGTATGACAAAACTCTATTTGGTCCATGGTAACCACGAAATAGGTAAAGTTTACCTTGAAAACAGATGCTGACAGCAGCAGTGGTGTGGATTTGAAAAATCACTAAAATTTGTAGGAATGGAATTAAATAGTGAATAAATTATGTAATCGAACCTTGATGAATCTATTTTCATATTAAAGTAACGAAACAATCATATGAACAGTATATTAAGAGATATTAAAGTTCTCGTGAAACAGGGCCAGAACGGTTTCTGGATCTCCTGTTTCGACTTTGAAAATTTACCATAAATTATCCAGAGATAATTAGAAGTCATGCCTTATATGTATAGATTCCCCTTTGAGTCTAGTTTCAGTAGAAACAAACGTCATGAGTATTTAAGCTCTGTACAGGGAGATATCCAAGTCATAATACGTGAAGGTCAGAGTAGTCGAACCCAGAATCAGGGGAGACTTTAACTAATAAACTGTACCAATTGGCCCAACCAAAAATTCTAGAAATAAATCCACAGATGGATATATGAGTCTAATTTCAGGGAAAATTTATGGAATCAGATTTCGAGTTTTGGAACTCGAGATATGATTTTTAAGGCGACAGTGACGCGGTTAGCCAGCCTGTCTGGAATTTTTTTTAATGGACTGTGAAAACAAAGTAAATGAACTAAGTCGGTCAGCACCTCGTGTTCGACTCCGGCAACGGTCTCGGGCACGGGGTGTTACAAAAGCTTAGTAAGTCCACATACAAATAATATGAAATGGTAGTAAGGAATCAGCATGCAAAAACATAGCAACATACACATAAAGGTTATTTATCATTTAAACCTTTCTACTTACTCATCATGCGCACATATATACTTACTCATCGTAAATCGATCTTTATTAAGGCATTACTCATAGGTTTAGAATACATACTTGTACTCATCGTAAAGTATCCATAACCATACCTCTTTCATGTGTCCTTCTCAGGACTCTCATTACATTCATTACATTACCCGTTGAACTCTCGGAATACTATTGGATACGCGGAAACCTTGCACATAAGTGTCTCATATACAAACGTAGCCAAAGCTACCACATAACATGTAACACATCCATAATGAACTTGGATCTCTTAATGAGCTTAGATGTTACATGAATCGTATCCATTATGAACTCGAACCTCTCAATGAGCTCGGATGCTCGCATCCATAATGAACTCGGACTTCTAAACAAGCTTAGATGCCACATATCTTACAAACCCGGACCACTCAACGAGTTCGGACGTCTTAGTTTCTAGTAACATGTCACTTGTATCCTAAACTATTCCTAAGGTTCAAACGGGATTTTTCCTCACTTACATATAATATCTGCATCAGACTTGCTCATAACGTCGTGGATAATGTCCATAATAAAATTCATACTTTCATAACAATCAGCAAGTATATAACTCGTATTTACAATAAAAAATTTAGTTTAAAATATTAAAACATTAAAACATACCACAACACCACATTATTTGCATAGCTACTTACCTCGGTACAAAATGATGATAATCGAGCTTAATCATTGTGTACTTTATTCTTTCCTCGATCAAGTCCTGGTTCACGTTTTTCTTGATCTATAATGCCAAATTTAACTTATTTATTATTCACATTGTTCAAATGGGTCCATAAATCATACTTTTAAATTTTACATTTTGACCGCTAAACTTTCACATATTTGCATTTGGGTCCCTAGAATCGTAAAATGAAATGCATGCATTTTCTTGGTTACGCAAGCCTAGCCGAGCCTTTACTAAGCTTATTCAGCCCATATTTTCTATTATTTCACATTATTACTATTTTATTTTACGCTTTTACAAACAAGTCCCTTGTTTAGGTGCTTTCACTAAAAATCACGTAGTAAAAGATGTTTATCTTGCATCAAACATTCATATTCCTTCATTAGTCATCAAAATACATACATGCTACACATGGGTCAAATTTTATACATGAACCCTAGCTTAAAATATAGCTAGAAATGGGTAGGTCACGCTTCAAGGACTTCAAAAATACAAAGAACATTAAAAACGGGGCTAGGATGCACTTACAATCAAGCTTGGAAATGTTGAACAAACCCTAGCTATGGTGTCTTGCAATTTTTGGCGATGAAAGAAAAAGATGGACACCAATTTTGACTTACTTTTCCCTTTTTATTCTTTTAATTACCAAATGACTAAAATACCCCTAGGGTTTCTCTTTTACATTTTTCCCATACATGTCCTTTTTTTCCCAAAATTATAAAATTGGTCAAATTGCTAATTACGACCTTCTAATTCATAATCTAAAGCAATTTCATGCTTAAAGCTTCTAGAATGCAAGTTTTGCACTTTATTCAATTTGATCCCTAAAATGCAATTAGATTATGCATAGAATTTCTTCATGAAACTTTCACACAAACATGCATTCATAATATAAACCTCATGAGAATCATAAAATAATTATTTTTATCTGGAATTTGTGGTCTCGAAACTACTATTCTGACTAGGCCGTAATTCAGGATGTTACACAACACAATTTAACAATTGAAAATACACTCTCGCCTCCTACCAAAAGACTTAACGAACTAACGGAAATCAGAAGTTGTGCGTAAGAGAAAGAACAGAATCGATAAAAAGAAAGAATGGAGGAATGAAAAGAAGAAGAATGTTCAGCCAATGAAAGAAAACACAAAAATAGCAGTGAAACGGAAAAGAAATCGATGGAAAATTCACTGAGGATGTGAAGCCAGGAAATAAAAATTAGGACAATAGCAAAGACTTAATATACGACAATGGGAGAAGGGAATGAAAAATAGTAATGGGGCTACAACTTGATGGTAATGCCAGCAGCAAAATAGACCAATAAGGGAAGGAAGCAATTAAGATAGGCTAGGGACAGAAACAAAACCAATAGAAAAATCGGCAGAAATAGAGGGCTTGAAGAAGAGAAAATAGGAGAATGGAAAAAAAAATTGAAGAAGGTAGTAAGAAAATTCGGCAAGATAGAAGATAGATGACCAAATATTGAGGGAAATAAAAACCAAGCTGAATTTTTGAGAAAGAATTCAATTTTGGCACCCCTACTCCCCCCTTTCCTTGATCCACTCCTCAAAACTCTCTTCCAATCTCTTGATCCACTCCTCAAAACACTCCTTCAATCTCTCAAACATCTAATTTGAACTCCGCACAAACTGTTTAGAGGTTTGGCTAAGCTAGAACACTCCCATGGTACTAGCTGCAAAATAAAACTCCCTTGCATAAACCGGACTCGAACTCCAAACCTCCAGCTTATTTACACTCCACTTTACCACCAAACCAGTAGGACCATTCTGACATATTTTATCAATAATTATTTATGAACCTACTGGATAGAGGTAGGGGTTTATTCAATTAAAACAAAACTTTTGCACAAGCCAAGGCTTGAACCCAAGACTTCTCAGACACTTCCCAGGACACTTAACCACTGAAGCAGACATGTATTTATATAACAAAAACATAGGAAAATAAATATTAAGGATTTTTGGGGCATTACATGTTATGTTCATTCCAAAATTTGACTAAACTGTAGCTTTGATACAACTAAATGTAACACCCCTCACCCATCGCCATTCCTGATTAGGGTTATGGAATTCTACGACAATTAAAAAGACAAACAATTGCTATTTCAATTCAAAATTTATCTTTAAATAATAATCAATAATCATGCTATTCATTCAAAAATGGGGCTTAAATTGAGCCTATACATCTTAGAGTAAGTTTAGAAACAAGCAAAGATTAATTCAAAACAAAACAGAGAAGTAAGGTAAAAAATAAAAAATAGGGGTCACAAAGCTGTGTGGCCATGCCATGTGCTATGGGACATGACTGTGCTGTTCAACCGTGTGTGACCTGAAATGCACCTTAAATAACATGTCAAACATTTCATACTTACTTAAGGTACAATTATATCATTTACCAATCATTCAACCTATTAAAAACATACCAAAATAGGTCATTTGTCTAGTTTTAACCAATATGTCATAGGGCACCATCACAAATGACAATCCAAACAAACATCCAATGTTATTTTCTAACCAATTCAAACTTTCCTAACAATTTTATACAGAATGTCAAATGTCACCAATTCATTACCATCCAACAAACCATATATCAAAGTATATATATAGACATGTAATCAACAACAACTATTCCAACTCACTTAATCAACTAAAACATCCCAAATCAACAATCAAAGTACAATATAATAACTATTAAGCATTAAACAAATAACCAATGACCAACTATACATATATGACATTTAATATTCCATCAATCATGCAATTAAACTTTCAAAACCATCTCAACCATTTTATCATCACATACCACATCAACCACATCATGATATTAGCAAATTCATATGGCTAAGAAATCGCAAATATAGTTTAAATACACCAAACACTTATGTACATTACTTCACTCATATTACATGCCACATATCCCAAAATAAACATTTTCAAAGTCTATCGAAAGATAGCTCGGTAGTGTCAACTTCAACTCGGTCCGATTTCCTGGTTCCGCAAAATAATATCAACAAGAAAATAGTAAAAACAAGACGAGTAAGCTTCAAGGAGCTTAGTTAGTTCACATGTCCAAATGATATAACTTACCTTGAAAAAATAGTTTAATAATTATCAATCTCTTTAACAAATATTAACCTTGTCAACCACAAGCATTCAACATGTGAGGTTTATATAAATGAGTTATTTAATAACAAACATTATAAAGTCATGATATAATATCAAAAATTTTGGAATCGTATACAAGTCATTAACATGGCATTATAATCAAATAACAATTACATATCAAAACCATATCATTTAACCATTGAAAATTTACCCGATGAATGATATAAACAGTTACAGATACATGGTTATCGACCCAAGACATGCCAAAATGCTCAACCGAGCTAATCCAACCAAAAACACACCTGGGCACTAAGTGCCTAACACGTAGGTTAACATCCCATTAGAAACATGCCTAGGCACCAAGTGCCAAGCCCCTAGGCTTTACATCTGCCCCAGAAATACGTTAGAAACACCATTAATATAAGTCGGTAATCCGCAACAAATGGTTGACTCTAGTATATTTAGTGTATAATAACAATTCAAGAATCATCATTTCATCAAAAGTGAATCATGTACAACATACAAAATAACCTATTGGCATGCCAATTGTATCCTATCCTACGTTCATCCGGGCTTAATACGTAAAAACATGAAATACTTTATAATTTAATTACTTTTCTCACATTAAATCAATTTGATACAATTTAATTATATATATACATATTAACAAATCATAAATCACAAGTCGATATAGTATTATAAATTATACTAAATTAAATCATACGAACTTACCAGGGTTAAATAGCAAAAATTGTAATATTAGGGACTAATCAACTGTAACACCCCTAATCCGTATTCGTTGCCGAACTAGGGTTAAAGGCATTACCGGAAAAAATCAGAACATTAACATTCATTAAATAAGCATCGAAGCATTAAAGATCAATCATCAATATAGAGTCCCTTATATAGGTCATCGAGACCTTAAACATGTATTAGAAAGAGGTCGGGACTAAACCAAACACATACAAAATTTCTTTAAAATTTAAACATTTTTCAAACAAGTACATGTCACACACCCAAGTGAACAGGCCATGTACCTTACACGACATTAGACATGCCCGTGTGTCTGGGCAGTGACAAAACAGGGCATACTTACTGACTTGCCCATAAAGCCATAAGACATGCCTGTGTACTTTGGCTGTGGTCGAATCTGTCTTGAGCCACACGGCTAGCCACACGTCCTTGTGCCTTGGCCTTGCTCAAGCCTGACTTACAATTGTAGGGTACCCCAGGGGAAACACGGTTGTGCAACAAAGCCGTGTGTCGCACACAGTTGAGACACACGCCCGTGTCCCTGCCCGTATGGACAAAAATAGGCCATTTGAATAGCCAACTTGCCACCCCAGTTGGGTCAAACCTGCAAGCACCAAACCAAGCATATTTGCATAACATTATATGACCAATTCACAACTAAAACATAAGCCATTCATGACATATCATTGCCAACCAAATTTCCATCTCAATACATCAACCAAATCATAACAAATCTAAAATAAAATCATACCAAACATAAGTTTCAACTTCATGACCAAACCTTATCACTTACCATAGCTAACACATGCCAAAAGCTTACATATCTTACCATTTCTTATATTCATACACAAACACACTAAATGCATCATATTGCCTCATAAATCATATACCAAAACCATATCATAATCACATCCATACCAAGCCATATCACATGGCTAAATATATACAATCACAAAACATAATCTAAACACTTCTGGCCTATACATGCCATACTTTAATATATATACATTTTCAAAGTACCAAAATAAGGTTTGGTAGTGTGATGATGATCCTTGACAATCCCCAAACTCACAGTAGCTTCGGTATCTATAAAATAATGCAAACACACACACACAAAGTAACCTTCTAAAAGCTTAGTAAGCTCATACCAAAAATCATCAACAGTATATAAAATATTAAACATCAACACATAAGTACTTATAAATTCTCAATTCATCTATCAATTCTATACCAACACCATCCTTATGTTTATACCAAATCAATGAACTTTATATACATAATACCATCTACCACATAGGTATCATACATACCAGAACCTTCCAGTATTCATTCATTTTCATTTTCACCTCTCGTTCAGATATTTTAAGACTTTCCGAAGATTATTCATACTTTAAACATCCGTACACTTAGTGATTTAAAGATTAGCTGAAGCTATAATAATTCTGCACACTTAGTACCATCTGAATTAACCAAAGATATATCGGTATCGCACACTTAGTGCCTCATGTAGCCGAAGCTATTTTGGATCGCACACATAGTGCCAAATATAGTTGATTTATCATCGTATTCATCTATAATAAAATATATATATAATTTATGTAATATCAAAGCATTAAAATATACTTGTAAAATCATGTTTTACGTACGAACTTACCTCGTACTCGGAATTGTCGACTCAGACTGTTTACTCAATAACCTTTAACTTCCCTCGGTCTAAATTTTAATTCCTCTTTTCTTGATTTATATGTACTAAAAATTAACCCTTTGATTCATCAAATAATTCAAAACAATCCATAGACGCATATCTAAGGTATTTTACAAACTAGCCCTCACATTTTCACATTTCGACACTTTAGTCCCTAATTCACAAAATCACAAAATACACAAAAGTTGTTTGTACACAAGCTTAGTCGAATTTTCATAGCTCTCATACAAGTCCATACATTTCATTTATTTCACATTTTAGTCGCTCAAAATAACATTTTTTACAAT
The DNA here is from genome assembly GCF_007990345.1 of Gossypium hirsutum. Taxonomy (NCBI): domain Eukaryota; kingdom Viridiplantae; phylum Streptophyta; class Magnoliopsida; order Malvales; family Malvaceae; genus Gossypium; species Gossypium hirsutum. The sequence goes on along the minus strand of NC_053429.1, from coordinate 104,160,944 downwards.
TTAGCCCAAATTACTCAAATTCATCAAAAATCCAAAGACAAAACATGTAAACCCAACATCAAACTTTTATATTTCAACATATAACATCATAAAGCTCATGAATTCCTCCATGGCACATTTAAGATTCATTAACAAAATCAAAAAGAGTGGCATGGATTCAATAGTATACGAAGCAACAATTACAAAAACATAGAAATTATCAAAAATCGAGTCAAAATCGTACCTTAATCAAGCAATAAAAGTGCCAAACCCTAACTTGATTTTTTTTCTTCTTTTCTTTGATATAATCTGCCAAGATGATGAATATAACACTAATTCATGCATTTGTTTTATTCATATTAACATATTAACTAAATGAAAATTTTACCCTTTGTTATAAAATTATTCATTCACCTAACACATGCCCTTTTATCAATTCAAACTTCCAATGGTAAAATAATCACATAAGGACCTCTCATTTACAAAGCCAAGTCAAAAAGGCACTTTTAACAAGTAGCAAGCAACTTTTACATTTTACGCGATTAGATCCTTTTAAAAATTAAGCACACAAACGATTAAATTTTCAGATGAAACTTTCACACATGCTAATTCACACATCATAAACATGGAAAATAATATTAAAACATTTCTCAAGCTCAGATTTTTGGTCCAAAATAACTATTTTGACTAGGGTCAAAACTGGACTGTTATAATTCTTCCCCCTTTAAGGATTTTTGTCCCTGAAAGACTTACGGTTAAACAACTTCAGATATTGCTGTCTCATAGCATCTTCAAGCTCCCATGTGGCCTCTTTAATACCGTGTAGATGCCACATCACTTTTACTAACGAAATTTTCTTATTTCGAAATTCTTTAACTTCGTGAGCTAAGATATGGATTAGCTTTTCTTCGTAAGTCATATCAGACTGAATTTCAATCTCAGACGGCGAAATCACATGCGATAGTTTAGACCTATATTGTCGAAGCATCGATACGTGAAACACATCATGAATCTTTTCTAAATCTGGTGGCGAGAATAATTTATATGCTACAGATCCAATACACTCAGTAATCTCATATGGTCCAATGAACCTCGGACTCAATTTGACTTTTCTACCAAACCGAAGCACTTTCTTCCATGGAGATACCTTTAAAAACATTTTGCCGCCGATCTTAAATTCAATATCTTTTCTTCTCAAATCTGCATATGATTTCTGACTATCAGAAGCCGTTTTCAGACTATCTCGGTTAACTTTCACTTTCTGTTCAGTTTCTTTTATGAAATCAATCCAATGAATCTTATTTTCACTGAGCTCTGTCTAATACAAAGGTGTACGGAATAAATCGTGCGATGCCATTTTAATGCTCAACTGAAAACTATTATTATAAGCGAATTCAATCAAAGGAAAATATTGTTCCGACATACCTTCAAACTCAAGAATACAACATCTCAACATATCCTCGAGTATCTGAATAATCCGCTCAGATTGACCATACCGTTTGCGGGTGAAAAGCAATAATGAAATGCAATTTAGTGCCTAGAGCATCTTGTAACTTCTTCCAGAATCTCGATGTGAATCTCGGATCTCTATTTGATACAATAGATAATGGCACACCGTGCAATCTCACAATATCGAAAATGTATAACTCAGCCAACTTATCTAGTGAGTAATCAAATCGTACCGGAATAAAATGGGCTGATTTTGTCAATCGATCAACTACAACCCAGATAGCATCTTTTTTCTCGGAGACAGGGGTAAACCAGAAACAAAATCCATTATTACTTGATCCCATTTCCATTCCGGAACCATGATCGGTTGTAACAAACCAGATGGCACCTAATGTTTAGCCTTAACTTGCTGACAAATTAAACATTTCAAAACAAAGTCAGAAATATCTCTTTTCATTCAAAACCACTAGTAATACTGTTTCAGATCATTATACATTTTCGTACTACCCAGATGCACAGATAACCGATATTGTGAGCTTCACTCAAAATCATCTGAATTAACTCCAGATTTCTAGGAACACGAATTTGATCTCGGAATCTCAGACAATCATCTTTATCAACTCTAAATTCTGAATCAGACTCTAAATCACACTGAGCTCTTCTAGCTAAAATCTCATTATCAATCTTCTGAGCTTCGATAATCCACTATAAGAACAAAGGTCTTGCTCTCAATTCAATTAAAACTGAACCATCATCGGACAGAACCAAATTGAGCATTCATTGCATGCAAAGCAAACAACGGTTTTCGACTCAAGGCATTAGCAACAACATTTGCTTTTCCCAGATGATAATCAATCACATGTTCGTAGTCTTTTAACAGTTCTAACCATCTTCATTATCGCAGATTCAAATCTTTCTAAGTCATCAGATATTTTAAACTCTTTTGATCAAAATAAACATGACATTTCTCACTGAATAGGTAGTGACGTAAAATCTTTAGAGCAAACACAATCGCGGCTAACTCAAGATCGTGTGCCGAATAGTTCTTTTCACGCGGCTTCAACTATCTCGAAGCATAAACAATGAATTTGCCTTTTTACATTAAAATACATCCCAGACCGATCAACGAAGCATCACTGTATATCACAAATTCTTTACCCAATTTAGGTTGTACCAATACCGAAGCTTCAGTAAACAAAGTTTTCAACTGATCAAAGTTGTTCTGACACTTTTCAGACCACTCAAATTTAGCATATTTTTGAAGCAGCTTTGTGAATGGAGTCACAATCGTAGAAAAGTCTTTTACAAACCTTCTATAACAACCGATGAGTTCCAGAAAACTACGAACTTCAGAGACATTCTTCAGCGGTTTCCAATCCAGAATAGCCGAAATCTTGCTCGGGTCAACTCGAATACCAGATGTAGATACAATATCACCCAGAAAACCAACTTCCCGCAACCAGAATTCACATTTACTAAACTTTGCATATAATTGTTTATCTCATAGAATTTGTAGCACTAACCTCAGATGCTCGGCATGTACAGATTCATCGCGTGAATAAATCAATATGTCATCAATGAATACAACAACAAATTGATCTAGATATGGTCTGAAAATTCTATTCATCAAATCCATAAAGATAACAGGTGCATTAGTTAATTCGAAAGGCATAACTAAGAATTTGTAATGCCTGTACCTCGTTCGAAAAGCAGTTTTTGGAAGTCTGACTCTTTCACTCTCAACTAATAATAGCTTGATCTCAAATCTATTTTCAAAAACACAACAGCTTCTTTCAATTGATCAAACAAATCATCAATTCGGGGCAGAGGATATTTATTCATGATAGTCACTTTGTTGAATTGACGATAATCTATACACATTCTCATCGTACCATCTTTTTTTTCACAAATAGAACCGGAGCACCCTAAGGTGAGAAACTCGGTCTAACAAATCCCCTTTCGGTCAACTCTTCCAACTGAGACGTTAATTCTTTTAATTCAGTCGAAACCATTCTATACGGAGCTATCGAAATCAGAGTAGTACTAGATACCAATTCAATGCCAAATTCTACTTCTCTAACCGGAGGTAATCCTGGAAGTTCTTCAGGAAACACATCAGGGAACTCACAAACAACAGGCACAGATTCAACTTTCTTTTCTGACATTCTCGAATCAATCACATATGCAAAATAATCTTCACAACCCTTTCTCACCATACTCAAAGCTTTTATCAAAGATATAATAGCAGGCAATCCACTCAAATCACCAGATTCAATTTTAACTATTTCATCATTCTTACATCTCAAGTCATTAGTTTTCCGTTTGCAATTCACAACAGCATCATGCAAAGTTAACCAATCCATACTAGAATTATATCAAATTCATCAAAAGGCAATAACATCAGATTAGCAGAAAACAAATGTCTCGAAACATTAACAAACAATTTTCGCAGACTTTATCAACCAAAACACATCTGCCGAGGGGGTTTGAAACTCTAATTACAAATTCAGAAGACTCTACAAGAAAATTCTTATTGTTCCCTAAGTTCATGCATATATACGAATGTGTTGTTCCAGGGTCTATCAAAGTAGTCACAGAAGTATCATAAAGAGTAAATGTACCCGTAATCACATCTGGCGACGAAGCTTCCTCATGGGTTCGGATAGCATAGGCTCTGGCAGGTGCACGAGCCTCTAATCTAACAACTGTATCTTTTGTCCCTCTCTGACTACCACTTACATTTCCCGTATTTCTAGGAGGTCTACCACAAGCAGCATTGCCACTTGGCCTCGGATTCTAAATATTATCTTTTTCAGCTAAATCTGGCCAATCTTTTATAAAATGATTTCGTGAACCACAACTGTAACAAGCTCGGTTATTACTCTTTCTCCAGCATTCTCCAAAATGTCATCTTCCACATTGATCACACTCAGGTTTTCCATTCTTTGCATTACCAACACTAGCAACAGACGTGGCTGGAGCTTTGAAGTTCGACTGCAATCTAGCACGATCTTTGTTTGAATGTCCCACACTAGCCTTTGAACGGCTATTATCATCTCTGAATTTCTTTGTTGCAGGTTGAAATGACTTACCCGATAATCTCTTTTGTACCTCTTAAGCTTCAAAATTAGCTTTTCTTATATCTTTCTTGAGATCTTTATCTTTACATGCTCATTCAACAAGCACAACAAATTCTTTGATTTCTAGAATTCCGACTAACAAACGAATATCTTCGTTTAAGCCATCCTCGAATCTTTTGAACATTATTGCTTTTGTAGATACACATTCAAGAGCATATTGACTTAATCTTACGAATTCTCGTTTGTATTCTGTGAAAGACATACGACCTTGTTTAAGCTTGAGAAACTCTTTACGTTTTTGATCGATAAATCTCTGACTAATGTATTTCTTTCGAAATTCAGCTTGAAAGAAGTCCTAGGTAACTCGTTCACTAGGAACCAAAAATGTCAAAGCTTTCCACCAATGGTACACCGTATCTGTCAGAAGTGAAACGGTACATTTTATGCATTCTTTAGGACTCAAAGACAATTCATCAAACAATCTTATCGTGTTCTCTAACCAGAACTAAGCTTTTTTAGCATCATTGTTCGTTGTAGCTCGAAACTCTTTAGCCCTATATTTTCTAATCTTATTGACTGGTGGTCTACTTAACTAAACCAGATTCACTGGTGGTATAACAAGAGTTTGAGGAGAATTAACCGGGGGTGGAGGTTTTTGTACAGCCAGATTGGTTCTAATATATTGGGTGAACCAATCATTCATCATCTAATAGAAGGCTTGTCTAGCCTCACTATCCCCACTACTCGTAGCCGATCAAGAATTAGATGGCACTGTCCCTTGCGCGGGAGCAGGCGCATTGCTTACGACATCGTCTGCTACAGCTCTTTCGGGATCCATTTGCTATATAAAAGCACATTTTAATGTCAGGATTCATCAGACTATCATAGTTCATAAATATGGCATGTATAGCTAAACTCACATACGCTATGGTAGTCCCAAAACCGATTAAACCATAACTTTGATACCAATAAAATGTAGCACCCCTAATCCTTATCCGTTGTCGAACTAGGGTTAAAGGCATTACCAGGAAAAATCGAAACATTAACATTCATTAAATAAGCATTGAAGCATTAAACATCAATCATAAATATAGAGACCCTTATATAGGTCATCGTGACCTTAAACATGTATTAGAAATGGGTCGAGACTAAACTGAACAAATAGAAAATTCTCCAAAATTTAAACATTTTTCAAACAAGTGCAGATTACACGCCCGTGTGTCTAGGACGTGACAAAACAAGGCATACATACTGACTTGCTCACACGGCCACAAGACACGCCCGTGTGCTTTGGCCGTGGTCGAATCTGACTTGAGCCACACGGCTAGCCACAAGCTGTGTGCCTTGGCTGTGCTCGAGCTTGACTTACAATTGTAGGGTACCCCAGGGGACACACGGCTGTGCCACAAAGGCGTGTATTGCACACTACTGAGACACACGCCCGATTCCCTTGCTATGTGGAAAAGAATAGGCCATTTGAATAGCCAACTTGCCACCCCAATTGGGTCAAACTTACAAGCACCAAACCAAGCATATTTGCACAACATTTTTTGACCAATTCACAACTGAAACATAAGCCATTCATGACATATCATTGCCAACCAAATTTACATCTCAATACATCAACCAAATTGTAACAAATCTAAAATAAAATCATACCAAACATAAGTTTCAACTTCATGACCAAACCTTATCAATTATCATAACTAACACAAGCCAAAAGCTTACATATATTACCATTTCTTATATTCATAGAAAAACAAACTAAATACATCATATTGCCTCATAATTCATATACCAAAACCATATCATAATCACATCCATACCAAGCCATGTCACATGGCTAAATATATATAATCACAAAACATAACTCAAACACTTCTAGGCTATACATGCCATACTTTAATATATACATTTTCAAAGTACCAAAATTAGGTTCGATAGTGTGATGATAATCCTTGATGATCCCCGAACTCACAGTAGCTTCGATATCTATAAAACAATACAAACACACACACAAACTAAGCTTCCAAAAGCTTAGTAAGCTTGTACCAAAAATCATCAACAGTATATAAAATATGAAACATCAACACATTAGTTTTTATAAATTCTCAATTCATCTATCAATTCTATACCAACACCATCCTTATGTTTATACCAAACCAATGAACTTTATATACATAATACCATCTACCACATAGGTATACCATCTACCACATAGGTATCATACGTACTTGAACCTTCCCGTATTCATTCATTTTCATTCTCACCTATTGTTCTGATATTTAAGACTTTCCGAAGATTATTCATACTTTAAACATCAGCACACTTAGTGCTGTAAAGATTAGTAGAAGCTATAATAATTCCGCACACTTAGTGCCATCTGAATTAACCGAAGATATATCGGTATCGCACACTTAGTGCCTCATGTAGCCGAAGTTATTTTGGATCACACACATAGTGCCAAATACAGTCGATTTATCATCGTATTCATCCATAATCAAATATATATACAATCTATTTAATATCGAATCATCAAAATATACTTGTAACATCATGTTTTATGTACGAACTTACCTTGTACTCGAAATTGTTGACTCGAATTGTTTACTCAACAATCTTTGACTTCCCTCAGTCTAAATCTGAATTCCTCTTTTCTTGATCTATATGTATTCAAAATTAACTCTTTTATTCATCAAATAATTGAAAACAATCCATGGACACATATTTATGGAATTTTGCAAACTAGCCCTTACATTTTCACATTTCAACGCTTTAGTCCCTAATTCACAAAATCAAAAAATACACAAAATTTGTTTGTACACAAGCTTAGCTGAATTTTCATAGCTCTCACAAAAGTTCGTAAATTTCATTTATTTCACATTTTAGTCCATCAAAATTACATTTTTTACAATTTAGCCCAAATTACTCAAATTCATCAAAAATCCAAAGACAAAACATGTAAACCCAACGTCAGCCTTTCATATTTCAACATATAAAATTACAAAGCTCATGAATTCCTCCATGACACATTTCAAATTCATTAAGAAAATCAGGAATTGAGGCATGGGTTCGATAGTATACAAAGCAACGATTACAAAAACGTAGAAATTATCAAAAACCTAGTCAAAACCGTACCTTAATCAAGCAATCAAAGTGTCGAACCCAAACTTGATTTTTTTTCTTCTTTTCATTGATTTAATCTGCAAGATGATGAATATAACACTAATTCATACATTTGTTTTATTAATAGTAACATATCAACTAAATGACAATTTTGCCCTTTGTTATTAAATTATTCATTCACCTAACACATGCCCTTTTATGTCCATTCAAACTTCCAATGGTCAAATAATCACATAAGGACCTCTCATTTACAAATCCAAGTCAAATAGGCACTTTTAACAAGTAGCAAGCAACTTTTACATTTTACGCGATTAGGTCCTTTTATCAAATTAAGCACACAAACGATTAAATTTTCAGACGAAACTTTCACACACGCTAATTCACACATCATAAACACAGAAAATAATATTAAGACATTTCTCTGACTCAGATTTGTTTTCCCAAAACCACTATTCTGACTATGGTCAAAAATAGACTATTATATCAACAATCTTCCTTTTTCCACGATTATCTATTAGCTCTTACTCCAAATAATAATTTATTTAAATTATTAGACCAAATAATTAATAATAATTCATTTAGTGCATATGAATCCTTTATTGATATTTTTCACAATTGTCCTAAACTTTTACATTTTATTCAATTTAGTCCCTAAAATCGAAACAAACTTATTTTTCATAAATAAGACCAAAACTATTATGTCGAATTCATTATCATCCTAAAATTGCCTTCAAGTCACAAAATTTACAATAAATTCATGCCATTTTCAACAATATAACAATTTAGTCACTAAAATCAAAACCATGCAAAATCACTTTACAGAATTAGTCCATATTCATCATAAAGTTTCAAACCAAGGCGTTAACATCTTAAAAGCTTCAAGAACATCAATGCCACACTTTCAAAACTTTGACAGAATCACAAATTAGTCCATGGGCTAGACAGATTTAGCTACAACGATCCTGAAAACATAAAATTGACAAGAAATGGGTTCAAAACGGACTTAAATAAAAGGAAAATTATTTACCAAACTTCTTTAACCTTCTACAGTGGATTTTCAATGGTAGGAAACCAAATACAAAAGATGATTCTTTTATTTTTCATGTTTTACCTTTTTTATAATTTTAATATTTAATTAACATATAAAAATATGGCATAAACATCCACTAATCGATCCATATTTAATAAACATGGAATAATTACCATTTGATTCCTTAAAAAACTTAAACCATGCATTTTAGATAGAAATAATCAATAGCGATGAAGTTTTACGCCTTTTACGATTTAGTGATTTTTCCTTAATTAACTAGCCTAACATTAAAATTACTAGTTCAAATTTTAATACATTAATATAGTAACTCCATAAATATTTTTAAAAAATTTACGGGCTCGGTTTACAAAAACATAGGTCCCAATACCTAATTTTCAAAAGCCACTTAACTTTAGGGACAAACCACTAGTACTTAAATATTCATTCAATTAGCAAAAATATTAGATCAAAATTCAATATACTACTATATTTGACTCGTAAATATTAAATAACAATTTTTTTGGACTCACTTGTCGGATTTGTGGTCCCAAAACACTATTTTTTATACCAGTTGAAACTGGCTGTTGTTGGTAGTCAGAGATTTCTCCTGCCCTGACGATAGGAGAAGGAAGTCACCAAGGTTGTTAAAGAAGGGAGATGAATCCCTAGTGGGAAAGAGATGGGGAGATGAGCGATGTTGATGTGGTCTCCCCACAATGTTACAGAAGGAGTTGTAATCAGCTGGGTCTCGAATAGGAATGGGGAGGTTGAGAAAAATGACTTCTTCAATGTAAGACCCCAAAATTTTGCACCATGGTATATCGGTAATATTTATCAATTTTTGAAAATGATTTTTAACTACCTTTAATTTTAGAAAAAGGATTGATTTGTAGCAGAGTCAAAACTTTGAGCATTTATGTTGCAGTTGTACTAAATTTTAAAAAATAACCTAATAACCCCCACCTACAGCTTATATATTCATGTTAGCTTTCTTCCCTTTGCTTTGTTTTCGTCCCTTGCTCTCCCAAGTCTCTTTCATTCAATTTTCTTCTACAAACTCAACTCCTTTCGACTTCTACCATCAACCAATCCATATACCTCTGTAATACTTCAAGAAGACACCCAAAAACACTATAGATTCCTCCATTGTCAAGCTTGTGAGTTTTCTTGGTTTTTGATTAAACACTTAGATTTTCATCATCTATGGTAATGATTTAACTTATAATTAGTTTTAAATGTTATTTAGTCTTTAAAACCAAGTTTTTAGCTATTAAATCGCATGTTCTAAATACAAGCCAAAACTTGGGTCGCTAATGGTAAAATTCAAGATTTTGCATAAAAAAGATGTTTCAAAGTTTTTTTTCCAATTAGTTTTAACATGATTAGAAGGTTTCTAAAGTTATTTTGAAGTTTCAATAAATATTTCTTGCATTTTAATGAATTTTTGAAAAAATAGCCAAAAAACATGTTGAAAAAGTTGATACCATGAATTGAGTAGTTTTGTGTAGTTTAAAGGTTGAGAATTAGTTGTAGGTGAATTATAAGATGAACGAAATTGGTTTTAGGTGAAAAGATTAAGTATAGATGGAGATATTTGAATTTAAAGTTTGCTATGTTATAAGTGTCAGTTACATGGGAACATAGCTTAGGCTTATGTTTTTGATTACTTGTGGTGAGTTCTTAGCTAATTATTGAATGCATTTTTGTGTGAATTGTTTTGTTGAAGTTCTAGATTCGATAGGACCTTCTACGGGTAGAGATAAAGGCAAGGAAAAACTAGTTTAAGCTTTCAGCTTTTTGACGAAAGTATAATGGGTAAGTGTTTGGAATAATTTCTTGTGGACATGATTCAATGCATTATTATGGAATTTGGTAGTAGCCTAAACCCTAATTTAAATTCCAAGTGTAAGTTTTATTGTATCTATATTTATTTTATGGTTTATGTGCTTATATGATTATGAAATTGTGCATAGAGATGGGAAGCTCAAATATGTGACATGTGGATATGGTAACTGCTGTGAAAGTGCAAAAGTATACATGCAATATATACTTTATATGATAGTGATAGTGTTTTGAAAAGATGCTAACATGCAGTGATAGTGCACGAATACTTGGTAAGTGTTATGTGTTGGATTTAAGATATTTTAGCCTTGTGATTTTGAAACCATTGGATATAATTGGCATGCCATAGGATTATGCGTACTCACCCATATGTATAGTGATTTTGGGCGTTGAGGCCGTCAAATATGTTGGAAGGATAAGGTAATGTTAGCTAAGCTCCACTCAATGGGACATGTGAAGGGAAATGTAATAGCCCGTTTTTGGGTCAAATAGAATAGTGGTTTCGGGACCACAAATCTGAAGTAGAGATATTTATTTTATTATTTCTTTAAGGTCTATAGCATGATAGAATGATTATGTGAAAATTTCGTTAAAAAATAATTTATTGATTGAGTGCTCAATTTGACCAGAAGGACTAAATTGCAATAGGTGTCAAAGTTGAGTTCCCTTAGCTTAAGGTGTTTAATTACTATGAAACATTAAATTGGAGGACCTTAAATGGTAATTAGACCATTATACTTCATAATGGACAAAAATAGACATGGTTAGGTGAATTTCCAAAGTTTTGCATTAAAGGCATTTTGGTAAACTAGTAATTAAATGATTTAAAAAGCTAAAAATAAGTCAAAATTTTTATTCATCTTCATCCTCCTACGCTGAAATTTCAAGGGAGTCCATAGCTACGGTTTTGCCCACTTTCAAGCTTGATTGTAAATCCGTGTTTGTCCCATTTTTAATGATTTTTATGTTTTTGAAGTTGTCTCAACCTAATCTAGCTATTCTAAGGACTAATTTGAAAGAAAATCAAAGTATAGAAATTTACCCATGATGAATAAGCTTGTATATTGATGTTTAATGGTAGAAAATGCATGGTTATTGTTAGTTAAACAACATTTACAAAGTCATTTTTGATGAAAATGTCAAAAAGGGACCTGTAACACCCCTTACCCGAGGGCTGAAGTCGAGCACGAGGCGTTATCGGGCATAGCTTACTAATTCAGGGCATAAAAATTTGCTTTTAAAATTAATTTCATTTCATTCATTCAATATGTCCCTAAAAAGGGTCCTCGAGACCCTAAAACATGAAATTGAAACGGTTTGGGAACAAACCAGAATCAATAAAAATTTTTCGATCACTTAAACAAATCAAAACAATTTATTTCATCCTTCATAAATAAACTGTCCATCTGCATCATAGTCACTAAATAAGTCATAACTCAGGTTACAAAACTCAAAATTCAAATACGTAAATTTTCTCTGAAACTAGATTCATATATCTTCTCATTAAATTTATTTCATAATTTTTGGTCTATCCAATTAGTACAATTTATTAGTTAAAGTTTCCCTTATTTTAGTGTTCGGCTGCCCTGACCTCTATTCACTACGAATTAATTTTCTCATTGTACAGAATTCAAATAACCATGCCATTTATTTCTCTTAAAATTAGACTCAACAATGAATCTATACATATAAAGTGTAACTCATAATTATTTTTTTACAATATTCAGTGAATTTCTAAAGTCAGAACAGGGGATTTAGAAATCACTCTGACCCTGTCTAACCAAAATTTAAATATCTCATAAAATAAAACACCTTTATTCACATCATTACTGCTGTCTGATACTATTTTAAAGCTAATTTCACCTTTTTCATGATTTCCATGGAATAACTAGCATTTAGGCATACATAACACCAAACATGTCCTTGATTAGCCATTCCAATAGCTAATCATTACCAAGCATTTATATACCATTCATTAGCCATATCATAAGATCATACACACAAAATGGCTACGATGCTATACATGCCATACTCAAAATGAAACGTCTAGCTATACCAAAATAATCATTGTGATAGTGTGCCCGGACCTCCGACGTACTTTACTATCCCCGAGTTAGCTTGAAAAAACTATAAAAAGAAGGAAAATAAAGGGGGCAAGCGTTAATCTTAGTAAGTTTGCATGCCAATAAATTACAATATTCATAAGAATTATCCTACTACTTGGCATGATACTACTTAATGCAACTTCATTAATTGTCATAGACATATTTTAAACTTCTTCACTTACTAACTTACTTAAATACTTACTTACTTAATCAAAATTATTAATACATTTTACTTACCTTTTTTCTTATCAAGCATACATGAACATTATATAATTACCTTTGCTCTTCTAGCATGAACTTGTCTTACCTTTTTAGTATAACTCGTCTTACCTTACCTTACCTTGATATTCTCTTTAAATTTTCCCGTTGAACCACTTGGAATACGAAGGATACACGGGTACCTTACCATTTCCATGACTTGTCATGGTCTTACGTGGTATCCTTTTAAAACTTACCATTGCCATGTCTCGACCTGGTCTTACATGGTATCCTTGCCTTATGAACTCACCAACGCCATGCCTTGGCATGGTCTTACATGGGACCTTTGCCTTATAGTAACTTATCAATGCCATGTCTTAACATGGCCTTACATGGTATCCTTGCCTTAGAAACCTGACCAATTGCCATGCCTTGACATGGTCTTACATGGTATCCTTAAACCCTAATGTCATGACATTTGTATCCTACACATTCCTAAGGTTCAACCGGGACTTTTTGAAATTACTTCTCCATCAATTCATGCTTGAGTCTTCTTTGAATAATTTCATAAAATAAATACACACATGCTGGAAATTAACAACATTAACATAAAATAATAGAATATTGCATTTATTTACCACAAACTTACCTAGAAACAAAATATGATCAACTATATCGATTTAGTCCACTATCTTTTTCTTTCCCCAGTCTAACTCCGAATTTCATTCTTCTTGATCTATAATAAAAAAATTTAGCTTATTTAATACTCACATTTATTAAAACAGTCCTTGACTCAAAATTTGGTAAAATTACACTTTTGCCCCTAAACTTTTACATATTTATACTTTTTCCCCAAGGCTCAAAAATTAAACTTCATCCTATTTTATTATGTTTTATGACATGCTGATCATTTTTCCCTTCTATGGCAACATCAAATTCTCACTCTAACATGTACTTATGAACATTAGGTATTTTTACCGATTATGTCATTTTACTTATTTTCACGTAAAATCGCTTAGCAAAAGTTGTTTAACACAATTTAAAGCTTCGTATTCTACCATAAAACATCAAAATAAACACATTTCACCTATGGGTATTTTTCCAAATATAAACCCTAGGTTAAATTATTACTAGAATAAGCTTAATTAAGTTACCTGGACTCCAAAAACGTAAAGAACATTAAAAACGGGGCTTGGAATCACTTACTGTAGAGCTTAGAAGCTTGAAAAAAACCCTAGCTATGGATAAACCTTGACATTCGGCCTAAGGAAGAAGATGAGCACATTTTTTTCCATATTTTCCCTTTTTAATTCTTTTATTTGACACTTTACTAAAATGCCCTTCATTAAAATTTTTAGCTATTTCTACCTATGTAAATCCACTTTTTTCCATGAAAATATAATGGTCTAATTACCATTTAAGGACCTCTACTTCAATTATGCACTTCAATTTAACCCCTTAGCATTTAGAACTCATATTTTTCAACTTTTGCAATTAAGCCCTAATATGCAAATCAAACATGCAGTCACTGAAATTTCTTATCGGTATTCTAACACATGCATCTATTCACCCAGGAAATCATAAAATTAATCGTAATAAAATTTTCTATCTCGAATTCATGGTTTCGCAAACATTATTCTGTTTAAGCCCTATTTCGGGATGTTATAGGACCTATTTGTAAAAGGTTGTAAAATGTGTGGTAGAATGTGAGTAAATGGAAAATGTGGGTTGTCATGAGCATGAAAAAGGTTCGGCTAGGTTTATGAAATGAAGAAATTGGGTGAAAATTATTTTACGAGCCTAGGGACTAAAATGTTAAATGTCAAAAGTTTAAGGGCAAAAATGTAATTTTTACCAGTGTGTTTTTGGGTTGTATTGTATAATGATGATTAAATAAGTTAAATTTGGTATTATAGACCAAAAAAAGTGAAGTTCGATCTAGAATGGGGAAAGAACAAGGTTGTAAACTAAATCTAATTAATAGTCATTTTTGTAACCGAGGTAAGTTTGTATGTTAAATAAGCTCTACTTTAAATGTAGGTTAAATGCTTTAATTTATGCAAGTGTTTTGAAGTCGACCTTACGGTGACGAGGATTTGACAAGCGAGAAATCCCAATCGAACCATAGGAATAGATTAGGATACAAGTTACATGTCACTAGGGTTTTATGTTAGGTGATTGCAGGTGCTGGTCCTATACGTCCTACCAGTGGTTGGGTATACCAGCATCTGTTGTGGTTACTTGACAGCTTGTGTAAGCAGCACTGTGTAGTTACATCTTGACTGACAGCTAGTGTGAGCAGGCCCATTGTTGGCTCGAGAGTGAGCATATATGTGATATGAGATAGAGGTAGCAATTGCTACACATGTGACACCTTGTGTGCAAGGTTTCCAGAGTATCCAAATTTATTATTTTGAGTGGTTCATTGGGTATGACAAGGATGAGTATATGTATGAGTTAATTCGAGACGATACAGGTATGTACATAAAGCTTATGTTTATTAAATTTGTGAAATGATGAATCCGAGGTAAGTTTGTGATGGAATGAATTATGATTATGATATTGTGGTAAATTACATTGTGTTACATTAAATTATTTGAATGTTGAATGCATGGTAAGTTTTACTTATTTCTTACATACGAGCTTACTAAGCTATATAGCTTACTCCGTTTATTTTTCCATGTTTTATAATGTCACCAAGCCAGCTCGGATTGGGGATCATCGGATATTCACCTCACACTATCAAACTATTATTTTGGGTACCAATGGTTTTAAATCATTTTGAGTTTATGGAATGTATAGGAACTTGGTCATTTTGTTATACGTGTCATTATGAATTTGGCCAAATGTATTGGCTTGTAATTGTTAAAGGTTTGATGTGGCCTTTGGCCTTGTAACTTGGTTCATTTTGGTTGAATTGGTTGTAAGCTTATATATTATATATATGCATGCATGTGCTAATGCCTTGTTGGTGATGTGGTTTATTAATGCTTGGAAAATGGTTGAGTGTGGCTTAATAGGTTGTTGATGAATGGTTAAGTATGGCTTATGGGTATGTTAGAATTATCTAAATAGAATTAAACATGATGAAAGTATGTGTGTGGATGCCTTTGAATGTGAAATTGGTATGTTTGATTTGGCCTAATGAAATGTCATGTATATTGCAGATGATGGTATCACATTTACATGTTTTAGCAATTATTGTGAATGTTTTGGTTGCCTAAGTATACCATGAATTGTGTCATTGAATTGGTGTAAGTATAGGTATAAATGAGGGTGGCAAATGGCTTGGTAAATAGCCCTTATTTTGTCCACACGGGTAGACACACGGGCGCGTGTCTAGGCCATGTGTAACACACGATCTGCCCTATGGGCATGTGTTCTAGCCGTGTGTCCCCTGAACCTAAATTGAGCACATGAGTAGAGACACTAGCGTGTGAAGTCTGCACCTATTTTATGAAAATTTAATTAACTATACGGCCTAGCACAGGCGTGTGACTTGGTCGTGTGATTTTAATTTGTTCAAGCTTCACAAAACAGAGAGTTACATAGGTTAGGGACACAGCCGTGTGTGACCACACGATCTGCCCACACGGGCGTGTGACCCTTGTTTGTAGCAAAAATTTTCTAAGTTTTGTAAAAATTCCTTGAGTTCTCGGTTTAGTCTCGGACCACTTCTAAAGTATGTTTTGTGCCTCGTAGGCTCGTATTAGGGACTTTATGATTGAATACAAATGGTTTTAATTCGGATGAAAAGTTATGACTCAAAATTGTATGTTTGCTTGTGATGTAAGTCTGGTAATGCCTCATATCCTATTCTGGCGTTAAATTCGAGTAAGGGGTGTTATAGGAAATAAGGAGAGTGTTAGCTTTATGCTACACTTTTGGGACATGTTTGGCTTTATGATTCTATGATTGGTGTGTTGAAGGTTCATGTATTTGATGTGTGATGATAGATCTCACTATATGCTTCATAAATCAAGTGCCAATCTATCATATTATATGTAACTATGAGGAACATGATGTATGCTTAATGGAGTATGTGCTATATTGCTAATTTATCGTTATATGTGACTTGTGTAAATTGTGATATATGCTTGATTAAATATGTGTGTTGCATGATATATGTTCACATGAGTATGTAAATGCTGTGTAGATAAACTGGTAGATAATGGATGGGTAAGTACTCTACAATACTAGACATAAGACTATTATAATTGTACTTATAAATGATTTCCTTGAGGATGCATGATGACATGTTTGCGATGTGGTTATTCTTATCATTCACTAAGCTTGTTAAACACCCGTTTCCTTTTTTACCGATTGTAGACTAGTTGTGTACTGGTATGAGCAATGAGGTTTCCAAGAGGTGATCCAAGCCAGTTTTGTGCTATTCCATAGGTTTTCTTTATTTATTTACATTTTGGGAAAAAGGCAATGTGATAGACTTGTTCATGAACATGTTATTTTCTAGATGTTTTACTGATTATAGCTTTTGTTTATGAAGTTTAAGAGTTAGGATTATGCTTAGGTTTATAAAAATCGATGATGGCATGGTGTTTTTAGCTCGAACACATTTTTGACATATTGAACTCTAAAATTTTAGGCAGTTGAATGATTGTTTTTCAAAGTAATTGATGCATGATGTTTAGGAACTAAGTTGGAATGGATTAATTGGTTAAGTATGCTGCATCTTTGAGGTCTGGAGCAGGAGTATCGATGTTCATATTGTAAAATCAATACCTCTGTGTTTTGAAATGTGTAGGATATCGATACCTTTGCTCATGTACTGATACTCGAGGTCAAAATATCGATTTTTGATGACAGGTACAGATAATTTTTGAGACTTTGGGATTTTAGTCAAGAAATAGAATGCAAGTTTGGTATCATTTTTCCAAGTGGTACTGATACCAACTAGGGAAAATATCGATACCCAAGTGTCAGTATTGATACCTACAGACAAGTTTTGGAATTTTTTTTAAATGGATACCTACAAGCAAGTTTTGGAAATTTTGTTAAATGGACTCTACGCATGTTTAAATATTATTATAAAACTATTTGATGAATGGTTATCATGTAACCTTGATAACTAACAAATATTATTGACTTAAAACCTATATGAATGATAATGTGAAAGACAATTCCTTTAGAATGAACTTTCACTCGTTGTAAATGACATGAGACGGTGGTATGGGATCTCATATTCAAACTTGTTGACCAGGCTGGGAATAGAGTGTTACACTCGAGACTTGAGGTAGATACTTGCCTTGTTCTAGATTGATTAGAAGTGGAGAAGGTGTATAATCCCCTATGATAGAACATCTCATATGGGAGGTGTAACATCCCAAAATAGAGCCTAGTCAGAATTGTGGTTTCGGGACCACAAATTCAACATTAAAATATTTATTTTATGATTATTATGAGGTCTAGAATATGATAATATGCATGTGTTAAAGTTTCATGAAGAAATTCTTTGAGTAAAGTGTCCAATTGGAAATTAGGGACTAAATTGAATAAATTACAAAACTTGGATTCTAGAAGCAATTAGTATGAAATTGCTTTGGATTATTAATTAGAGGTCCTTAGAGAGTAATTTACCCAATTTCTAAGTTTTTGGACGAAAATGGGCTTGTATGGATGAAATTTTAAAGAAATGGCTTAAGGGCATTTTGGTCATTTGACATTTTAATGAAATAAAATGGGAAATATAAGCCAAAAATCAGCTCATTTCTTTCATGTTGCTGTCGAAAATCTGGGGTTCTCCATAGCTAGGGTTTTCAAGCTTTTCAAGCTCAATAGTAAGTGCTCCCAAGCCCTGTTTTTAATGTTCTTCGTATTTTTAAAATCCCGATAGCTTACTCTCTCTATTTCTACCCATATTTCATGCTAGGGTTCATGTTTAGAAATTTAACCATGCATGATTTACTTGTATTTTGATGTTTTATGGAGGAATATGAAAGTTGGATGCATGTTAAACATTTTTTCGTAGGTGATTTTCATGAAAAATCCCTAAAAGGACATTTTTGCAAAAGGTGTAAAGTATGAGGTAGAAATGTGAAATAATGGAAAAATGTGGGCTTCCATAAGAGGGAAAAGTGTTCGACTAGGCTTGGGTAGGGTGGAAATAGCATGCATTTCATTATACAAGCCTAGGGACTAAAACGTAAAAATGTGAAAGGTTAGGGGCAAAATGGTCATTTGGACCGGGGGTGAAATTTAGACTTGAACAGGTATAATTTGAGGTGTTAATAATTTTATTTTATTTTTATAGACCCCGAGGAACAAATTTCGGAGGTTGATCTAGGAAAACGAAAAGTTTCAGAATAACCGAAATACAATTTTGAGATGAATACTAGGTAAGTTCGGATAACTTAAAGTAAACTCATAGTATGCTTAATTTCATGATTTATGAATGTATGGTAATTTCATTTTATGATGGCATGAAAATCTATGAAATACATCATTAATAATGACATGTCGATAAATGTCTCGGTTGAGGTTGAAAAGGGAAACTGATGGATAAACCATGGCTTACATGACTTGAGATCCTGTATGTGTTGCAGAAAGGATTTAGCCCGGACGGGTAACCCGTTGATCTCAAATATAAAAAGGAAATAGCCCAGATGGGTGTTCCTTGAGTGATCGAGCCTCCTAAAGAATATGTGTGCATTTTGGATTTAGCCCGGACGGGTAATCCGATTAGGGTTTGAATTTAGCCTAGACTGGTATTTTAGATCCAAGCTCATTAAGGGTGTTTGTCGCTATAAGGGATTTAGCCTGGACTGGTTATTCCAGACATCACCTTATGAGTTTAAATACGAGGGATTTAGCCTGGACTGGCAATCCCGCTGTAAGATGTGAGGTTCGCGGGAGTGTGTACATGAGATGATCTCTCTTATGACTTGACAGTAAATGGATAATCCATTGAAATTTCCAAGAAACTCAACGGGATTAACATGAGATATAAAAATGAAAATATTGGATGATGAGCTCATCTAAGACAAATTACATGGTATATTATTATTGTGACTAACTTGTTGATTGAGTGCATGTGATAGGGAAACCATTTCATTCTTGTTGGTATATTTGCTAAATATGGTTGTATGCTATTACTTGGTAGGTTTATGCTATTACTTGGTAGGTTTACTTTCCAGTTATTTGGGCTTACTAAGCATGTAAATGCTTACCCCTCTCTTTTCCCTGTCTTACAGAGCTCAAGGACTCGTAAAGATTGGAAGACGGTTGGAGAATCAACACACTATCAATTAGTCCAGCTTTGGTATATAGATACTCTTATTTTGTTCAATGGCAAGTATAGGGATTTGGTTCATTTTGTGATATGTGTCATTTGAATTTCTCATATGAAAGCTTGTAAAAGTTTACATATCTTATTGTATTTGGCCATGGAAATTGGTTTATTTTGAAGTAGGTTATGACCTACAAATCTATGTATGTTTATGTTTACATGGAGTGGCTTGCCCATAATTGGCAATGAGTTACAATAATGAGCCAATCTTAAAGGTGTTAATAAGGCATTGAAAATCCTTAATACAAATGAAATAACCTAGCATGTATAAAACTGATGATCTGAGGTTTACATGCAATGAGGTTTACCAAGGATATATGTAAGTATATAATCTAGCCTTATTATGTATTAAGGTAACCTATAAGTGTGATTGGTTGATAGAGGGTGACCAAAGGCTTAGAAAATAGCCTAACAAGGTCCACACGAGTAGACACACGGGCGTGTTTCTGGGCCGTGTACGACACACAGATTGCCCCCAGGGGCGTGTGGTATGGTCGTGCGTCCCCTGCATCTAAAATTTTAAGTCTATGTCGAGCACGGGCTAGACACACGGGCATGTGTGTTGGCCGTGTGCCCCTAAATAGTTGCTGACATCATAAACAGAGAGTTACACGTGCTGAGGGCAGGGGCGTGTCCCAAGCCACACAGGCATGTGCAACCACACGGCCTAACCCACATGGGCGTGTGACTCAAAAAAGCAAGGAAATTTGAAAAGTTGGCCAAAGTTTATTGAATGTTCTTGGTTTTGTCCCGAACCGCCCTGATGTATGTTTTAGGTCTCAAAGGCCTGTATAAGAGATGATATGCATGTGTTTGAAAAGTTTTAATCTTGGGTGAAATTTAGTAACCCGATTTAGTGTGTTTGTGAATGTGTAAGCTTGGTAACATCTCGAACCCTATCCCAGCGTTGGGTACGGGTGAAGGGTGTGACAGGAGGTAAGGAAGTAGCCATTAGTGTCACTTAGTCAATACTTTCCTTGATCCAAGTCGAGAAAAAAAGAAAATGAAGGAAAACAAATTCTCCAAGGTAACAGGTAAACCACCATGTCATATTTAGTGGGTGTATCACTGTAAATCAAGAACTATCGCCTTGCTTATGCCTTCTATTGAGGATCTAGCTAGTAGGTAGGAAAGGAAAACAGAAAGGGAGAGATTTATTTTTGATTTTAATATTAGGATTAGCAAGGGAATTTCACTCTAATAATGTAATTATATGGGAAAAGAATGATATGAAGAAGAAAGTTGAAGGATAGTCGATGCGTTGGTGAAGTCAAAGGCTTGTGGATGTATGAACTCCCTTTAGCGTTCTGGTTCATTTATAACCAAAAGAGAGCGTGGGGGTTATGGAAAATTTAATGAATGGTAAGAAATCGTTCAAGCCCATCAATGCATGAAGGACACCTATTGGCATCGGGAGAAGGAAGAAATCCTTTGGCATAGGGTTAGTGTAACATCCTAATTTTAGTGGTGTTGAAAATAGTGGTTTTGGGAGCACAAATCTGAGGAGTAAGCTCGTAATAATTAGTATTTAATTTATATAAGTCAACTATAGCTTTATATTGAATTTTGATTTGATGAATTATAGCTAATTGAATCAATAGTTCAGTATAATTGGTTTGTCCCAAAAGTCAAAAGGTTTTAGAAAATAAGGTATCGGGACCTCATTCTTGTAAACCAAACTCGTAAATATTTTTATTAAATATTTGCAGAGTTATTATTTATGTTTGGTTTAGAAATTTTATTGTTTGATTAGTTAATTAATTAAAAAGGACCAAATCATTAAAGTCGTAAAACTTAATTGCTATGAAATTAAAATGATTAAATTGCTTAGTTAACATAAGTGAAAGGATTTAAATGGTAAATTTACCATTTTTATATAGTGGGACGGTTAGTGGTTAAATTTTATACATTTATTATATTAATTTTTAATGACTATAAAAATAAAACATATAATAATAGTAAAAATATAACAAATCATTATCATCTTTGTTCATCTTCTTTGGAAACTGAATGCTTCATGGAAGAACATTCGAGCTTTGATCAAGTTTTCTTTGTCCTTGCATGGTATCTAACTTTGATCAATTTTTTTTGTAATTTTTATGTTTTTGAGATCGTTGCAACTAAGTCTAGCTAACCCGTATCTTTATTTTCAAAACTGTTAAAGATTTTGGATTTTTTCATTAATGAATTTTGGTTGTTCTTGATGTTAGATTAAAGATTTATAATCTTTGTGGTTGTTTAGGACTATTTTATAAAGGAATTTTAGTTAGATTTTAGTTAAAGGACTAATTTGATTAAATATTAAAATTACACAAAATTTTTGTGAATTTGAATAAATATGGATTGTTCTAGTATGGGAATAAATTTAGCTAGCATGGGTATTTGAATATTTTTGTTAAATTTGGAGTTTTGGGTATAGGGACTAAATTGAGAGAAATGTAAAAGTTTAAGGAAAATTTGAAAATATAAAAATTTAAAGGTATATCCATAGAAATAAGTTTGATGGTATATTTGAAATTGATATACTGAATTTAGGCATTATATCGATCAAGAATTGAATCGTATGGAGGTTAATCATTGAAAAGTGGAAGTTGCAAATTAGTCCTTACGAGTCGAGCGAAAACATAATCTAGGTAAGTTCATAGTGTAATAATATATACAAGTGTGTTTCTTTATAATTATATATATATTAATTTCTAGTTAATCATAATAAATGTGAAATTTCATTATTTACTTATAAATTATTATATATTGCAATTACGTACAAATGGAAAATGAATATTTGGTAGTGGTAAATTTTGTGGTGGCACAATATTAAAATGAATATAATTGATTTATAGTATGTGCATGGAAATAAGAATTGCCTCTGAATGGTTGATTTATTGATATTCTGAATTTATGTATAATGTTCGATTAAACGTAGTAAACAATTAGGATACGATTGGTATGCCAATAGGGTTAGTAGGCATGCTTGTACGGGATTGCACTTCAGTGCTTCTGTTAGCATTTTGATGCTCCCTGGTGTGTTTTGGGGGATACCCGAGTATCCAAGTCAATTTTCTATTATTCAATGGGCCATGAAATTTACATTTAAATGTTAAATTTCTCTTTTGAGTTGGATTTATGTATAGTGATATGTTTGTGTATATATGTATATCTATGGAAGCATGGATTGCTTTGGTTTGAGTAATTGTGTATATTGAATTATATGATTAAATGTTTTGGTACTAATTATATATGATTTTGGAAATGGTTGTTAGCAATTTAATGATTTAAGTTTAATTAGTGATCAATTATAAGTTAAGGTAAGTTAAATTGAATTTTAACTATGGGCTTACTAAGTTTCATAAGCTTACCTATTTTGTTTTGTTTTGTTTTCTGTAGTTAATGTTTTGAGGAACGGGTCGAATAGATCAACTTCAATGCTCACATTATCCGGACTCTTTTTGGTAGCTTTTGTTTTTGAGTCATTTTGGTTTGTGCCATGTATATAGGGTTTGATGTTGTTAAAATTAGTATGTTAGGTGAATTGTAATTAAGCTTATATGTTTATGAATTAATAAACTATGTTTCAAGTTGATATTATTTTGGTATGGTAATCAGTCGGAATCTTTTGATCAAATTTTTGTAGAGAGTTTGGGGTTTTATCAAAATCTTCTTGGCGCAGTTGATTCCAATGTTGTGGAGTGCCCAGATTCTTTGCTTTAGGAGTTATTACCTAAATTGTCTAACGATACTCATCATGTGTTGACTAGCTTTATTACTAATGAGGAGATAAAGACAACTGTTTTTGGGCAGGGGAATGAGAAAGCCCCTGGTCCCGACGGTTTCACAGCTTTCTTCTTCAAATCTGCATGGGGTATAGTGGGGCTTGATTTTCTTAAGGCTATTCAATATTTTTTTGCATCCTGCACTCTCTTGGTTACCTTTGCTGCTACTTCAATTTCTTGGGTCCAAGTGTGATAATCCTAGCTATGTAAAGGATTTTTGGCCTATTTCTTGTTGCAGTGTAGTTTATAAGTGCATACCGAAGGTTTTGGTTAATAGAATGAATCTTTTTCTGCTTACTTTGATTTCTAATAGTCAGAGTGTCTTTGTTAAAGGGTGTAGTATCATTGATAATACCATGTTGGCTCATGAGCTAATGTGAGGTATGGTAGAAGACATATTTCTCCTAGATGTGCCTTGAAGGTTGATCTTCAAAAGGCATTTGATTTCTTATACTAGGGATTTTTTCTTTCAATACTTAGAGCTCAAGGGTTCCCTAAAAAGGTCTTGAAGTGGATTAAAGTTTGTTTAACTACTCCTCGATTCTCTGTCTCACTTATTGGAAGCCTTGTGGGGTTCTTTTGAGGGAGGAAAGGTATTAGGCAGGGAGATCTTCTCTCTCCTTACCTCTTTGTGCTTGTAGTGGATGTGTTATCCAGGTTATTGGATGTTGCTTCCATAAATTCTTTCCTCAAGTATCATCCTAAGTGCCTTCAAGTACAGTTGACTCATCTAACACTTGTCGATAGTCTTCTTCTTTTTTCTAAGGGTAATGCTGATTTGATGGTTAATGTTTATTGAGTTTTTCAATAGTTTTACTTACTTTCTAGATTGCAACTGAACACCTCCAAAAGTATATTGTTTGTTCCTGGGGTGCCTCAAGAAGAGTTGGCTCTCATGACCACTTGCACAAGGTTTAAAGTTGGTAGGTAACTAGTGAGGTACCTTGGTGTTCCCCTTATTTCCCGAAAGTTGTCTTAGTCTGACTGTGCTACTTTAACTAATAGGATTCTAGACAAGATTCAGTGGTGGTCTATTAAGCACTTAAGTTATGCTAGTAGACTACAACTCATTAAGATTGTGATCTTTATTGTGCAAGCCTATTGGAGTCGTCAATTTCTAATGCCTAAAAGTGTTCTTGAGAAGGTTTATCAATATTATCTTAGCTTTTTTGGAAAAGGAAGGTTGGCTCGAGTCGAGGGGCTCGTGTTTGTTGCAAAGGGATTTGTTTACCTAAATTTGAGGGCGGCTTGGGACTAAAAAAATATGGTAGAATAAGATCAAGCTTGTATTTTGCAGCTTATCTATGCCTTATTTGTAGGAGAGGGGTCTCTTTGGATTGCTTGGGTTGGTGAATATGTGTTAAAGGGTTGGAGTTTTCTGGATGTGGCTCCTACTTCAATGAGTAGCTGGAATTGGTGAAGGATGCTTAAGTTGAAGCCTTTGGTTGTTGTCACTCCTCAATAGTTTGCTAATGCTAAAGTGAGTACTTCTTGATTGTGGGAGGCAATTAGAACTCGTGGTATAAAGGTGGAATGACACTGTTTGCTATGGTTCCCTTTACATATTCCAAAATATTCTGTTATTTCTTGGATGGTCATTCTTACTAGACTCCCAACCCAGGATCGTTTGCTTGCTTTTGGGATTTCGGTTGATACTTGTTGTTTTTTCTAAATAGATGTTGCAGAGAGACGTGATCACATTTTCTTTGAGTGCAAATTTTCAAGGAAGGTGTGGCAGTCAATTTTGCGCCTTTGCTCCATTCATAGGGCTGTGGGAACTTGCAGGCAAGAGTTAAGTTGAGCAATATTGAAACTTAAAGGAAAGTCTTTGCTTGTTGCTATATTTAATCTTGCTTAGGGTGCATATTTGTATGTGATATGAAGATAGTGGAACAAGAGGTATTTTGATGCGTCTTTCTTGACTGAAGATGCTGTCTTAGTACAGATTAAAGAGATTCTACATGCTCGCTTAGGAGGAAGACTAATCAATAGAACTGATCCTGTTAATGCTTCACTTTGTGCTTCTTGGGGTATCATTGGTTAATTTGTTTGTATAGCTTAAAGTTACTATACAGTGTTTTTTTGTTCTTTTGTAGCAGTTTAACTGTATTATTGGATTAATGAATTTCATCGTTCATCAAAAAATAACTTATAAACAATTGATTTTTTGTTTAGTAGAGTATTTAACAATTGTTTAATTTTGTTGTACCATCTTTTTACTCAGGTCTAGTGACTAGGCTTGGTAAGGGGTGTTACAGTTAGTGTACAAACCAATCTAGGAAAGATGGATTACCCGCTAGAATTAAAATAAAAAGGTTAATAGTTAGGCAATGTTTGTCTTGGAGTGTTCGCCAAATTAAACGTGTGAAGCGAATTTGAGGATTTGAGTGTATTCGACATTGGAAGGGTCAGGTGCCCACTAATGAGTCAGTATCTATATTTCATTAACTATAGATAGATTCACAAATCGAGTAGAGCAGGTAAGAAGTGAAAAAATATGAAAGGAGAACCAAGTTAAAGATTCCTGTCAAAATTAAAGGAAATTACTTTTGTAAGTCATAAGAAGGCAAGGATAAGGGAGAGTTTCTTTAAATTCGCCTCTAAGGCTGAGTGTAAAAGGAAATTTTGGGGATGATATTTTTTAGGGTGGGAAAATTGTCACTAACTATGAAAATTAACAAATAATTGAGGGGTTGAATTGATAGAAGCCAAAAGTTGGCGGCCTCTACTGGAAAATTAGGAGAAGATAGTAATTGATTTGGACTTCGTTGAAATCCAATGTAGGTTCGGTTGGATACCAACCAACTGGTTTTGAGAGACATAATGCATAATTGCCCTTTTTTAGTCAAATTGGAACAGTTGTTTCAGGATAAAAAATTTGAGGTCAAAATATTTATTTTATTATTATTTTAATGTCTATGGCATGATAATATTATTGTGTGAAATTTTCGTTAAAGAATTTTATCGTTTGAATGGTTAATTTAATAAAAAGGACTAAATTGCATAAAATTTAAAAGGGGAGTTTTGTTATTTAAAGATATCTAATAGCTATGGAATATTAAATTAATGGTCCTTATGTTGTAATAAGACCATTATTTATATGAGTGGACAAATATGGTCATAATATTAAGTGTTTTAAGGTTTATTAATTAAGGCTAAAGTTGTAAATTAGTAATAAACTTAGTAAAATAAGGAAACACAAATTTGTCATCTTTCTAATTGCATTCATCCACCGAAAATCAGCCAAGAAAACACCATTAATAGAGCTTCAACATTCGGCTGCATTGTTCCTTTGAATGTAAGTGTGATTTTGTCTCGTTTTTAATGATTTCTATATTTTTGTGATCGTTGCAACTAGGTCTAGCTAGCCCATGGACTAATTTGCAAGACCGTTAAAGATTTTGAATGATGCCATTGATGAATACATGTGTGTTTTGATGTTTGATGATAGATTATGAATGTTGTTGTGAATTATACAAGTTTTATAAAGTGATTTTTAGTGAAAATGCAAATTAGGGATTAATTTGTAATATGTGGAAACTTTGTGGTTAAAATGTGAAATAAAGGAAAAATATGGGCTGCTAAGGGCATAATAGTAATTCGGCTAGCATGGGTTGTGGTTGAATTGCATTAATTTGTGTTTTTATTAAATAAGGGCTAAATTGTAAAAGATGTGAAATACTAGGGGCAATTGTGTAAAAGTCCCTTAAAGTGAATTTTAGACTAAATTGAATAGAGATATGATTAAATAAGTTCATTTTGATTATATTTAGATCAAGAAAGGCAAAATACAGACTTAGATTGGGGAAAGAACAAAGTTACAGAATAGTTGACTCGTTTTGCCGTCTTAGCATTCAAGGTAAGTTATTATGTTAAAAGCATTGTTATAATTATGTTTTAAATGCTTTGATATTGCATAAAATGTGAGTACGAGACTACGGGCACATTCGACAATGATTCGACGATTATTTGGCATTTGAAATCTCGGTTGAACCTTAGGAATAGATTTGGATACTAGTATCATGTCATTAAGGATTATTGTGATTATATGATCCGGGTGCTGGTCTTATACGTCCTACTGGTGGCTGAGTATACCGGCATGTGTTGTGGATACTTGACAGCTTGTGTGAGCAGCACTGTATAGCTATGTCTTGATTGATAGCTTTTGTGAGTAGGCCCGTTCATAGCTCTAGTGTGAGCAGTATATGTGATACATTGAGTTGGCTTCGGGCCATTATATTGGCACTTAATGTGCGATATTTTTGAGTATCCGATAGTATTCCTGTAACACCCTGAATTTGGGCCTAGAAGTTTTGGGCCTTGAGCATGGGAGCGGTTGAAGGAAGCTTATAATATTTTGTTGTGCATGTAAATTTCGTTAATGAAGGCTTGTTTTAGTAGTTAAGTGTGCTGAGAAGTGTTGGAGAAGTCCTGGGTTCAAATCTGGACTCTAGCAAAAATTTTAGTTTAAGGTGAATCAAACCCTGGGTGTAGTAGGTAGGCCTTAAGAATATTGTTGGGGAAATTGTGCCACAAAAAGCCTTGTGGTCTAGTGGCAAAGTAGCGCCACATAAGAGGCAGGAAGGTGGCGTTATAGAGTTGGCAAGGAGGTCCAGGGTTCGAAACTCATGGCAATCAAAGAGCATTTATTTTGTTAACAGGGGGCGGCAAGAGTTGGTGTTGAATTTAAACTCTGATGATGGAGGGATCCCACATCGGGGAGCTAACATAAGAGTGGATGCGAAGCTAGCTTTAAATAGAGAGAACCATGAGGAGAGTAAAGGTACCTTTCTTGGCTGATCCCTTTCGCTTTATGACGTGCTCGTTTGGGTTGGGCGTCGGCTAAGAGTGCTCGGAGCACGGATTAACTCCAGTCTCCTATCAGGTGTGTATTTCTTACTACTCTAGCTGTAGGATGGCTACTTCGGGCCGCAATGGGCCAAAAGGGGCCATGTGGGTCTAATGGGCCTACGGGCCCAATTGGATAAGTTGTTTGATTGTGTAGTAAATACTGGACTAGGCTAGGTGAATCTCATATCTGTGGCTAGATTTTGGCTAAAAGGGCCACACGAGCGTGTGGGCCCATTTAGGCCGAGAATAGGCTTTAGGGCCATTCGTATTGTTATCTCTGTTTAAAATACTTTAGTTTACCAAAATACCAAAATACCCCTAATTTGTAAAATTACTAAAATACCCTTGGTTTATAAAATCACCAAAATACCCCTAGTTTGTCAAATTACCAAAATACCCTTGGTTTACAAAATTATCAAAATACCCCTGGTTTGTAAAATTACTAAAATAACCTTTGTTTATAAAATTACCAAAATACCCCTGGTTTGTAAAATTATCAAAATACCCCTAGTTTGTAAAATTACCAAAATACCCCTGATTTGTGAAATTACTAAAATACCCTCAACCTGTAAAATTATTGAAATACCCTTAACTTGTAAAATTACCAAAGTACCCTTGATTTATAGAATTACTATTTTACCCTCGATTTACAAAATTATTGAAATACCCTTGTTGGGTAGAAATGTCGAAATATCCTTGTAGGGTAGAAATACTGAAATACCGAAATACCCCTGTAGGGTAGAAATATCGAAATACCCTTGTAGGGTAGAAATACTGAAATACCCCTGTAGGGTAGAATTATTGAAATACTCCTGTAAGGTAGAATTACTGAGATACCCTTGTGGGGTAAAATTACCATTTTACCCCTAGGGTGTTAAATGACTGTTTTGCCCTTGTGGGCAAGTTAGTGTGTAGGGATGGGTGGGTCGATTTTATCCCCACATGGTGTGTAGGGTTGGTACGGAGATGGTGTGTAGAGGCTGGATTGGGTAGGATTTTCTGATTGCATACTATACTGATTCTGTAATGGACTTAGGCCCACTGATACTGTTACTGAAATAGGCTCAGGCCCACACTATTTTTGATTCTGAAATGGGCTAAGGCCCTAACTGAAACTAAAAGGGCTTAGGCCCAAATTCTGTTTACTCTGATTGTTTGCTTATATGGGATTACACACTGAGCTTTCGTAAACTCACCCATCTATTTAATTGTATAGGTAATCCCCAGCCTTGGTGCTACAAGGGACTCAATGGTGGCCACACAGCTGCACTTGCTTTCGTATGTAATTTTTAAATTATAAGTAGTTTAATTTGGGTACTTTTATATAATAAGGCCTCTCTGGATTTTATTTTAATTTGGGGATTTATATTTGTTTTGCTTTAATACTGCTAGTAATAGGAGAAACACGGGAATTTTCAAAAAGATAAATGATTTTCAAAAACACCATGATTACGTAAATGATTTTAAGAGCTACCGCAAGAAAATAACGTTTTACAAGTAAACGCTAAAACACAACTATTTTAAAAAGCGTCCGCTACAAATGATATTTTTAAAGTTAATAACATTTTAAAGTAAATATTTTTTATGGCGGTGCAAGTTTTAAATCACCCTTTAGATCACACAAAGGGGAAGAATCTAGATTGGGCTTTGTAAACGATATCTTGCTTTACGAAAAACACTTCAATGTGACATCACCAGATTTAGCCATAACGTCCAGACCGGGTTTGGGGTGTTACACTCAGGGTCAGATTAGAGATAGAGATCACATCATGGGAGATGTTGTGACCCAAGTACGAGAGGTGGCAGATCATTTGCAAAAGCTAGCAGTTTCAGCTGACGTGCTAAATTAAAATACGAGTCGGAATTAGATCGAGGCCGAGAATTAGCTTGGCTTCTTAGGAAAATCAAAGCCTTAAAATATATGTTTTATGTAAAGGGATTTGTTTTCTAGTAAAGTTCATTTAATAGAATTGAATCAGAATCAACGCCTTTTTGCATTCATTTCATTCATTTGCATTATGACAGTTAAACTGGAGCCTAACAAGAGTATACCAACTGAATATCGTTAGGGTACTCGGGGAAAAACCAAAGCAATGGACCAAAGATTAAAGAGATTAGGACAAATTCAATAGGACATGCAAGATCAGTTACAAGCGTAGCTACAAGAACAGTTAGAAAAAGTACAACAATACATGGGGGATCAAATGCAAGAATCCTATAGAAGTATGATAAGCCTGTTGACACAGTTGTTAGCTGGAGGAATTAAAAAAGAGAAAAGCACTATGGTCAACTCAGGGGATGATAACGAGGACCCTACCTATTCTTCAGGTTTTACCCTGATAAATGTCCAAGCCCAACCAGATGTGTACCAATAAAAGGTACCCATCACTATCAGATCTCAATAGTATTAGGTCGGTACCTGGGCACCGATGAACTACCCAACAAGCTCAGGTTCCAATCCGAGAGATAATCTAGCCAATCTCGTTGCTCCTAATCTAAATGATATGGAAAAAATGGAAATAAAAAAAGGGTAGAACTGGCAAAGCAACTTGAAGATCGGTGCAGGTGGTTAGAAGAAAAATTCAGAGCAATGGAGAAGGTTGATTACCATTGCGGGGTTGACGCCAATGATTTGAGTTTGGTTCTAGATCTAGTACTCTCACCAAAATTCAAGACTCCAAAGTTTGAAAAATATAATAGGACTAGCTGTCCTGAGGCCCATATTACTATGTTCTATCGAAGAATGATGGGATATGTCAATAATGACCTGTTGTTAATCCACTGCTTCCAGGATAATCTAATCGGGTCAATAGCCAAATGGTACAACCAGCAGAGCCATGCCAAAATCAACTCATGGAAAGACTTGGCACAAGCTTTCATGAAGCAATACAGACATGTAATAAACATAACACTTGACAGAATTATGTTACAGAATATGGAAAAGAAGCAAAATGAAAACTTCAGGCAGTATGCCCAAAGATGGAGAGAGGTGGCAACGCAAGTCCAGCCACCTCTTCTAGAGAAAGAAACAACAATGCTTTTCATCAATACTCTAAAAGCCCTGTTCATTAACCATATGTTGAGAAGCGTTACCAAGAGTTTCTCAAATATAGTAATGTTTGGCGAGAGGATTGAAAACGTGGTGAGAACTGGGAAAATAGATGCTGGAGAAAATGCCAAAATATATGCCCCGAAGAAAAAGGAACCTGAGGTGAATAATGCAAGCACATATAGTAAAGGATATTCCAAACCGGTCATTGTCGGCCAGCCAAGAGCTGCAACTACCAACCATCAGGGCCCTCCAAGGCAAGAACCCAACCCAAAGCCAAACACAGAAAGACTCCAGTTCACGCCCATCCTAATGACATATAGGGAGTTGTATCAGAATTTGTTTGATGCACATGTGGTATCCCCATTCTACTTGAATCATATGCAACCTCCATTCTTTAAATGGTATAATGCTAATGCTCAATGTGAGTACCAAGCAAGAATAACGGGACATATAATTGAAAATTGCACTGTATTTAAAAACTTAGTTGAAAGGTTCATTAAGATGGGCATCAGGAAGTTCGACGATTCATAGGGACCTACTGTAGCAGGAAATCCATTACCCAGTCATTCAGACCCAGGGGTGAATGTGATAATTGAGAGTGGAGGAAAAAGAACCAAAATGGACGTGGCAGAAATAAAAACCCCTCACTGAAATGGGTTTGGAAAAAATTGTAAATAAAGGATTAATCATGCAAGATCTAGAAGAGAGACCCAGAGGAGCAAGGAACTACTATGAGTTCCAAGCTAAAAAGGGTCATAAGATCCAAGAGTGCATTGAGTACTGGATCCTAGTGCAAAATCTGATGGATAATAAAGAAATTGAATTTTATGAAAATGGCACAGAGGAAAGTCCACAAAGTCAATCACCTAGTAGTGATTATTTCACGACCAAGAGGTAATAAAGTGGGAGCACAAATGCCACCAAGGGTTATAATTCAAAAACCCGTAGCTTTTCCCTACATGGATAGCAAAAGGGTTCCATGAAACTATGACTGCAATATGATGATCTCGAGAGAGGAAAACCCGGTCAGTATTTCTGAAGAGGTCAGGATGTGGGTTTCTACATGTGCAGTGGGAAACACTATGATCTATTAAATGTAAGAGCTGAGCCCGTTAAAGGAAAAGCCTTGGCAGTTGAAAAAAATAAGGAAAAGACGACTAGACTTGAATCAACTATTAATGAGCCGATAAATAAAAAGGAGACTAAAGAATTCTTGATATTTTTAAAGCATAATGCGCATTGATGAAAGTGTTAAATGAACATATGTCACCGATAATATCTCTGTAAACAAGCTAGATTGTCTAGACAATAACATAAGCGCCGATAATTTTATCTTTTTCAATGATGATGAAATATTACCAGGGGGCATGGGATCAAGAAAGGCTTTGCACATCACCACCCGCTGTAAGGAGTATACATTACTAGGGATGTTAATTGATAATGGATCTACACTGAATATCTTACCCTTATCTACACTAAATAGGTTTCCAATAGACAGCTCTCATATGAAAACGTGCCAAAACATAGTAAGAGCATTCGATGGTACCGAAAGGAAGGTAATGGGAAGGATTGAGATACCCCTTTTGATTGGTCCAATCACGTATGAGGTAGATTTCTTGGTGATTGACATCAAGCCTTCTTATAATTGCTTGTTGGAGAGGCCTTGGATTCTTTCAGTGGAGGCAGTGCTATCATCACTGCACCAAAAGCTAAAGTTGGTAATAGAGGGTCGATTGGTAACAATAAACCCGAAAGACGAAATTATTACATTCGTAACCTGAAACACCCCTTACCCATATTCGATGTCGGAATAGGGTACGAGGCATTACCGGACTTAAACTCAAGCAAACATTCAAACCCGAGACATGAATTTCCACTCAAATTTAAAACTTTTCATAGGCATACATATTTTCCCTTAAACGAGCCTACGAAGCTTAAAACAGACATTGGGAGTGTTTTGGGACTAAACTGAAAACTTTGGAAACTTTTGGGAAACTTAGAAAATTTTTCATGTAAAAGGGCTTACACGCCCGTGTGAGTAGGCCGTGTGGTCACAGACGTCCGTGTTCCTAACTCATGTAACTCTCTATTTATGATGTCATCAACAAATTGAAGTCACATGGACAAGTCACACGCCCGTATGCTTAGGCCGTGTCCTTCACACGGCTGAGACAAAGGCCTGTGTCTCAGCCTGTGTGCTCGATAATGAGCATTCTATTTTGCAACAATTTAGGTCATGGGACACACGGCCGGATCACACGCCCATGGGGCGGACCGTGTGTCATACACGGCCTAGACACACGCCCGTGTATCTACCTATGTGGACAAAAACAAGGCTATTTACCAAGCCATTTGCCACCTTATTCATACATGCACTCATACCAATTCAAAGGCACAAATCATATCATACTTAGGCAACCAAAAACTTACAACTAAGACAATAATATGTCATTTACATTCCATCATTTGTCATGCTTAAAACATCATACTTAGCCCATTAAAAACATTCTAATCTTACATTCACAAGAGGGCATTAAAAGATGACTAAACTTATAATCAGCATAAGCCATCATTCATGGCTATATAAAAAAAAAATTAACAATTACAAGCCAACACATATGGCCAAATTAATCATGACACATATAACAAATGACCAAGTTCCTATACATGCCATAAACTTAAAGTACTTGAATTCATTTATACTGTAACACCCCAAACCCGGCCCGGACGTTATGGCCGAATTTGGCGTGTCACATTGAATTGTTTTAGTGAAAAACTTGTTCTCATTGAAAACCCTTCCTTAAGATATGAAACATTAGTTAACTTATGAAAACACTCTTTTCAGTTGCAAAAGCTTTGCTTAAAATAGTTGATTTAAGAAAACTTATCATTTTAGAATTTAGTTGCGAAAATGTAGTAAACATGCTATAATTCAAGAAACCATGTTCAACCTCATAATTACATCGCATAAAAATAATAATCCAAATAATAACAAAAAGTGGAGGCCTTATTACAATCTAGTCTAAAATCACTTAATAAATCAGAAACTAAATGCTCTTTTTTTTTAGTAGAATGAACAAGTCCGGGCTGTCTCACTAGTTGACCACCCAGAGTCCCTCCAGACATTAAACCTCCTATTGAGCATCACCTGAGAAAAATAAAAGAGAGGGTGAGTTTTGGCAAACTTAGTGTGTACATCCCTCGAACAAACATTAAGCATATATCAACCACCATACATTATACATGTAATGCAATGCAGTGGAATCCCATCCCAATAATCCATCCGCTACACACCAACTCCGTCCCCTGATACACATCATGTGGGGATATAAATATCGACCCACCCAACGGATACACATCCAGGGTAGCCCGGTTGCGGAACTACCTTCATTTACATATTGGGCTTAAAAAACCGTCGATGGATCCACGATTGGCAAGAAACCATACGATCCTCATATACTTCCTCCATTCCATAATTCCCAACCCATATGTAACCTAAGCAGAATATCATTTGTATGCAGCAGATATGCATGTCACATCCGTTAAACTTACATTCAACACATAAGGGTATTTTGGTCAATTTTGCCCTTAGGGGCATTTCGATAATTTTCCCTTTATTACGGTTTCCACTTACCTTGGCCCGTTAACAAATCTCGTGAACTAAGATGAACGAATATTATGCACTAGATAAGATTCCAGAGAAGAGGAGGTGGGTCATTAAGACTGCTTAAGTACCAAGCTTTCCCTATATCCAATCCTAGACATGCATATACTCATTGCCACACCTTACCCCTATGACTTGTCCACGGTCTGAACAATTTAATTAAGTTTTATGTTGTCATCATATACTAAGCCCAAAACCCTTACATACATGCATATGGCCCACTAGGCGTAATCTCATTTATATGGCCCATTGGGCCCAATTCACGTTCATATAGCCCATTAGGCCTAATTCACACTCATATAGCGCATTGGGCCCAATCTCATTTATATGGCCCATCTAGCCCAAATCACATTATATTCATGCTCACATACAAATTTTCTATCACATAAAATCACTTATCTAATTTTGCCTAATATAGGCCCAACAGCCCCTCGGGCCCATTTAGCCCATTCCGGCCCATTTGGCCTATTCACAACCCAAGTCCATGGAATCACCCATGGGCATCAGGCAACCTATTGGTCTCCCCCTTACAAGTGTTCGCGCACTTGCAAGACTACCGTACCCAAATTTTTGACTTTTCGGCATTTTGGCTTTTCGGTATTTCAGCTTTTGCCGATCTACTTGTGTGTGCAGTGTAAGTACACACCTGGTAAACAAGCTTGCTGCGATTCCCTTAGTCACCAACCTACAAACGATATCACTCTTCCATTAATCGTATGCTTAACACATATTTTACGCAAAAAAATTCGAAACCTCACCTTAACCTTACATTGAACACCAATCCCTAATAGTTTTTCCTTGATTATGTACTCCTTAGATCTACATTAATCTTACTCATTAAAACCAAATAATAGGGGACTAGCATCCAACATAATTCACACCCTTATCTCACTTAAGATCATTCGGCCAACCTTAGTCAATAAGAGAGAAATACATACCAAATCGTCAAACACCTAAGGAGCAATTCGGTAGAGAGCTAAAACCTGAGATCCGATACTAATTCCCTACCAAATTTGATTAGAAAGAGTGAGGGAGGGAAGTAATCGGTATTAACAATACTAGCTGAAAAAGAGATAAAGTAATTACACCAAAAAAGTAATCGGCCCAAGGAAGTTTTGGCTTTTCGGCTTTCAAACTAGTATGGTGAATAAGGTTTATTTGGCACAAATTAAAGAAGAAGAGTAGAAGAAGGAATCGGCTAACCCAAAAGTGGAACAAAGAAAATTATGTAGAGGAAAAGAGGGAAAATTGGCACAAAGAAAGAAAGTAAAATAAATGGTTTTTGGCTTTTAAGAAAAAGTGTTTCTGGCAACAAGGTGAAGGGAATTTGGCATTAGCCTGGCCATCCCCCATTCGGCACCTATTTATAGCCCCTATAGCCGAATTGCCTGAACCTCAATTCCCCCTTCGGCTCCATCACTTCCCCCTTCTCATCTCCTCGTTTTTCTCCTAGATAACTCCCTAATCTATTTCCTAAATTTTCTCTTCTGAACACTCCCCTTAGAGTCCATCTTCGCGCCACTTCCAACCTTCTAGAAGGCTAAAATTAAACCCTTAAAAAAATACTAAGCTAGGATTCGAACCTCGGATCTCCTTGCTATCTACTAACGCTACCTTCCTACACCCTAGGTGGCGTCACTTAGTCACTCCTCCACAAGGCTTTTTGATGCCATTTTCCCCTATCTTTATTTAAAATCCCAACTACTCCTAACCTTGATTCCTTTAATAACTAAATTAAAATTCCTCCACCACAAAACTCAAACCTAGAACTTCTCCAACATACCTCGACACTTCAAATTCCAGAAAACCCTTAAAGCCAATATGTCATTTGTCATTTTCTTGCTCATTTAAAAATTTTATGAGACCTAAATCCCATTTCATCTAGGCCCAAAATTCAGGGCGTTACAACTCTACCCCCTAAAAGAAATTTAGTCCTCAAAATTTTACTTAATTCAAACAGTTGAGGATATTGACGTCGCATGTGACACCCCTAAAGTGACCCTAGTCAGAAAGCGGTTTCAGGACCGCTAAACCGAGTCACCAAATTATTTGAATGTGATATTTATTGTCTAAAATATGTGATTATGAAGGTGTGAAAGTTTTAGGCTTCGATTTTGTAAATTGCATGTGAATTTAGTCAAAAGGACTTATGGGTGACATTTTTGAAATGTGATAGGCTAATCTACAAGACCTAATAGTGCATGTAATCAAAAGGGAGGACTTGCATGTCAATTTTCCCCCCTAATATGTAGTGGCCGGCCATGAGCATGGGTGGACAAGATGTTATGGCTAAAAACATGTCATAAACATGTTGGGGTAGTGCATTATGTAAGGATTAATAAAATAAAGAGCATGGGTGGACAAGATGTTATGGCTAAAAACATGTCATAAACATGTTGGGGTAGTGCATTATGTAAGGATTAATAAAATAAAGGGCATGGGGAATAAAATATTAGTGTTTGTAGGATGAGAAACAAAAAAGAAAAGAAAGGATGTGTGTGATTGTCCCCCCTCCATTGCCGTGAATTGAAGGAAGAAAACAAAAGAAAAGAAAAAAAAATGTTCATCTTCTTCTCCTACCTCTCTTAAGCCGAAACTAACCAAGAAATGGAAGAAAGCACACCTAAGGCATTCGGCCATCTTGTGTGGGGAATTAAGGTATGATATCATGTGATTCTTTTGGAAATTTTGTGAAGTTGAGTTTGTTTTGGTGCTCATAACATGACCCATGTGTTAATTTTTGAGTTTGTGTTGCAAGAAACATTTGGTTATGTCCTTATATGTCAAATTGATGATAAATTTTTGATATTTGGTGAATGAATATGGGTTTCGGTCATGGTAGATAACAAAGAATGTGGTTGTTGTTCTTGTTAATTTGGATGAATTTTTGGTGGATAGGTGCTTGAATCAAACAAATGATCATGTGTGTACACTAGGTGCTAGTTGAGAAGAATCGGTCACTATATTGGAGGCCATTTCCGAATATGAGTTTAGTTATTGAGAGTGATGAATGTGTTTTGAGTTGATGGAATAAAAGAATGCTTAAAGATGTGTCACAACAAATTATATGTGAAGCTAAGGTTGTTAAATTATCAATCTTTCTTCCTAGCCGAATATGTGTTTATAAAGTTGAGTTGTTAAATAGATTTTGAAGTTAGCCCATGTATTTATTTTTGAATTTAAGAAGAATGATACATTCGACTATGCTTTGATGTGCTTGAATTGTTGTTATGTGAATAAATATTTTTTTGATGATATATATATATGTATTCGGCAATGGGATAAAATGTGTATTAAGGTAAGTTTCATGGTGATTATGCTTGTGATGTTGGGTTAATATTCAGCATTGAGTAATGTGGGGTAAGGTGATTAATCGGCTATGAAATTAGCTAAATTGAATAGGTATGTTTAATGATATGCTTAGTATAATGTATGATCTTATAACTCGGTTTGGTATTGAGATAAAGGTTAGATGTATGATTGGATTTTGGTATGTGTTAAATTGGTTAATCAAAGATTAAATGATATGTGATTGCCAAATGTGATTGTTAAGTGAATAATATTAGTTAAGTACTTAAGCAATCTATTGTTTTACTTAAGCTTAAGAGCAAAGAGGATCAAAGTCGAATAGGGGAAAAGAGAAAGTAAACGAATAGCCGTGGACATCTAATCGTCGACCACTTCCGAGGTAAGTTTTAAGTGATTAAACGTTGAGTAAATTCAATCATAATAGGACATAATGAGTTGATTTAATAAGATATGATGTGGCCATGATATGTCTTAAACTCAAATGGTAAGTTCATATGTGTTTGGACTTGGAAATTTAAGAGCAAATTGTAATAATTTGCTTTGGACCGCAGCAGTAACGTGATTTTAGAAAATCACTATAAATTTTTGGTGTGGAATTATAGGCTGAATAAAATATGTAATCAAGGCTTAATTAGTCTAGTTTCTTATAAAAGAGACCTTGTGAGCAAACAAATTTCCTATAAAGAGATATTTAAAGTTGTGTGAGACGGTGTCAGAATGACTCCGAAATCCCCTGTTCTGTTTTTAGAAAATCATTATAAATTGTACAAAAATGGTTATAAGATAAAATTTATATGCTTAGACTCCTTAATTAGTCTAGTTTCAAATGAAACAAATACAACACATTTTGAATTCTGTAAAATGAGAAATTTGATTCGTAGTGAAGAGTGGTCAGATTAGTCAAACAGTGAAACAGGGGAAACTTTAAGAAAAATCTGGTATTGATTGGCCAAACCTAAAATTCTGGAAATTTTATGGATGGAAAATATACGAGTCTATATTCAGGAAAAATTAACGGAAAGTGATTTGGAGTTTTGTACCTCCGGTTATAAATAATTTAGTGACCATTGGTCAGGAGAACAGCTCGTAGTGAATATGTGATTTTGTTGTAAACATGGATAAAACTTGTTTTAGTTGCTCATAAGCTATTGATTAAACCCATACTTGAATTCTAAATCGTGATATTGTAAGTTTATGAGTATTCGAATATGAAATGACAGTATGGCGTAAAATTGAATTATTCATTGGAAAGTGGTGGATGTAGATTCGGCCAAGACCAAGTCTGTACATGATAGTATATGTGGTATGTGAAGTATATTTGAATAAATGTGAAAGTGTATATATGTGATAAGGCCTAATGGCCGATGTGATGAATGTGAAAGTGTATATATGTGATAAGGCCTAATAGCCAATGTGATGAACGTGAAAGTGTATATATGTGATAAGGCCTGATGGCCGATGTGATGAATGTGAAAGTGTATATATGTGATAAGGCCTAATAGCCGATGTGATGAATGTGAAAGTGAATATATGTGATAAGGCCTAATGGCCGATGTGATGAATGTGAAAGTGTATATATGTGATACGGCCTAATGGCCGATGTGATGAATGTGAAAGTGTATGATGTGATAAGGCCTAATGGCCGATGTGATGAATGTGAAAGTGTATATATGTGATAAGGCCTAATAGCCGATGTGATGAATGTGAAGGTGTATATATGTGATAAGGCCTAATGGCAGATGTGATGAATGTGAAAGTGTATATATGTGATAAGGCCTAATGGCCGATGTGATGAATGTGAAAGTGTATATATGTGACAGGGCCGAGCGGCCAACGTGATGGATGTTAAAGTGTATAAATGTGATAAGTCCCGAAGGGCATTTGTGTCAGTACTATATCCGGGTTAAAACCCCGCAGGCTTTATGCGAGAATATTATTACTGATTAATGTCCGTAAGCTTCGTGCTCGTACTATATCCGAACTCTAAAGACCCGATGACTACGTGTGGAGATTTTGTCCAGGTAAGCCTCGAACTAAAGGTTTTGCTGAAGATTCAAGTAAAGCGTAAGATTATACAACTTCACAGTAACAATTGGTAATAAATACGTTCAATGCGTTAAGTTGGTCAGGTATGTATTTTGAGAT
This sequence comes from Gossypium hirsutum, assembly GCF_007990345.1. Classification (NCBI taxonomy): domain Eukaryota; kingdom Viridiplantae; phylum Streptophyta; class Magnoliopsida; order Malvales; family Malvaceae; genus Gossypium; species Gossypium hirsutum. The sequence goes on along the minus strand of NC_053429.1, from coordinate 104,120,038 downwards.
TATATTTAAGTTTGATTTAGACTAAATCACAAGGTCGTTATGTGATGCACATGTGAGTAAAGCAATAAGACTGTTCTATGATTATTGTGCATTTGGTCAATGTGGAAAGTCAGGAAAAAAAATATATGTAATGTACCTATGATCATAAGAGGTCACTATCAAGTGAGAATTTATCTGCCTATTATATATGATGAGATGTGCATATTCGGTAAAGGGATGGTATGCCCGAAGGAAGAGTGAAATAAAAATACGAACAACTATGTTATAATTTGATTGTTATCTGTTGACACTGCTTAAAACTTACTAAGCATTGTAATGCTTACTCCGTGTACTTTGTTTCCTCTATTTTATAGATCTCATTTGGAAGCTACAGGCTCGGGGATCATCAGCAACTAGTCACACTATCACTATCCATTGTTTGGTACTGCTACGTTTTGGATTATCTTATGGCATGTATAGAATAGACTAGTAGTGAAAGGATATTTTGGTTAATGTATATAAGCCATGCGAAAATGGCATCTTTTGAATGTTTACTTAGTACTTATTTAAATGAACGATCTTTATTTCAAGAAAAAGTTTAAAATTTACTGTTCTGATATGAGTTTCAAGACTGGTAATGCCCCTTTATCTATTCCGGCGACGGATACGGGATTGGGGTGTTACATTTTATTGGTATCAGAGCTACGGTTTAGTCAATTCTAGGACTAATGTAGCACGCGTGAGTCTATTTATACATGCCATAAAGTGATAAAATGATAGTGTGATGATTTTTGACTATTAAAATGTGTTTGCTGTATTGTAATGAATCTTGATCCCGATCGAGCTGTATCAAGCTTCTGACTATGAGAATTTGCGATATAACTTCACTTAGATATGCCTAAATTATTAAGTTGATCAGGTACGTATCATGTACTCATATTTGAATTTCGATTTGGATTGAATTATAAGGGTATAAGTGATGCAATTTTGAAAGAGTGTTTTGACAATAAATTTGATTTTTGTATGTGGCTATGGAACTGGAAGTTGAATGGTCGATAAGCATGTTGTGTTTGTATTCAAGTAATGTAAATGATATACTAATGTGTATGGCCATATGTGTATATGTACATGAGAATTGAGAGTGATATATCCGGGCTAAGTCCCGAAGAGCATTCGTGCTAGTGATATATCCGGGCTAAGTCTCGAAGAGCATTCGTGCTAGTGATATATCCGGGCTAAGTCCTGAAGAGCATTCGTGCTTGTGATATATCCGGGCTAAGTCCCGAAGAGCATTCGTGCTAGTGATGTATCCGGGCTAAGTCCCGAAGAGCATTCGTGCTAGTGATATATCCGGGCTAAGTCCCGAAGAGCATTCGTGCTAGTGATGTATCTGAACTAAGTTCCGAAGAGCATTCGTGCTGGTGTTATATCCGGGCTAGGTCCCGAAGAGCAATCATGCTGGTGACGTGTATTCGGGCCTTCGTGCCTAGTAGGCTTCGTGCCGGTAATTTGAGCAAAGTTTAAGTGTTCATTACTGTACGAATTCAAACTTAAATGAGATAATATGTTTAAAAGTGTACATACATGATGTTTATAGACTTGGTTAAGTCATTTCAATGTGTAATAACGAATGAATAAGAGCACTATGTGTGTGAATGATTAGAGGCACTGTGTATGTGCGAATTCCTTTAACCGAGCACTATGAGTGCGAGATCGGTCAGTGGGCACTAAGTGTGTGAAGTGGAATTCATGTAAGACCTCGTCTGGGACGAAGGCATTGATTTGAGATAGTGTGTAAGACCATGTCTGGGACATGGCATCGGCTCGATATGTGAGAATATGTAAGACCATATCTAGGATATGGCATTGTAAGAGCTATATGTGCTTAATGAGTATCCGTAATGATTTCGAATGATTCAACGGGTATATTTAAAATGGTAAATAAAGTAAGATCAGAATAAGTAAATACGTAAAAAGATGGTGGATATGTTGTTAAGGAATGGATTTATGTTATATGTGCACTTAAGTGCTTAGTTGAAAATATGTTATGGATTTAGTCTATGAGATTCTCGGTATATGAAGTTATATGTGCTATTGCTGAATGGACACTATTTTGTTAATCTTGTTCAAGAAATTATTTTGATTAAGTTTCGACATTCGAAAGTTTGAAAGAATTTTTGATGAATGTTGATAATTTTGGATATACGAGTTATGCGCTAGAATAAATCTCATGCCAGTGTATTATATTAGGCTTTATGCCTATTCGACTGTATACGGGTAACGTTAACTATGATTGAATGTGCTAAATGAACTAAATGTTCAGGTACGTGGAAGTTGACTTCTCTTTTGGAAATGAGTTAAGTTGAATATTGAGATGTGATAAAGTTATAAAGGATATTTATTGGGATGTTTGAGTATATGTGTACTTTCGGTTAGGTTACAGCTTATACATGAATGAAAATGTGGCTTACAAATATCTGGGTTGATGATGTGAATTATACATGTTAATATGTGCTTAATATGTGTTTGAAATGCATTTGTGAATTAAATTAAGTGATTATTGCTTATGAAATCAAGAAAATGAGATATATGTGCATACTTGTAGAAATGTTTATGTATTTGTTTTAAGATAAGAAAATGATTTTATAGATCGATGAGAAATCAATAATGAATTACAATTGCTATCGATGAGCTAATGTTTATATGAATATAATTCAATAAGAGGACGTTATCCTAAACTATGCATCGGTAGAAATTTTCGGGGACGAAAATCCCTAAAGTGACCCTAGTCGGAAAGCAGTTTTAGGACCGCTAAACCGAGTCACCAAATTATTTGAATGTGATATTTATTGTCTAAAATATGTGATTATGAAGGTGTGAAAGTTTTAGGCTTCGATTTAGTAAATTGCATGTGAATTTAGTCAAAAGGACTTATGGGTGACATTTTTGAAATGTGATAGGCTAATCTACAAGGACCTAATAGTGCATGTAATCAAAAGGGAGGACTTGCATGTCAATTTTCCCCCCCTAATATGTAGTGGCCGGCCATGAGCATGGGTGGACAAGATGTTATGGCTAAAAACATGTCATAAACATCTTGGGGTAGTGCATTATGTAAGGATTAATAAAATAAAGAGCATGGGTGGACAAGATGTTATGGCTAAAAACATGTCATAAACATGTTGGGGTAGTGCATTATGTAAGGATTAATAAAATAAAGGGCATGGGCAATAAAATATTAGTGTTTGTAGGATGAGAAACAAAAAAAGAAAAGAAAGGATGTGTGTGATTGTCCCCCCCTCCATTGCCGTGAATTGAAGGAAGAAAACAAAAGAAAAGAAAAAAAAATGTTCATCTTCTTCTCCTACCTCTCTTAAGCCGAAACTAACCAAGAAATGGAAGAAAGCACACCTAAGGCATTCGGCCATCTTGTGTGGGGAATTAAGGTATGATATCATGTGATTCTTTTGGAAATTTTGTGAAGTTGAGTTTGTTTTGGTGCTCATAACATGACCCATGTGTTAATTTTTGAGTTTGTGTTGCAAGAAACATTTGGTTATGTCCTTATATGTCAAATTGATGATAAATTTTTGATATTTGGTGAATGAATATGGGTTTCGGTCATGGTAGATAACAAAGAATGTGGTTGTTGTTCTTGTTAATTTGGATGAATTTTTGGTGGATAGGTGCTTGAATCAAACAAATGATCATGTGTGTACACTAGGTGCTAGTTGAGAAGAATCGGTCACTATATTGGAGGCCATTGCCGAATATGAGTTTAGTTATTGAGAGTGATGAATGTGTTTTGAGTTGATGGAATAAAAGAATGCTTAAAGATGTGTCACAACAAATTATATGTTAAGCTAAGGTTGTTAAATTATCAATCTTTCTTCCTAGCCGAATATGTGTTTATAAAGTTGAGTTGTTAAATAGATTTTGAAGTTAGCCCATGTATTTATTTTTGAATTTAAGAAGAATGATACATTCGACTATGCTTTGATGTGCTTGAATTGTTGTTATGTGAATAAATATTTGTTTGATGATATATATATATGTATTCGGCAATGGGATAAAATGTGTATTAAGGTAAGTTTCATGGTGATTATGCTTGTGATGTTGGGTTAATATTCAGCATTGAGTAATGTGGGGTAAGGTGATTAATCGGCTATGAAATTAGCTAAATTGAATAGGTATGTTTAATGATATGCTTAGTATAATGTATGATCTTATAACTCGGTTTGGTATTGAGATAAAGGTTAGATGTATGATTGGATTTTGGTATGTGTTAAATTGGTTAATCAAAGATTAAATGATATGTGATTGCCAAATGTGATTGTTAAGTGAATAATTTTAGTTAAGTACTTAAGCAATCTATTGTTTTACTTAAGCTCAAGAGCAAAGAGGATCAAAGTCGGATAGGGGAAAAGAGAAAGTAAACGAATAGCCGTGGACATCTAATCGTCGACCACTTCCGAGGTAAGTTTTAAGTGATTAAACGTTGAGTAAATTCAATCATAATAGGACATAATGAGTTGTTTTAATAAGATATGATGTGGCCATGATATGTCTTAAACTCAAATGGTAAGTTCATGTGACAGCCCTAAAGTGACCCTAGTAGGAAAGCGGTTTCGGGACCGCTAAACCGAGTCACCAAATTGTTTGAATATGATATTTATTGTCTAAATTAAATGTGTGAAAATTTTAAGCTTCTATTTAGTAAGTTGCATGTGAATTTAGTCAATAGGACTTATGTGTGACATTTTTGAAATGTGATAGATCAAAACATAAGGACCTATTAGTGCATGTTGAAAAATGAGGGACTTGCATGTCAATTTCCCCCCCATCTAGTAGTGGCCGGCAATGACATTAGGATGGACAAAGGGTGATGGGCAAAACCTGTCATAGACATGTTGTGTTGGTGCATCATGGGAGGAAACAATAAAATAATGAGCATGGTAATTAAATAATGAAAGGGAGGAGTGATGAAAAAAAAATGGTCTCATCCATGCCCCCCCTTTTGCCGTGAATGGAAGAAAGAAAACAAAAAAAAAAATGTGTGTTCATCCTTGAACATCCTTGACCGAAATTCAAAAGGAAAGAAAGGAGGAAATGTTGAAGAGGTTCGGCCATGCATGTAACTAGGCTAAGGTATGTTTGAGGTTGCTCCATGCGATTCATGTATATTTTAGTAGTTAGCTTGAGTTCTAACTAGCCCATGGTTCAAATCTTTACTATGTCATGGAGATGATATTCGGCTAAGGTGGATTTGTGTTGATATCATTTGCATGCTAAAAGTGAAGCTTTGTAATGGTGCATGTGATGGTGGATTGATGATTCTTGAATCTTCTTTTTAGCATTTTTGAGTGAGACATTAAGTTCTTTGTTTAACCATGACCAAAAATTGAAATGGTATGGTGTTGTGATGCATTCGGCCATGGTAGGAAGTAGAAGGGAAAAATATGGTTGTTGTTAGATGAAGTAGAGTCTAACGAATGAGCACATATGTGCATTAGTTGCTAGATGGAGAAGAATCGGCTAGCAAGTTGTGTGCTAAGGCCGAATATAATTTTTGTATATTAATGAGTAATGCATGTGTTAAATTGATGGAAAGGGAGAGGATGCTTTACTAGTGTATATATGTGTGTATTAGCCAAGTTTTGAACTTGAAACAAAATGGTGTTTAGTCAATACAAGTGACCATACTTGTAGAATGTATTAAGTGTTGCAATCGGCCCCAACATAGACATGTATGTTCGGCCACATGAATAAGTACATAAGTTATGTGTATGTTCGGCCATAGGTAGCCTATTGATGGCTTTAGCTTGACTTAGAAAATTTGGCTAAGGGGAAATATTAGCTAGTATGTTGAATTCGATTCGTGATTTCGTACATATGTGACTCTAATGTCTAATGTATATATGGGCTAAGTACCTTGAGCTTCTCTTTTGATGTTCGAATGAATTGTATTAAATTGCTTGATGTGATTAAAAATGTGTGTGACCATTGTGTATTTGAGCTAAAAGGTGGCCATATGACCTATCAAACTCCTTGTCATATTCGGCCATAAGCTAGCCAAATGAGACTTTAATGAGTTAAATTTGTTTGAATTAGCTCAAGAGCTTAGAGGACCACAGTTGGATAAGGGAAAGGAAAAAGTGATCGAATAGCTGTCGAAATCGCTCGACCACATCCGAGGTAAGTTCTTGAGTAATAGAGCTTAAATTATGATTTGATTAGATCATGTTTTAAGCAAATCAAAATCATGCTCTTTGTGTGTGGCTATTGAGCCGAAATTGCAAGAATGATAAGTGTCTTGTGTTTGAGTTTTGCTAATGAAAATGAAATACGAATGTGTCATGATTTATTGTTAAATGTGCATGGTTATTCGAATGATGTCCGGGCTATGTCCCGAAGGCTTTGTGCTAAGTGACCATATCCAGACTAAGATCCGAAGGCATTTGTGCGAGTTACTAATTCCGGGCTAAGCCCGAAGGCATTGGTGCGAGTTACTAAATCCGGGTTAAGTCCCGAAGGCATTTGTGCGAGTTACTATAACCGGGCTAAGTCCCGAAGGCATTTGTGCGAGTTACTATAACCGGGCTATGTCCCGAAGGCATTTGAACGAGTAGCTATATCCGGTTAAATTCCGAAGGTACGTGATTTGGGAATGAATCATCTTGCTGTAAAAATTTCAGTTAATACGCTTGTAACATCCTAACATTGAGGTATGTTTCGTATGTGCTTTGAATTAGTTGAGCCCTTATAAATAAGTATTCGCTCAGTTGATAAATGAGCTACCGACCTTTGGCTAAGTTGATCTTTGTGTATGAATAAAAGGATTGGTAATGTGAAGTAAGTATGATATTGAAAATTTGTGCATATGAAATTATCCGTTTAGCTACATGAATGCTATACATTGGTTGTGTCTAAATTCTTTGCTCAAAACTTACTAAGCATTTAATGCTTACTCCGTTTCTTTGATTCTCTATTTTATAGATTTTGGTTCTTCAGCTATCGGACTCGGGATTTTTGAAAGTCGAAGTCTCCGACACTATCAAAGCCCCCTTTTGGTACAATTTTGGTTGAACTTTGAAATGGCATGTATAGGACTACCCTTTTTGTTGTGGGTCATGGACCCTTTGGATTTGTATAATTTTGGATAGCCATGCGAAAATGGCTTATATATGTTTGAGCATAATGTTATAATCATTTGGTATGGATATGGTTATTGAGAGGTGTGGATATGCTTAACAAGGATTGGTCATGGGAATGGTTAATCACTATCATAATTTGTGCTATTTATGCTAAAAGGGCTAGTTGAATCATGTAAACTATGAAATAGGTAAAGTCTACCTTAAAGGCAGATGCTGACAGCAGCAGTGATGTAGATTTGGAAAATCACTAAAAATAGTAGGAATGGAATTAAATAGTGAATAAATTATGTAAACGAACCTTGATGAATCTATTTTCATAGGAAAGTAACAAAACGATCATATGGACAGTATGTTAAGAGATATTCAGGTTCTCGTGAGACAGGGCCAGAACGGTTTCTGGATTCCCTGTTCCGACTTTGGAAATTCATTATAAATTAACCAGAGATAATTAGGAGTCATGCCATATATGTATAGATTCCTCTCTGAGTCTGGTTTCTATAGAAACAAACGGCATCAGTATTGAAGCTCTGTGCAGGGAGATATCCAAATCGTAATGCATGAAGGTCAGTGTAGTCGCACCCTGTAACAGGGGAGAATTTAACTAATAAACTGTACTAATTGGCCCGACCAAAAATTATAGAAAAAAATATGTAGATGGGCATATGAGTCTAGTTTTAGGGAAAAATTACGAAACTGATTTTTGAGTTGTGAAACTCAAGATATGATTTTTAAGGTGACAGTGACGCAATTAGCCAACTGCCTGGAAATTTTTAAAATTGACTGCGATAGTAAGCGAATTTAGTCTGTGAACCCCTCGTGTCCGACTCCGGCAACGGTCTCGGGTACGGGGTGTTACAGTCCATATGTGTTTGGACTTGGAAATTTAAGAGCAAATTGTAATAATTTGCTTTGGACACCAGCAGTAACGCGATTTTAGAAAATCACTATAAATTGTTGGTGTGGAATTATAGGCTGAATAAAATATGTAATCAAGGCTTAATTAATCTAGTTTCTTATAAAAGAGACCTTGTGAGCAAAGAAATTTCCTATAAAGAGATATTTAAAGTTGTGTGAAACGGTGTCAGAATGACTCCGAAATCCCCTGTTCTGTTTTTAGAAAATCATTATAAATTGTACAAAAATGGTTATAAGATAAAATTTATATGCTTAGACTCCCTAATGAGTCTAGTTTCAAATGAAATCAAATACAACACATTTTTAATTCTGTAAAATGAGAAATTTGATTCGTAGTGAAGACTGGTCAGATTAGTCAAACAGTGAAACAGGGGAAACTTTAAGAAAAATCTGGTATTGATTGGCCAAACCTAAAATTCTGGAAATTTTATGGATGGAAGATATACGAGTCTATATTCAGGAAAAATTAACGGCAAGTGATTTGGAGTTTTGTAGCTCCGGTTATAAATAATTTAGTGACCATTGCTCAGGAGAACAGCTAGTAGTGAATATGTGATTTTGTTGTAAACATGGATAAAACTTGTTTTAGTTGCTCATAAGCTATTGATTAAACCCATACTTGAATTCTAAATCGTGATATTGTAAGTTTATGACTATTCGAATATGAAATGATAGTATGGCGTAAAATTGAATTATTCATTGGAAAGTGATGGATGTAGATTCGGCCAAGACCAAGTCTGTACATGATAGTATATGTGGTATGTGAAGTATATTTGAATAAATGTGAAAGTGTATATATGTGATAAGGCCTAATGGCGATGTGATGAATGTGAAAGTGTATATATGTGATAAGGCCTAATAGCCATGTGATGAATGTGAAAGTGTATATATGTGATAAGGCCTAATGGCCGATGTGATGAATGTGAAAGTGTATATATGTGACAGGGCCCAGCAGCCAACGTGATGGATGTGAAAGTGTATAAATGTGATAAGTCCCGAAGGGCATTTGTGTCAGTACTATATCCGGGTTAAAACCCCGCAGGCTTTATGCGAGAATATTATCACTGATTAATGTCTGTAAGCTTCGTGCTCGTACTATATCCGAGCTCTAAAGACCCGATGACTACGTGTGGAGATTTTGTCCAGGTAAGCCTCGAACTAAAGGTTTTGCTGAAGATTCAAGTAAAGCGTAAGATTATACAACTTCACAGTAACAATTGGTAATAAATACGTTCAATGCGTTAAGTTGGTCAGGTATGTATTTTGAGATTATATTTAAGTTTGATTTAGACTAAATCACAAGGTCGTTATGTGATGCACATGTGAGTAAAGCAATAAGACTGTTCTATGATTATTGTGCATTTGGTCAATGTGGAAAGTCAGGAAAAAAAATATATGTAATGTACCTATGATCATAAGAGGTCACTATCAAGTGAGAATTTATCTGCCTATTATATATGATGAGATGTGCATATTCGGTAAAGGGATGGTATGCCCGAAGGAAGAGTGAAATAAAAATACGAACAACTATGTTATAATTTGATTGTTATCTGTTGACACTGCTTAAAACTTACTAAGCATTGTAATGCTTACTCCGTGTACTTTGTTTCCTGTGTTTTATAGATCTCATTTGGAAGCTACAGGCTCGGGGATCATCAGCAACTAGTCACACTATCACTATCCATTGTTTGGTACTACTACGTTTTGGATTATCTTATGGCATGTATAGAATAGACTAGTAGTGAGAGGATATTTTGGTTAATGTATATAAGCCATGCGAAAATGGCATCTTTTGAATGTTTACTTAGTACTTATTTAAATGAACGATCTTTATTTCAAGAAAAAGTTCAAAATTTACTGTTCTGATATGAGTTTCAAGACTGGTAATGCCCCTTTATCTATTCCGGCGACGGATACGGGATTGGGGTGTTACATCGCATCGCTTCCTCCAGTTCCCAAGTAGCCTCCTCAGCTTTGTGATTCCGCCAAAGTACTTTGACTAATGGAACAGACTTCCTTCTTAGTATCTTAACATCACAATCAATTATTTGTATGGGCTCTTCCTCGAAAGTTAGGTCTGGCCTAACCTCAATTTCTTCCATCGCCACAACATGTGAAGGATCTGAGCGATACCGCCTTAGCATGGAAACATGAAACACGCCGTGGATCTGGCTTAGGTCAGGAGGTAACTCCAGCTAGTAGGCAATTGGCCCAATCTGTCTTACAACTCGATATGGCCCAATGAACCCTGGGTTTAGCTTACCTTTTCGTCCAAACCTTAACACTTTCTTCCACGGAGAGACCTTAAGGAAAACTAAGTCCCCTACTGCATACACTATCTCACGGCGCTTAAGGTCAGCATACGATTTCTGTCTATCCGAGGCCTCTTTCAACCGATCTCGAATCAACTTCACCTTATCCTCAGTATCTACTACCAACTTCACCCTATCCAACTGTCCATCAGTTTGAGGGTGGAACGCCGTACTAAAGTTCAACCTAGTACCTAACGCCTCATGTAGCTTCTTCCATAATCGCGAAGTGAAACGTGGGTCCCCATCAGATATTATGGAGACTAGCACTCTATGCAATCTTACAACCTCTGTAACATACAACCTCGCCAGCTTTTGCAATGAGTAATCGGTGCGAACCGGTACAAAATGGGCAGACTTGGTTAACGGATCCACTATAACCCATATCGAGTCTTTCTTAGTAGGCGTCAAGGGTAGCCCACTAACAAAGTCTGTAGTGATTCTTTCCCACTTCCAGAGTGGAATCTTCACTGGCTGAAGTAACCCTGAAGGCAACTGATGTTCCGCTTTCACTTTTTGACAAACTAAACATTTTCTTACGAACTCCGTAACCTCACGCTTAAGTCCAAGTCACCAATAAAGCTCACGCAAATCGATACATCTTATTTTCATTATGATGCATTGCGTAAGGACCACTACGTGCTTCCCGCAGAATGGACTACCTTAGATCATCGTCCTTTGGTATACACATTCTCCCATGGAAACACAATACTCCTTCACTATTTATCCCAAAGTCCAATGTCTCCCCACTCTCTACTTGTTTAAAACGAGCACCCAAACTCTTATCCACTAACTACTTACTCCTTATCTACTCGACCCACATTGGTTTTACTTGAAGCTCAGCTAACAAGCTACCATCATCCAACAAGCTTAATCGGGCGAGCATAGCCCTCAAGTCTGACTTAACCCTACGACTCAATGTGTTGGCTACCACATTTGCTTTGCCAGGGTGGTATTCAATCGTGCAATCATAATCCTTCAATAATTCCACCCACCTATGCTGCCTAAGGTTGAGCTCCTTTTGGGTAAGGAGGTACTCCAAGCTATTATAGTCCGAATAAGTTATACACTTCTCCCCGTATAAGTAATGCCTCCATATCTTTAATGCGAAAACCACTACAGCTAGCTCCAGATCATGGGTTCGGTAATTCATCTCGTGAGTCTTAAGTTTTCGTGACGCATACGAAGCCACCTTTCCTTCTTGCATCAATACACATCCTAAGCCCACATGTGACGCGTCGCTATAAACCGTAAACTCCTTCCCCGGCACTAGCTGAATCAACACAGGGGCCTCAGTTAAAACTTACTTAAGTTTTCGAAAACTCTCTTGCTGCCTATCCGTCCAAACAAACGATACCCCCTTCCTTAACAACTTAGTTAACGGTGCAGCAATTACTGAAAGCCCTCAACAAACCACCCACAGTATCCTGCCAAGCCTAGAAAACTTCAGATTTCTGACACCGACTTGGGTGTTTTCCATTCTAACGCTGCCTCAATTTTCTAGGAATCCACCTTAATCCTCTTAGCTGACACCACATGTCCTAGAAAAGTAACCTCCCTTAGCCAAAATTCGCACTTACTAAATTTGGCATACATCTGCTTCTCCCTCAAAGTCTGCAACACAATCCTTAAGTGCACATCATGCTCATCCTCATCTCTTGAGTACACCAAAATGTCATCTATAAAGACTACCACGAACCGATCCACGTAGGGTTAGAAAACCCGATTCATGAGATCCATGAAAGCGGTCGGTGCGTTCGTCAGTCTGAATGGCATCACAAAGAACTCGTAGTGCCCATAACGAGTTTTGAAAGCTGTCTTATGAACATCCGCCTCCTTAAACCTCAATTGGTGATACCCCGAACGCAAGTCAATCTTTGAGAAAACGGAAGCTCCCCTAAACTGATCAAAAAGATCGTCAATTATCGGTAGAAGGTACTTATTTTTAACATAACTGCCAGTAGTTGATACACATTCGCAACGTCCCATCTTTCTTCTTCACGAATAACACGGGGGCTTCCCATGGAGACACATTTGGACGGATGATCCTCAATCTAACAATTCCTGAATCTGTGCATTAAGTCCCACCAACTCTTTTGGTGCGATCCGATAAGGAGTGATGGACACCGAAGTCATACCAGGTAACAATTCGATTCCAAATTTTACTTTCCTGCTGGGTGGCAACCCAGACAGCTCCTCGGGAAAGACATCAGGAAATTCCTTAACCATTCTCAACTCCTTAATAGTAGGGCTCTTAACCTCCGTATTGCTAATTTAAGCCAAATAGGCTTCGCATCCCTTTCGAACCAACTTCTCTGCCCTTAATGTCAAAATTACATTCGTCAGATATTTTTGGTGTTCACCATTCACCACTACTTCCTTATCCTCCCCCGCTCTTAACACCATTCACTTTGCAGAGCAATCCAAGGTGGTTCGGTGCTTCACCAGCCAATCCATACCTAAGATTAAGCCAAACTCACTAAATGGCAGCTCCATCAAATCCGCTAAAAAGGTAACCTCTTGGACTACTAAGGGTACCTCCCTAAACAACTTATTCACTCCCACTGATTGACCTAACGAACTTATCACAGTCATCCCATTCCCAGTAATCTCAAACATATCACCCAAAGGTTTAGTCATATTGCATGCAACATACTAATGCATTGATCCAATATCAATTAATGCTATATAAGGTAACTGATATATAAAGAACATACCCGTTATCACATCTGGGCATCCTCGCCTTCTCGGTGACGAGCAGCATAAACCAAAGCTGGCTGTCTTGCCTCAGCATGACCTGCATTGTCGCCTGGTGCTCCACGTCCACATCCATTACCGTTACCGCCTCTAGCCTGCCCACGACCCCTTGGCTGCAGCTGACCACCCCTTGGTGGCTGAGCACCACCTTGGCCTACAACAAGCACTCGCCCTAGCATTTTAGGGCAATTCCTAATCCTATGCTCCATAGACCTACAAGCTGAACAAGCTTTCGTCCTCTTCCAACACTGGTCTCCACGGCTTCTCCCACAATCAGCACAAGGTGGAACCTCTGGATTAACAACAAGGGGCCTTGTTCTAACTGGCCCATTAACTCTACCCTTAGCCCTAGGCCTCTATCCAACCCAGGAGTCTCAGCCTCTCTTTTATTCTTACCCCTTTCCTTTTCTCAATTCAGGCGCTCTGTGCGCTTCACCTCCTCTGCTATCTTTTCTTTCTCCACCAACTCCGAGAAAACTTGTTCCCTTTGTGGAGCTATCAATACCCTGAGGCTATCTCTTAGTCTATCCTCAAACCTAACGCAACGCTCATAGTCCGTAGCCACCATAACTCTTGTATACCTACTAAGGTGCACGAATTCTGCCTTATACTAGTCAAGTTCAAGAACTCCTTCCTTCTAGCATCCACACGGTTTGCACCCACATACTTCCCTTGGAATGCAGCTTTGAAGAACTCCCAAGTGACCTACTCAGGTTGAGTGCCCTTTTTCACTGTTAGCCACCACTAGTAAGCTTCCTCCCTTAGCAGTGACACTGCCCCTTTCAGCTTTTGTTCAGGTGAATAGTCCAGATCCTCCATTATCCTTTCCGTGGCCTCCAACCAATATTCAGCCACGTTAGGAGCCAAACCAGCCATGCCCTTAAAAATCTCAGCCCTATTTGATTGAAGTCGCTCCGGATTGTACCCCCGATTTCCTATGCCATTATTGGGCCCAGTGACCCTCTCCAAAATCCTTAGCATTGCCTGCGATAATGTATCATCCCCCGTGGCCTGATCGTACTGTCCATTCTCAGCCACAGGTGAGGCCGGAGCCTCTTCTACTCCAACATTGGGCACATGGCCTGATGCCGACGATTCCGCCCTAACACTTCAGTAGCCTTGGCCACGGCCTCTCACACCTCTTCTAGCATTCATCGTCGATTCATGTATTTTTTCGATTAAAAATTTTATGAAGTTTTAGTTAGTTCAATAATTAACCCAATGTTTTATGGAAGTAATTTAAGAGAAGGTTGTTTTTTGAAAATCCTCTACAATTCTAGGATCCTATTGGCTTCAGTACCATTCTCACATAATCATCTAAAGTAGCCCTTTAACTATCTACTGTATAACAATTTAAACTGGCTTAAGATCCAAAGAACTTACTTGGTTCGACGTCGGAGACTCGGTGTGTTGCTCAGCAAGACTTCCCCTTTTTTAAGACATTGTAAAAATTATATATATATTTTTAAAAACCAAAAAGAAACCAAATAATAAGGCCCACTTCACAGCTCGTGTTTTGCAACCTGGGCTCTGATACCACCAAATGTAACACCCAAATTTGGCTCGGACGTTATGGTCGAATTTGGCGTGTCACATTGAAGTGTTTTAGTGAAAACCTTGTTTTCATTGAAAACCCTTTCTTAAGATATGAAACCTTAGTTAACTTAAGAAAACACTCTTTTCAGTTTTGAAAGCTTTGTTTAAAATAGTTGATTTAAGAAAACTTATCATTTCAGAATTTAGTTGCGGAAACATAGTAAACATGTTATAATTCAAGAAACCATGTTCAACCTCTCATAATTACATTGCATAAAAATAATAATCCAAATAATAACAAAAAGGGGAGGCCTTATTACAATCCAGTCTAAAATCACTTAATAAATCAGAAACTAAATGCTCTTTTTTTTAGTAGAACGAACAAGTCCAAGCTGTCTCGCTAGCTGGCCACCCAGAGTCCTTCCAGACACCGAACTTCCTATTGAGTATCACCTGAGAAAAATAAAAGATAGGGTGAGTTTTCGCAAATTCAGTGTGTACATCCCTCGAACAAATATTAAGCATATATCAACTACTATACATCATATATGTAATGCAATGCAGTGCAATCCCATCCCAGTAATCCATCCACTACACACCAACTTTGTCCCCCGATACACATCATGTGGGGATATAAATATTGACCCACCCAATCGATACACATCCAGGGTAGCCCGGTTACGGAACTACCTTCATTTACATATTGGGCTTAAAAGCCGTCGGTGGATCCACGATTGTCAGGTAACCATGCGATCCTCATATACTTCCTCTGTTCCATAATTCCCAACTCATATGCAACCTAAGCAGAATATCATTTGTATGCAGCAGATATGCATGTCACATCCATTTAACTTACATTCAACACATAGGGGTATTTTGGTCATTTTCGACCTTAGAGGCATTTCGTTAATTTTCCCTTTATTACGGCATTCACTTACCTTGGCCCGTTAACAAATCCCGTGAGCTAAGATGAACGAATACTATGCACCAGGTAGAGTTACATAGAAGAGGAGGTGGATCATTAAGACCCTTTAAGTACCAAGCTCTCCCTAAATCCAATCCTAGACATGCATATACCCGTTGCCACAACTTACCCCTCTGACTTTTCCATAGTCTCAACAATTGAATTAAGTTTTATGTAGTCATCATATACTAAGCCCAAAACCCCTACATACATGCATATGGCCCACTAGGCCCAATCTCATCTATATGGCCCATTCGGCCCAATTCATGTTCATATGGCCCATCAGGCCCAATTCACATTCATATGGTCCATTGGGCCCAATCTTATTTATATGGCCCATCTGGCCCAAATCACATCATATTCATGCTCACATACAAATTTTCTATCACATAACATCACTTATCAAATTTTGCCTAATATGGGCCCAATAGCCCATTGGGCCCAACAGCCCCTTGGGCCCATTTAGCCCATTCCTGCCCATTTGGCCTATTCACAACCGAAGTCCATAGAATCGCCCATGGGCCTCAGGCAACCTATCGGTCTCCCCCTTACGAGTGTTCGCGCACTCGCAAGATTACTGTAGCCAAACTTTTGGCTTTTCGACATTTCGGCATTTTGGCTTTTAGGAAAAAGGGTTTCTGGCAACAAGGTGAAGGAAATTCGGCATTAGCGTGGCCACCCCCTATTCGGCACCTATTTATAGCCTCTACAGCCTAATTGCCTAACCCTCAATTCCACATTTGGCTCCATCACTTCCCCCTTTTCATCTCATTGTTTTTCTCATTGATCACTCCCCAATCTATTTCCTAAGTTTTCTCTTCTGAACACTCCCCTTGGAGTCCATCTTCATGCCACTTCCAACCTTCTAAAAGGCCAAAATTAAACTCCTAAAAAAAATACTAAGCTAGGATTCGAACCTCGAATCTCCTTGCTATCTACTAGCGCCACCTCCCTACACCCTAAGTGGCGTCACTTAGCCACTCCTCCATAAGGCTCTTTTATGCCATTTTCCCCTATCTTTATTTAAAAGCCCAACTACTCCCAACCTTGATTTTTTTAATAACTAAATTAAAATTCCTCCACCACAAAACTCGAACCCAGAACTTCTCCAACATACCTCGACACTTCAAATTCCTTAAACCCTTAAACCCTTAAAGCCAACATGTCATTTGTAATTTTCTTGCTCACTTAAAATTTTTATGAGACCCAAAGCCCATTTCATCTAGGCCCAAAATTCGGGGCGTTACATATACCCAAAATGATAACTTGATAGTGTGATTGTATCTCCAACGATCTCTAACCTGAGCTAGTGTAGTAACCCTATAAGACATGGGAAAGGAAAGGGTTAAGCTATATAATATAGCTTAGTAAGTTCATATGTAAGTAATAAGCAACCTCAACCATACATATATCATACAATTAACATAATATAAAACCAAACAAATGTCATTTAAGTCTCATAAATTTAACTTACTCATTCATATCTTACCAAGTGTTTATCATATTCAATAATGTGAACACAAATTATGATAATCTACCATAATCTCATGGTTATAATTTTATTCAGTCTCAATGCATATCCCATTCCACTTATAAGCATAATTTAACATATTTTTGCTTTAGCCTAACAACCTTGATCTCTCCTTTATAACATATTACAATAATTAACAAATATTTTCAAACCTTACAGTAAACATGCGCATTAAATTATGAATATTCACTATTCAAGCATATATTTTAACACCTTTCAATTGTTAAAGCTTATTTCTTCCCATACTTTCATAGTCATTTTTTTAATAGGCAATTATGCCAATCATTCCTTTTTCTCATATCCGATAAATCACAATTCATGTGAATAGAACATGCTATTTCATAGCTCAATTTGGCCTTAAAGCTAATCACATGATACTTAACTAGATTTATCATGAATTTCATATATCACAAGTATAGGCCATAATCACATGATTTCAAAAAACATTATCATGGAAATCATGAGCTCACGATATCAAGAAATCCATGCTTATAAACTTATGTACATACCTGTACAAATTTGTAAACTATCAAGCCCTTTCTCGTCTTTGATATACACGTTAAACACTTGGAATACTAATCAGATACATAGATAGTCTTGCACATAAGTGCCACATGCGTAGCCAATGCTACCTTATATCTCATAACACATAGGGGCTCGCTTTCGAACTAATCACGAGCCTGCTCACACGAGCTGTCAGGTATTTGCAACACATACTGGACTACCAAACCACTGGTAGACGTACGAGCCCAACATCCGGATCACATAAATCACATATATCACATGGGTTCCTAGTGACATGTCACTCGTATCCTAATCTATTCCTAAGGTTCAAATGAGGTTTCTCGCTTGTCATTTCATCGTCGAATGTATCTACATTGTCATTTTACAATTCATGCATAATAAAACATAAAATAATATAAATATAACATTTCCATTAATTACACACGAACTTACCTCAAATGCGACAACGACAAAAAGGACCTATTTGACCAATATTTGTTTTTCCCCTAATCTAGAGTCAAACTTCATTTTTCTTGATAATCGAGCTTGGAAGCTTGAAAAACCCTAGCCATGGTTTTCCCTAGTGAAATTTAGCTATGGGGTTGAAGATGGATAAAAATTGGCTTTTAATTTTGTTTTTAATTTATTTTAATTACCAAATGACCAAATTGCCCTTAATGAAAAACTTTAGAAATATACCAAACCATGTCCATTTTTGTCTACCAACATAACCAATGGTCTAATTTCCATTTAAAAACCTACAATTTAAAATTCATAACAATTGGACACCCCTAACATGTAGAACTTAACTTTTGCACTTTTTACAATTTAGTCATTTTGACTAAATTGAGTGCCCAAACGTCAAAATTTTCGAACGAAATTTTCATGAAATCATTCTGTGAAATTGAAGACCATAAAAATATAATAAAAATGAATTTTCTTACGTCAGATTTGTGGCCCTAAAACCACTATTCCGACTAGACCCAAAATCAGGCTATTATATAACCAGTGATGCGCCGTAAATAGGGGCAGACGAAGAAGCGATAGAATGTTCCTTTCAATCACTGGCATTTGTGCATGCAACCTTCATTGTTAAAGGGAATACAATCCTGATGCCCAGAATATCCAAAACTACGTGGATGGGCCTACAACTAACAGTTGAGAAAGGAGCCTTTCCTGGAAGGGGACTTGGGAAATACCTCCAAATGAGAGTTGAGGTACCAATTCTGATGGACAAACGAGACTGCTTTGGCTTAGATATAATCTAGATGTAAAGAAAAGGAAGAAAGAGCTGGAGAAGAAGCAAGAAAGGAGAAGAGCGCGATTAAACGGGGGAGAGGTCAAATGGGAACCAATAACCTTTTCCCATCTATCCAAAACTTTCGTGTCAAGAGGAACTATTTACCCTGAACGGAAGATGTCAAGAAAAGAAACTACAAAAGAAATGTCAAGAAATATGAACATCAATACCATATCCGAAAAAAGAAATTGGGGGAGGAAATTTATCAGGCATTTGCCTTTTTGTACCTGGAAGTGTCCTGAACAATTGGACTGTGAAAGAGATTCCTGTAGTTTATAGAGCTAATTCAGAGTCATGTTCAAAACATGCTTATTTCTCTAAGCTTAAGACCAATAAGAATCCTTTTGTGAAATAGGCTTACGTCCAACATCTTTATTTCAATAAAATGCATTTTTGTGTCTCATTCTGAGAAAATATTCTTTTATTCCTTCATTTCATTCATACTCATACTACACAAATAATTATTCTTAGATTCATTTGTTCTTTGGGCCTTCCTTCGTGCCAACAGTTGGTCTCCAGATATCAATGACATGAGCGATGCTGCTACTAACCCAGAATCTCCTTTTGAGCGAGATTTGTGTCTAGAGGAACCTCAGGACTTTGAAGATGACAGAGATTGTAACTTATCTGCTAATTTATTAAGGATGGTAGAACAAGAGGAGAAACAGATCCTACCACACAAAGAGTCAGTAGAAATTGTGAACTTGAGAGGCAGACAAGAAAAGAAAAAAATGAAGATCGGAGCTTGCATTGCCGAAGAGACAAAGCGAGACCTCATTGAGTTATTCCAAGAATTCAAAGATGTCTTCGCATGGTCGTATCAAGACATGCCTGGTCCAAGTACTAATATCGTGGTACAACAGTTCCCCATAAAAGAATAGTGTAAGCCAATTTAATAGAAACTACGAAGGATGAGGCCCAACATCCTGTTAAAAATAAAATAAGAGGTCAAGAAGCAATTTGAAGCTAGTTTCCTACAAGTGGTTAAGTACTCGGAATGGGGTAGCCAATATAGTCCCCGTCCATAAGAAAGATGAAAAAGTACGAATATGTGTAGACTACAGGGATTTAAACAAGCCTAGCCCAAAATACAATTTCTCGTTGCCTCACATCAACACCTTAGTGGACAACATGATAGGTTATTCACTGTTCTCCTTTATAGATAGCTTCTTCGATTACAATCAGATAAAGATGCATCCTAAAGATATGGAAAATACCATATTTTTAACAATGTGGGGAACATTTTGCTTTAAACTGATGCCATTCAGACTAAAGAATCCAGGAGCGACCTATCAAAGAGCCATGGTAACCTTGTTTCATGATATGATGCATAAGGAAATCGAGGTTTACGTCGAAGATATGATTGCAAAATCCATAACAGAAAAGGAGCACGTACAAGTCCTGAGGAAATTATTCTTGTGGTTGAGAAAATTTTAGCTAAAGCTCAATCTAGCAAAATGTACCTTCGGGGTTAGGTCGGGAAAATTCTTAGGCATTGTAGTCAGTGAAAAAGGGATTGAAATTTACTCGGATAAATTTAAAGCTATATAAGAGTTGTCTCCACTGCACACTCAAAAAGAAGTCTGAGGTTTCCTAGGAAGACTAAATTACATTGCCCGATTCACTTCACAATTGACCGAGAAATGTGACCCCATATTCTTTCTTCTTAAGGAGCACAATCCAGGTGTATGGGATGATGAATGCCAGAAAACTTTTAACAAGGTTAAAAAATACATGTCCAATGCCCCAGTGTTAATGCCACCTAGTCCAGATAAGCAACTAATACTGCATTTGGCAGTATTTGAGAATTCTATGGGATGTGTGCTTGGCCAACACATTGAGTCAGGAAGGAAAGAAAGAGTGATATACTACCTCAGTAAGAAATGCACTGAGTGTGAGACGAGATACTCGCCACTTCGATTTTTATCATCTACACTCCCCACACTAGTCACCATCAGGGAGGAAGACTTTTGACCTCGTCATTTAAAGCTTCCCGCTCTACCTGGATATCCCACTAACGAAGTGGAGCGTTCATACTGGCTCTTGGCTTTCTTCATATAGAATGAGAGAGTTTTACCGCTAGACCTCTTTTTCGCGACTCGAGCCTCTCTTTTAGCTCATTTTCTTTCATTATTAAGTTCCACAGTCTTCTTGGCTCGATCGGCCAATGTGGAAAATTCCTGTATTTCTAAGATCCCAATCAACAACTTGATGTCCTCATTCAGACCTTCCTCGAAACATTTACACATTTGCGATTCCGTTTGGACCCATTCAGTTGCGTACTAACTTACTCATACGAACTCTCTCTCGTATTCCGCTATAGTCTTATTCCCTTGTTTGAGATCCATGAACTCCTTTTTCTTTGAGTCCAAAAATCATTGACTAATGTATTTCTTCCTAAACTCTGTTTGAAAGAAATCCAAAGTAATATTTTCCTTCGGCACTACTGAGGATACAGCCTTCCACTAATGATATGCAGTGTCTTTCAAAAGGGACACAACACACTTCAAACATTCTTCGGGTGTGCACGACAAATCATCTAGCACTCGCATAGTATTTTTGAGCTAGAACTCGGCTCTTTCAGCATTGTCATCAACTTTAGCTCTAAATTCCTCAGCCCATACTTTCTAAGCTTATCAATAGAGGCTTTACCAATTCTCATCAGTGCCATACCTCGTGGACCATCCTCATCAGGTTGGTTAGGGGGCGGGGGAGGTCTTGGTATATTGGGGTGATTTCTTAGATAATCCCCAAACCATTCATCCATCATATCAAAGAAGGTAGCTCGGGCCTCTTCTCGGCCTTCTGACATCAGCCTTCTACTTTTACTAGATACAGCTCGTTGTACGGAAGCTGGAGCATGGCTCTTGGCTCCCTCGGACTCATCTAGTGCTTGATTGGAAGACATTTACTATATTCAAAACAATTTAAACAATTAGCAGTTGTTCAAATAATAGCATGTATAGCGAACTTTGACATCCTCTACGGTAGTCCTAAAATCGACTAAACCGTAGCACTGATACCATTAAATGTAACATCCCTCACCCGTACCCATTGCCGGGATAGGGTTCGGGGCATTACCAGGACTTTACATTTTGAAACATACTAATTTGGGTCACCGGTATTACTCAAATTTAAAACTTTTCACCTACGAACAACTCGTCCTTTATATAGGTCTATGAAGCCCTAGATACACCCTAAGGTAGTTCGGGACAAACCAGGAGTGTTCGATAGACCCTAGATATCTGAGGAATACTTTCCTAATTTGAAGTATCACACGCCCATGTGAGTGGGCCGTGTAGACTCAGACGCCCGTGTGTTTTGGGACACACCCATGCCCTTCGGTCGTGGGCAACACTGACTTATTAACACGAGCATAACACACGCCCATGTTGTCTGCCCGTAGACAACACTATCTTTTAGACACGGCATGTACCCACGCCCGTACAGCCTACCCTTGTGCACTATTGATTTAGAATTTTAAGTGCAGGGGACACATGGCCATAGCCCACACCCATGAGAAGGAACCGTGTGCCACACACTGCCTAGACACACGCCCGTGTGTCTAACCATGTGGACCCTAATAGGCTATTTTCCAAGCCTTTGGTCACCCTTTCTACCATCTACACTTAATGGTTATCAATTTTTGAAATAAAACATGACCACACATTTGTAAATATTTGAGAAATCTTATGCATGGAAACCTCATATCATTGGTTTCATACATGAAAGGTTGTTTCCCTTTTAGTGTTTATGGGTTTCCATGTCACTTTAATTTGTCCGAAATTGGCTCGTTCATGAGACTCATTGCCATTTGGTATCATCCCATCACATGTAATTAAAATCATGCATAGATTCATAGGTCATAACCCACTTCAAATAAGCCAATTTCCATGGACAAATACAAAGAAAAAAACATATTTTTCCATGACTTCATTGGCAAAGCAAATGACACATATAACAAAATACTAAACAATACTATACATGCCATTGAACAGAATATAAATGTCTTTATACCAAAACTTGTCTAGTTGATAGTGTGTTGACTCCCCAATCGACTTCCAACTCTTATGAGTCCTCAAGCTGTGTGAGGGAAAAACAGAGGGGTAAGAATTTACATGCTTAGTAAGCTTGAATAATAGGAAAGTAAACTTACCAAGTTTTTAACATGCATCCATGATAGATAAGGAAACCAGCAATTATTAAATGGTTCCCTATTACATGCACTCAATCAATAAGTTAGTAGCATAATCAAGCATCATATAATTTAATTAGATGAGCTCATCATTCAACATCTCATTTACACAAACATCTCATGTTAGTCTCTTCGAGTTTCTAGGAAATATCGATGGAATACCCATTAACCATCAATTCATACGAATGATCATTTCATGTATACACTCCCGCGAACCTCACATTTTATTGCGGGATTACCAGTCCAGGCTAAATCCCCCATTTTAGGAACTCATAAGGTGATGTCAGGATTACCAGTCTAAGCTAAATCCCTTAATATGACAAACACCCTTAATGAGCTCAGATCTGAACTACCAGTCTAGGCTAAATTCAAATCCTAATCGAACTACCCGTCCGGGCTAAATCCATAATGCACACATATTCTTCGGGAGGTTTGATAATTCAAAGGAACACCCATCCAGGCTAGATCCTTTCTATACTTGAGATCACGAATTACCCGTCCGGCTAAATCTTTACTGCAACACATGCAAGACCTCATTACACACGTCAAGCAGGATTTATCCATCAAATTCCCTTTTTAACCTCAACCGAGACATTTATCACAATTTACCATCAATTATGCATTTCTATGATGTTTCATGCTAATAATAAATGCAATCATCATGCATTCATAAATCATAAAAATTATGCATATTATGGGTTTACTTTAAGTTATCCAAACTTACCTGCTATTTGTTTCGGAGTTGTGTTTCGGTTATTTCAAAACCTTGCGTTTACCTCAATCGACCTCTGGAATTTGTTCCTCGAGGTCTATAACAATAAAAATAGATCATTAATACTCCACGTTGTACATTACAAGTCTAATTCTCACTGTGACAGCCCTAAATTGACCCTAGTCGGAAAGTGGTTTCGGGACCACTAAACTGAGTCATAAAGATAATTAACCGTCATAGTTGATGCTCATTATATGTACATATGTATGTGTGAAAATTTCATGTTTGAATTTTGTTAATAGTAAGTGAATTTTATCAAATAGGACTTATGTGAGAAAATTTGGAAATGTGCTAGGCAAATGTAAAGTGGCCTAATAATGCATGTTGTGAAATGATGGGTCTGCATGTCAAATTACCCAAAAATTAAAGCATAGTGGCCGGCCATGCTATGGGTGGAAACATGTTGTAAACATGTTGTGTTAGTGAGTTATGTTAGAAAGAATAAAAAAAGGGGTTAGGATTAAAGTAATGCAAAAAGGTGGAGTGATGAAAAAAAAAGGTCTCATCCATGCCCCCCTTTTGCCGTGAATGGAAGAAAGGAAACAAAGAAAAAAAAAGTGCTCACCCTTGAACATCTTTGACCGAATAGAATAAAGAAAGGAAGGGAATGAGCTTGGAGAAAAATCGGCTATGAAGGCTCACTAGATTAAGGTATGTTTAATGTTGCTTTGAAAGTTCATACATCTCTTGGATGATTAGTCTAAATTCTAACTATCTCATGGATGGATTTGGGATTATTAGAGAGTTAGTATTCGACTAAGAGGCTTCAAAAGTTTTAGTTGAAGCCTTGAGACTATTAGCATCTTAGCTATATGGATGTGTTATGAGGCTTGAGGTGTTAGGTAAATTTGAACTCATCACCAAGTTCTTTAAGCAATCCAAGCTAAAAGTTTCAATATTGAGGTATCTTGAGCATCCGGCCATGGTAGGAAGTAGAAGGGAAAATATGGTTGTTGTTAGATGAAGTAGAGTCTAACAAATGAGCACATATGTGCATTAGTTGCTAGATGGAGAAGAATCGGCTAGCAAGTTGTGTGCTAAGGCCGAACATAATTTTGTATATTAATGAGTAATGCATGTGTTGAATTGATGGAAAGGGAGAGGATGCTTTACTAGTGTATATATGTGTATTGGCCAAGTTTTGAACTTGAAACAAAATGGTGTTTAGTCAATACAAGTGACCATACTTGTAGAATGTATTAAGTGTTGCAATCGGCCTCAACATAGACATGTATGTTCGGCCACATGAATGAGTACATAAGTTGATGTGTATGTTCGGCCATAGTTAAGCATATTGATGGCTTTATCTTGACTTAGAAAATTCGGCTAAGGGGAATATTAGCTAATATGTTGAATTCGATTCGTGATTTCGTACATATGTGACTCTAATGTCTAATGTATATATGGGCTAAGTACCTTGAGCTTCTCTTTTGATGTTCGAATGAATTGTATTAAATTGCTTAATGTGATTAAAAATGCGTATGACCATTTTGTATTTGAGCTAAAGGTGGCCATATGACCCATCAAATTCATTGTCATGTTCGGCCATAAGCTAGCATAATGAGACTTTAATAAGTTAAATTTGTTTGAATTAGCTCAAGAGCTTAGAGGACCAAAGTTGGATAAGGGAAAGGAAAAAGTGATCGAATAGCCGCCGAAATCATTCGACAACATCCGAGGTAAGTTTTCGAGTAGTGGAGCTTAGATTATGATTCGATTAGATTATGTCTTAAGGAAATCAAAATCATGCTCTTTGTATGTGGCTATTGAGCCGAAATTTGTAAGTGTGATAAGTGTTTTGTGTTTGATCTTTGGTAATGAAAATGAAATATGGATGTGTCATGATTTATTGATATATGTGCATGGTTATTCGAATGATATCCGGGCTAAGTCCCGAAGGATTTTGTGCTAGGTGACTATAACCGGACTAAGATCCGAAGGCAATCGTACGAGTTGCTATATCCGGGCTAAGACCCGAAGGCATTTGTGCTAGCGATTATATCCGGGCTAAAACCCGAAGGCATTTGTGCTAGCGACTATATCCAGGCTATGTCCCGAAGGCATTTATGGTGGTGACCACATCAGGGCTAAGACCCGAAGGCCTTGTGCAAGTAGTTATGTCCGGCTAAATCTCGAAGATTTCTTGAGTTTGGGAATGAGCGATCTGCTGTAATAATTTCAATTAATACGCTCGTAAAATCTCAACAACGAGGTATGTGTTGTACATGCATTGGATTAATTGATTCCTCTTAAATAGCATTCGTTCAATCGATTAAGGAGCTTCCGGTTTTTGGTTAAGTTGATCCCTTATGTATGAATATAAGGGTTGGAAATGTGTAGTAGGACTGATTTTTGAGAATATATGTGTATATGAAATTATCCGTTTAGTTATATGAATGCTATACTTCAGTTGAGCCTAATTCTATTGCTCAAAACTTACTAAGCATTAAATGCTTACTCCGTTTCTTTGAATCTCTGTTTTATAGATTTTGGTTCGTCAGCTATCGGACTCGGGAGTGTCGAAGTTGAAGTCGCCCACACTATCAAACCCCCTTTTGGTACATTTTTGGTTGAACTTTGAAATGGCATGTATAGGACTACCCTTTTTGTTGTGGGTCATGTACCCTTTAGTTTTGTATAAATTTGGATAGCCATGCGAAAATGGCTTATATACACTTTGAGCTTAGTATTATAATCGTCTTGTATGATGTTAATTAAGAGGTATGGAAATGTTTGGGAACGATTAGCCATTGGAATGGTTAATCATGATCATATTTTGTGCTATTTATGCCAAAGGGCTAGTTGAATCATGGAAACTATGTAATAGGTAAAGTCTACCTTAAAAATAGATGTTGATAGCAGCAGTGACGTGAATGTGAACAATCACTAAAAATAGTAGGAATGAAATTAAATAGTGAATAAATTATGTAATCTAACCTTGATTAATCTATTTTCATAGGAAAGTAACGAAACGATCATATGAACAGTATGTTAAGAGATATTTAAGTTTTCATGAGACAGGGCCAGAACGGTTTCTGGATTCCCTGTTTCGACTTTGGAAATTCATTATCAATTAACCAGAGATAATTAGAAGTTATGCCATATATGTATAGATTCCTTTTCGAGCCTAGTTTCTATAGAAACAAACGGCATCAGTATTGAAACCCTTACAGGGAGATATCCAAGTCGTAATGGACAAAGGTCAGTGTAGTCGAACCCTGAAACAGGGGAGACTTTAACTAATAAAATGTACTAATTAGGTTGACCAAAAATTCTAGAAAAACATTTGTAGATGAACATACGAGTCTAGTTTCAGGAAAAATTTACGAAACTGGTTTTCAAGTTTTGAAACTCAAGATATGATTTTTAAGGCGACAGTGATGCAGTAACCAGCTTGTCTGGAAATTTTTCAGATGGACTGTGGAAATAAGTGGATTAAGCCCGTTAACCCCTCGTGTCCGACTCCGGCAACGGTCTCGGGTACGGGGTGTTACAATTTTATTGGTATCAGAGCTACGGTTTAGTCGATTCTAGGACTACCGTAATACGTTTGGGTCTAGCTATACATGCCATTTTGTGATTATTTGATACTGTGGTGATTTCTGACATTGCAGATGTGTTTATTTATAGTAATGGATCCCGATCCCGACCGAGCGGTAGCTGATGATCTTGAGAGTGTAGTGCCTGCTCCCGCACAAGGGACAGTGCCGGCGGACTCTCAACCTATTGCTAGTAATCCGAATGATGAAGCTAGACAAGCTTTTTATAGCGTGATGAATGATTGGTTCAACCACTACATTCGAACTAATACGGCTGTTCCACAACCTCCATTCCCGACTTGTAACACCCTGTACCCGAGACCGTTGCCGGAGTCGAACACGAGGGGTTCACAGACTAAATTCGCTTACTATCGCAGTCTATTTTAAAAATTTCCAGGCAGTTGGCTAACTGCGTCACTGTCACCTTAAAAATCATATCTTGAGTTTCACAACTCGAAAATCAAATTCGTAATTTTTCCCTGAAACTAGACTCATATTCCCATCTACATATTTTTTTCTAGAATTTTTGGTCATGCCAATTAGTACAGTTTATTAGTTAAATTCTCCCCTGTTACAGGGTGCGACTACACTGACCTTCATGCATTACGATTTGGATATCTCCCTGCACAGAGCTTCAATACTGATGCCGTTTGTTTGTTTCTATAGAAAATAGACTCAGAGAGGAATCTATACATATATGGCATGACTCCTAATTTTCTCTGGTTAATTTATAATGAATTTCCAAAGTCGGAATAGGGAATCCAGAAACCGTTTTGGCCCTGTCTCACGAGAACCTGAATATCTCTTAACATACTGTCCATATGATCGTTTCGTTACTTTCCTATGAAAATAGATTCATCAAGGTTCGTTTACATAATTTATTCACTATTTAATTCCATTCCTACTATTTCTAATGATTTTCCAAATCTACATCACTGCTGTTGTCAGCATCTGCCTTTAAGGTAGACTTTACCTATTTCATAGTTTCCATGATTCAACTAGCCCTTTTAGCATAAATAGCACAAATTATGATAGTGATTAACCATTCCCATGGACAATCCTTGTTAAGCATATCCACACCTCTCAATAACCATATCCATACCAAATGATTATAACATTATGCTCAAACATATATAAGCCATTTTCGCATGGCTATCCAAAATTATACAAATCCAAAGGGTCCATGACCCACAACAAAAAGGGTAGTCCTATACATGCCATTTCAAAGTTCAACCAAAATTGTACCAAAAGAGGGCTTTGATAGTGTGGGAGACTTCGACTTTAAAAAATCCCGAGTCCGATAGCTGAAGAACCAAAATCTATAAAACAGAGAATCAAAGAAACGGAGTAAGCATTAAATGCTTAGTAAGTTTTGAGCAAAGAATTTAGCCACAACCAAAGTATAGCATTCATGTAGCTAAACGGATAATTTCATATGCACAAATTTTCAATATCATACTTACTTCACATTACCAACCCTTTTATTCATACACAAAGATCAACTTAGCCAAAGGTCGGTAGCTCATTTATCAATTGAGCGAATACTTATTTATAAGGGCTCAACTAATTCAAAGCACATACGAAACATACCTCAATGTTGGGATGTTACAAGCGTATTAACTGAAATTTTTACAGCAAGATCATTCATTCCCAAATCACGTACCTTCGGAATTTAACCGGATATAGCTACTCGTTCAAATGCCTTCGGGACATTGCCCGGTTATAGTAACTCGCACCAATGCCTTCGGGCTTAGCCTGGAATTAGTAACTCACACAAATGCCTTCGGATCTTAGTCCGGATATGGTCACTTAGCACAAAGCCTTCGGGACTTAGCCCGGACATCATTTGAATAACCATGCACATTTAACAATAAATCATGACACATTCGTATTTCATTTTCGTTAGCAAAACTCAAACACAAGACACTTATCATTCTTGCAATTTCGGCTCAATAGCCACACACAAAGAGCATGGTTTTGATTTGCTTAAAACATGATCTAATCAAATCATAATTTAAGCTCTATTACTCAAGAACTTACCTCGGATGTGGTCGAGCGATTTCGACAGCTATTCGATCACCTTTTCATTTCCCTTATCCAACTGTGGTCCTCTAAGCTCTTGAGCTAATTCAAACAAATTTAACTCATTAAAGTCTCATTTGGCTAGCTTATGGCCGAATATGACAAGGAGTTTGATAGGTTATATGGCCACGTTTTAGCTCAAATACACAATGGTCACACGCATTTTTAATCACATCAAGCAATTTAATACAATTCATTCGAACATCAAAAGAGTAGCTCAAGGTACTTAGCCCATATATACATTAGACATTAGAGTCACATATGTACGAAATCACGAATCGAATTCAACATACTAGCTAATATTTCCCCTTAGCCGAATTTTCTAAGTCAAGCTAAAGCCATCAATAGGCTACCTATGGCCGAACATACACATAACTTATGTACTTATTCATGTGGCCGAACATACATGTCTATGTTGGGGCCGATTGCAACACTTAATACATTCTACAAGTATGGTCACTTGTATTGACTAAACACCATTTTGTTTCAAGTTCAAAACTTGGCTAATACACACATATATACACTAGTAAAGCATCCTCTCCCTTTCCATCAATTTAACACATGCATTACTCATTAATATACAAAAATTATATTCGGCCTTAGCACACAACTTGCTAGCCGATTCTTCTCCATCTAGCAACTAATGCACATATGTGCTCAT
The DNA here is from genome assembly GCF_007990345.1 of Gossypium hirsutum. NCBI lineage: Eukaryota > Viridiplantae > Streptophyta > Magnoliopsida > Malvales > Malvaceae > Gossypium > Gossypium hirsutum. The sequence continues at coordinate 104,089,840 of NC_053429.1, read as the reverse complement.
TCGTTAGACTCTACTTCATCTAACAACAACCATATTTTTCCCTTCTACTTCCTACCATGGCCGAATGCATCACAACACCATACCATTTCAATTTTTGGTCATGGTTAAACAAAGAACTTAATGTCTCACTCAAAAATGCTAAAAAGAAGATTCAAGAATCATCAATCCACCATCACATGCACCATTACAAAGCTTCACTTTTAGCATGCAAATGATATCAACACAAATCCACCTTAGCCGAATATCATCTCCATGACATAGTAAAGATTTGAACCATGGGCTAGTTAGAACTCAAGCTAACTACTAAAATATACATGAATCTCATGGAGCAACCTCAAACATACCTTAGCCTAGTTACATGCATGGCCGAACCTCTTCAACATTTCCTCCTTTCTTTCCTTTTGAATTTCGGTCAAGGATGTTCAAGGATGAACACACATTTTTTTTTGTTTTCTTTCTTCCATTCACGGCAAAAGGGGGGGGGCATTGATGAGACCTTTTTTTTTTCATCACTCCTCCCTTTCATTATTTAATTACCATGCTCATTATTTTATTGTTTCCTCCCATGATGCACCAACACAACATGTCTATGACATGTTTTGCCCATCACCCTTTGTCCATCCTAATGTCATGGCCGACCACTACTAGATGGGGGGGAAATTGACATGCAAGTCCCCCCTTTTTCAACATGCACTAATAGGTCCTTATGTTTTGATCTATCACATTTCAAAAATGTCACACATAAGTCCTATTGACTAAATTCACATGCAACTTACTAAATAGAAGCTTAAAATTTTCACACATTTATTTTAGACAATAAATATCATATTCAAACAATTTGGTGACTCGGTTTAGCGGTCCCGAAACCACTTTCCTACTAGGGTCAGTTTAGGGCAGTCACAACTCTCCCCCACTTAAGAAATTTTTGTCCCCGAAAATCTTACCGGTAAATAGGTTTGGGTATCGTTCTTTCATCGAGCTCTCGGTTTCCCAAGTAGCTTCCTCGATCCCGTGTTTGAGCCATAACACCTTTACTAACGGAACCCTTTTGTTTCGCAACTCCTTCACTTCACGAGCTAGGATACGCATCGGTTCTTCTTCATAACTCATATCAGCTTGAATTTCAACCTCTGATGGGCTAATTATGTACGATGGATCAGATCTATAGCGTCGAAGCATCGAAACATGAAAGACGTCGTGAATCTTTTCAAGTTTAGGGGGCAAAATCAATCGATACGCAACTGGACCAACTCGTTCAAAGATTTCGTACGGCCCAACGAATCTCGGACTCAACTTGCCCTTACGGCCAAATCTGAGTACCTTTTTCCAAGGCGAAACTTTAAGAAACACTTTATCTCCCACCTGATATTCAATGTCTTTTCGTTTCAAATCCGCATACGATTTCAGACGATCTGTGGCTGCCTTCAGACTTTCACGGATTACCTTTACTTTCTGTTCGGCATCTTTAATCAAATCAACTCCAAAAATTTTACTTTCACCGAGCTCGGTCCAAAACAATGGTGTACGGCATTTACGACCGTACAAAGCCTCGTAAGGTGCCATCTTAATACTTGATTGAAAACTATTGTTGTAAGCGAATTCAATCAAAGGTAAATACCGTTCCCATGAACTACTGAACTTGAGGATGCAACATCTCAACATATCCTCAAGTATCTGAATTATCCGCTCGGATTGACCATCGGTTTGGGGGTGAAAAGCAGTGCTAAAATGCAGCTTGGTACCTAAAGCTTCTTGCAATTTCTTCCAAAATCGTGAGGTGAATCTCGGATCTCTATCCGACACGATAGAAATAGGTACCCCGTGTAATCTCACAATCTGAGAAATGTACAATTCAGCTAGTTTATCTAATGAAAAATCCGTACGCACGGGGATAAAGTGAGCCGACTTAGTCAGTCTATCAACAACAACCCAAATCGCATCCTTTATACTTGCTGATAATGGCAGTCCGGACACAAAGTCCATTGTGACTCGATCCCATTTCCACTCAGGTATCATGATCGGCTGAAGTAATCCTGAAGGCACTTGATGTTCCGCTTTCACTTGTTGACATATTAAACATCTCAAAACAAAGTCGGAGATGTCTCGTTTCATACCATGCCACCAAAACCGACGTTTCAAATCGTTGTACATTTTCATACTCCCTGGGTGAATTGACATTCGGCTACAATGGGCTTCATTCAGAATCATCGAAATGAGTTTTGAATTTCTTGGAACACACAACCGACTTCTGAACCTCAAACAATCGTCATCATCAATTTGAAATTCGGATTCCATATTCGGAACACATTCAGCCCGTTTTGCAACCAATTCATCGTCGACTTTCTGAGCTTCACGAATTTGACGAATCAATAATGGTTTGGCCTTTAATTCAGCTACTAACACATTGTCGGGTAGAACAGACAAGTGCACATTCATTGCTCGTAAAGCAAACAGTGATTTCCGGCTTAAGGCGTCCGCAACCACATTAGCCTTTCCCGGGTGGTAATCAATGACAAGCTCGTAATCTTTCAACAACTCAAGCCAACGTCTTTGTCGCAGATTTAAGTCTCTTTGAGTCATCAAATATTTGAGACTTTTGTGATCCAAAAATACATGGCACTTTTCACCAAATAAGTAATGTCGCCATATTTTTAAAGCGAATACGATGGCAGCTAGTTTGAGATCATGGGTCGGATAATTTTTCTCATGTGGCTTTAATTGTCTCGACGCATAGGCCACCACTCGACCTTCTTGCATCAATACGCAACCCAACCCAAGTAGGGATGCGTCACTATAAATGACAAACTCTTTGCCTAATTCGGGTTGCACTAAAATTGGAGCTTCAGTCAAATAAGTTTTCAGTTGATCGAAACTTTTCTGACATTTCTCCGTCCATTCGAACTTAACATCCTTTCGAAGTAGCTTCGTCATTGGTGTGGCTATCATCGAGAAACCTTTGACAAATCGTCGGTAATAACCGGCGAGCCCCAGGAAGCTCCGAACTTCGGTAATATTTCTTGGAGGCTTCCAGATAAGTATGGCTGAAATTTTGCTCGGGTCAACTCGAATACCCGATGCGGATACCACATGACCCAAGAAGCTAACCTCTCTTAACCAAAACTCACACTTACTGAACTTAGCATATAACTGCTTATCCCACAAAATTTGCAACACTAGTCTCAGGTGCTCAGCATGTTCGGTCTCATCTCTTGAATAGACCAAGATGTCATCAATGAACACAACTACGAACCGATCCAAATATGGTCTGAAGATCCGATTCATCAAATCCATAAATACCGCAGGGGCATTAGTGAGCCCAAACGGCATCACTAAGAACTCGTAGTGACCATATCTCGTTCTGAAGGCAGTTTTGGGTATGTCCGAATCTCGAATTCGCAACTGATAATAGCCCGATCTCAAATCTATTTTTGAGAACACTGAGGCTCCCTTCAGTAGGTCGAACAAATCATCGATACGCGGTAACGGATATTTGTTCTTTATTGTCACTTTATTCAGCTGACGATAGTCAATGCACAACCTCATGGTTCCGTCCTTCTTTTTCACGAACAATACTGGTGCACCCCAAGGTGAGAAACTTGGTCGAGCGAAACCTCTATCCGTCAATTCTTGCAACTGAGCTTTCAACTCTTTTAACTCGGTTGGTGCCATACGATACGGAGCTATCGAAATTTGCGTAGTCCCAGGTACAAGCTCAATACCAAACTCTATCTCCCGAACAGGTGGTAAACCCGGTAATTCTTTAGGAAAAACATCCGGGTATTCGCAAACCACCGGCACAGATTCGGGTTTCTTTTCTAATTCTTTGTCATCAAGTACATACGCAAGGTATGCATCGCACCCCTTTCTTACATATTTCTGGGCCAACATTGAGGATATTACAGCTGGCAACCCATCCAAGTCCGTAGACTCAACTCGGATTACTTCGTTATTTGCGCACCTCAAATCAATAGTCTTGCTTTTGCAATTCACAACCGCATCATGCACGGTCAACCAATCCAACCCGAGAATAACATCAAATTCATCAAACGGCAGAAGCATCAAGTCCGCCAGAAAACAGGAACCTCAAACCACTAGGGGACATTTCTTACACACTTTGTCGACAAGCACGTAACGACCCAAGGGATTTGACACCCGAATTACGAACTCAGTAGACTCAATAGGTAAAGTCTTACTGGATGCTAAGGTTTCACATATGTAAGAATTAGTAGAACCGGGGTCAATCAAAGCAATTACATTAGTATCAAAGAGAGTAAAAGTACCGGTAATAACATCAGGCGAAGAAGCATCCTCGCGGGCACGTATAGCATAAGCTCTAGCAGGCGCACGAGCCTCGGATCTGGTCGTAGCATCTCTAGATCCTCTCTGACCACCACTAGCATTGCCCGTATTTCTAGATGGTCTACCTCGAGCAGTGGTAGCACCCGATTTCCCACTCTGTTTTACATTCTGTTCAGACAACCTCGGGCAATCTTTAATGAAGTGGTCAACTGATCCGCACTTGTAACAGGAGCGGTCATGGAATCTACAACTCCCCGAATGCCATTTACCGCAATATCGACATTCCGTTCTGTCTCGACGTTCATTCCCAACACTGGCGACCGAAGTGGCTCGTGTACCCACAGGGGCTCGATCACGATCTCGTCTAAAAAGGCCCGAAGTGCCTCTAGACCGGCCCACATCATCTCGAAATTTCTTCGATGCCTGTTGAAGAGACTTTCCCGAGGATCTTTTACGAAACTCTCCAGTTCCCACATCAACTTTTTGTTTTTCTTTTCTAAGCTCTTTGGCTTTACAAGCTCGCTCGACAAGTACTACGAACTCTCGTATTTCAAGAATGCCAACGAACATTTTTATATCTTCATTCAGCCGATCCTCGAAGCGTTTACACATGATAGCCTCGGACGAAACACATTCCCGAGCGTATCTACTAAGTCTAACAAATTTTCGCTCGTAATCAGTAACTGACATAGAACCTTGCTTAAGCTCAAGAAATTCCTTCTGTTTTTGATCAACAAATCTCTGACTGATATACTTTTTCCGAAACTCAGTTTGGAAAAACTCCCAAGTTACTTGCTCTCGGGGCACAACAGAAGTCAGAGTACTCCACCAATAGTAGGCAGAATCACGTAGCAAGGAGATAGTACACTTTAGGCACTCATCGGGTGTGCAAGATAGCTCGTCGAGTACCCGGATAGTGTTGTCCAACCAAAATTCAGCTTGCTCGGCATCATCGCTGTCCGTAGCTTTAAATTCAGTAGCCCCATGTTTTCGGATTCTGTCAACTGGAGGCTTATTTGACCTTATTTGGTCAGCTTCCGGAGGTATTGTAGGTGCGGGGGTGGCATTAGTCGGGAATGGAGGTTGTGGAACAGCCGTATTAGTTCGAATGTATTGGTTGAACCAATCATTCATCACGCTATAGAAAGCTTGTCTAGCTTCATCTTTCGGATTACTAGCATTAGGTTGAGAGTCCGCCGGCGCTGTCCCTTGTGCGGGAGCAGGCGCTACACTCTCAAGATCATCAGCTACCGCTCGGTCGAGATCGGGATCCATTACTATAAATAAACACATTTGCAAATGTCAGAAATCACCACACTATCAAATAATCACATAAAATGGCATGTATAGCTAGACCCAACGCATTACGGTAGTCCTAGAATCGACTAAACCGTAGCTCTGATACCAATAAAATTGTAACACCCCGTACCCGAGACCGTTGCCAGAGTCGGACACGAGGGGTTCACAGACTAAATTCGCTTACTATCGCAGTCCCTTTTAAAAATTTCCAGGCAGTTGGCTAACTGCATCACTGTCACCTTAAAAATCATATCTTGAGTTTCACAACTCGAAAATCAGTTTCGTAATTTTTCCCTGAAACTAGACTCATATGCCAATCTACATATTTTTTTCTATAATTTTTGGTCGGGCCAATTAGTACAGTTTATTAGTTAAATTCTCCCCTGTTACAGGGTGCGACTACACTGACCTTCATGCATTACGATTTGGATATCTCCCTGCACAGAGCTTCAGTACTGATTCCGTTTGTTTATATAGAAACTAGACTCAGAGAGGAATCTATACATATATGGCATGACTCCTAATTATCTCTGGTTAATTTATAATGAATTTCCAAAGTCGGAACAGGGAATCCAGAAACCGTTCTGGCCCTGTCTCACGAGAAGCTGAATATCTCTTAACATACTGTCCATATGATCGTTTCGCTACTTTCCTATGAAAACAGATTCATCAAGGTTCGTTTACATAATTTATTCACTATTTAATTCCATTCCTAATATTTTTAGTGATTTTCCAAATCTACATCACTGCTGCTGTCAGCATCTGCCTTTAAGGTAGACTTTACCTATTTCATAGTTTCCATGATTCAACTAGCCCTTTTAGCATAAATAGCACAAATTATGATAGTGATTAACCATTCCCATGGCCAATCCTTGTTAAGCATATCCACACCTCTCAATAACCATATCCATACCAAATGATTATAACATTATGCTCAAACATATATAAGCCATTTTCGCATGGCTATCCAAAATTATACAAATCCAAAGGGTCCATGACCCACAACAAAAAGGGTAGTCCTATACATGCCATTTCAAAGTTCAACCAAAATTGTACCAAAAGGGGGCTTTGATAGTGTGGGAGACTTCGACTTCCAAAAATCCCGAGTCCGATAGCTGAAGAACCAAAATCTATAAAACAGAGAATCAAAGAAACGGAGTAAGCATTAAATGCTTAGTAAGTTTTGAGCAAAGAATTTAGACACAACCAAAGTATAGCATTCATGTAGCTAAACGGATAATTTCATATGCACAAATTTTCAATATCATACTTACTTCACATTACCAACCCTTTTATTCATACACAAAGATCAACTTAGCCAAAGGTCGGTAGCTCATTTATCAACTGAGCGAATACTTATTTACAAGGGCTCAACTAATTCAAAGCACATACGAAACATACCTCAATGTTGGGATGTTACAAGCGTATTAACTGAAATTTTTACAGCAAGATCATTCATTCCCAAATCACGTACCTTCGGAATTTAACCGGATATAGCTACTCGTTCAAATGCCTTCGGGACATAGCCCGGTTATAGTAACTCGCACAAATGCCTTCGGGACTTAGCCCGGTTATAGTAACTCGCACAAATGCCTTCGGGACTTAACCCGGATTTAGTAACTCGCACCAATGCCTTCGGGCTTAGCCCGGAATTAGTAACTCACACAAATGCCTTCAGATCTTAGTCCGGATATGGTCACTTAGCACAAAGCCTTCAGGACTTAGCCCGGACATCATTCGAATAACCATGCACATTTAACAATAAATCATGACACATTCGTATTTCATTTTCATTAGCAAAACTCAAACACAAGACACTTATCATTCTTGCAATTTCGGCTCAATAGCCACACACAAAGAGCATGATTTTGATTTGCTTAAAACATGATCTAATCAAATCATAATTTAAGCTCTATTACTCAAGAACTTACCTCGGATGTGGTCGAGCGATTTCGACAGCTATTCGATCACTTTTTCCTTTCCCTTATCCAACTGTGGTCCTCTAAGCTCTTGAGCTAATTCAAACAAATTTAACTCATTAAAGTCTCATTTGGCTAGCTTATGGCCGAATATGACAAGGAGTTTGATAGGTCATATGGCCACCTTTTAGCTCAAATACACAATGGTAACACGCATTTTTAATCACATCAAGCAATTTAATACAATTCATTCGAACATCAAAAGAGAAGCTCAAGGTACTTAGCCCATATATACATTAGACATTAGAGTCACATATGTACGAAATCACGAATCGAATTCAACATACTAGCTAATATTTCCCCTTAGCCGAATTTTCTAAGTCAAGCTAAAGCCATCAATAGGCTACCTATGGCCGAACATACACATAACTTATGTACTTATTCATGTGGCCGAACATACATGTCTATGTTGGGGCCGATTGCAACACTTAATACATTCTACAAGTATGGTCACTTGTATTGACTAAACACCATTTTGTTTCAAGTTCAAAACTTGGCTAATACACACATATATACACTAGTAAAGCATCCTCTCCCTTTCCATCAATTTAACATGCATTACTCATTAATATACAAAAATTATATTCGGCCTTAGCACACAACTTGCTAGCCGATTCTTCTCCATCTAGCAACTAATGCACATATGTGCTCATTCGTTAGACTCTACTTCATCTAACAACAACCATATTTTTCCCTTCTACTTCCTACCATGGCCGAATGCATCACAACACCATACCATTTCAATTTTTGGTCATGGTTAAACAAAGAACTTAATGTCTCACTCAAAAATGCTAAAAAGAAGATTCAAGAATCATCAATCCACCATCACATGCACCATTACAAAGCTTCACTTTTAGCATGCAAATGATATCAACACAAATCCACCTTAGCCGAAATCATCTCCATGACATAGTAAAGATTTGAACCATGGGCTAGTTAGAACTCAAGCTAACTACTAAAATATACATGAATCTCATGGAGCAACCTCAAACATACCTTAGCCTAGTTACATGCATGGCCGAACCTCTTCAACATTTCCTCCTTTCTTTCCTTTTGAATTTCGGTCAAGGATGTTCAAGGATGAACACACATTTTTTTTTCTTTCTTCCATTCACGGGAAAAGGGGGGGCATGGATGAGACCATTTTTTTTCATCACTCCTCCCATTCATTATTTAATTACCATGCTCATTATTTTATTGTTTCCTCCCATGATGCACCAACACAACATGTCTATGACATGTTTTGCCCATCACCCTTTGTCCATCCTAATGTCATGGCCGGCCACTACTAGATGGGGGGGAAATTGACATGGAAGTCCCCCCTTTTTCAACATGCACTAATAGGTCCTTATGTTTTGATCTATCACATTTCAAAAATGTCACACATAAGTCCTATTGACTAAATTCACATGCAACTTCCTAAATAGAAGCTTAAAATTTTCACACATTTATTTTAGACAATAAATATCATATTCAAACAATTTGGTGACTCGGTTTAGCGGTCCCGAAACCGCTTTCCTACTAGGGTCACTTTAGGGCTGTCACACGACTAATACCACCCCTGCACCTACAATACCTCCGGTAACTGACCAAATAAGGTCGAATAAGCCCCCAGTTGACAGAATCTGAAAACACGGGGCTACTGAATTTAAAGCTACGGACAGCGATGATGCCGAGCAAGCGGAATTTTGGTTGGACAACACTATCCGGGTACTCGGTGAGCTATCTTGCACACCCGATGAGTGCCTAAAGTGTACTATCTCCTTGCTACGTGATTCTGCCTACTATTGGTGGAATACGTTGACTTCTGTTGTGCCCAGAGAGCAAGTAACTTGGGAGTTTTTCCAAACCGAGTTTCGAAAGAAGTATATTAGTCAGAGATTCATTGATCAAAAACGGAAGGAATTTCTTGAACTTAAACAAGGTTCCATGTCGGTTACCGACTATGAACGAAAATTTGTAAGGCTTAGCCGGTACGCGCGGGAATGCGTTTCTTCAGAAGCCGTGATGTGTAAACGTTTTGAGGATGGGCTGAATGATGATATAAAGTTGTATGTTGGCATTTTGGAAATCCGAGAATTTGTGGCACTTGTCGAGCGGGCTTGCAAAGCCGAGGAGCTCAGTATGGAGAAAAGAAACGCTGAGGTGGAAGTAAAGGAGTTTCGTAAGAGATCTTCGGGGAGGCCCTTTCAACAGTCATCGAAGAAATTTAGAGATGATTTAGGCTGATCTAGAAACACTTCGGGCTTTTCTAGACGAGATCACGATCGACCCCCTGTGAGTGCACGAGTCACTTCGGTCGCCAGTGTTGGAAATGATCGTCGAGACAGAACGGAGTGTCAGTATTGTGGTAAATGACACTCGGGGAGTTGTAGATTCCATGATCGCTCCTGTTACAAGTGCGGGTCAGTTGACCACTTCATTAAAGATTGCCCGAGGTTGTCTGAACAGAATGCAAATCAGAGTGGGAAACCGGGTGCTACCACTGCTCGAGGTAGACCATCTAGAAATATGGGCAATGCTAGTGGTGGTCAGAGAGGATCTAGGGATGCTACGACCAGATCTGAGGCTCGTGCTGTTGCTAGGGCTTATGCTATACGCGCACGCGAGGATGCTTCCTCGCCAGATGTTATTACCGGTACTTTTACTCTCTTTGATACTAATGTGATTGCTTTGATTGACCCTAGTTCTACTCATTCTTATATATGTGAAACCCTAGCATCCAGTAAGACTTTACCTATTGAGTCTACTGAGTTCGTAATTCGGGTGTCAAATCCCTTGGGTCGTTACGTGCTTGTCGACAAAGTGTGTAAGAAATGTCCCCTAGTAATTCGAGGTTCCTGTTTTCCGACGGACTTGATGCTTTTGCCGTTTGATGAATTTGATGTTATTCTTGGTTTGGATTGGTTGACCGTGCATGATGCGGTTGTGAATTGCAAAAGCAAGACTATTGATTTGAGGTGCGCAAGTAACGAGATAATCCGAGTTGAGTCCAGGGACTTAAAGGGGTTGCCAGCTGTAATATCATCAATGTTGGCTCAGAAATATGTAAGAAAGGGGTGCGAAGCATACCTTGCGTATGTACTTGATGACAAAGAATTAGAAAAGAAACCCGAATCTGTGCCGGTGGTTTGTGAATACCCAGATATTTTTCCCGAAGAATTACCGGGTTTACCACCTATTCGGGAGGTAGAGTTTAGTATTGAGCTTGTACCTGGGACTACGCCAATTTCGATAGCTCCGTATCGTATGGCACCAACCGAGTTAAAAGAGTTGAAAGCTCAGTTGCAAGAGTTGACGGATAGAGGTTTCACTCGACCAAGTTTCTCACCTTGGGGTGCACCAGTATTGTTTGTGAAAAAGAAGGACGGAACCATGAGGTTGTGCATTGACTATCGTCAGCTGAATAAAGTGACGATAAAGAATAAATATCCGTTACCGCGTATTGATGATTTCTTTGATCAACTAAAGGGAGCCTCAGTGTTTTCAAAGATAGATTTGAGATCGGGTTATTACCAATTGCGAATTCGAGATTCGGATACACCCAAAACTGCTTTCAGAACGAGATACGGCCACTACGAGTTCTTAGTGATGCCGTTTGGGCTCACTAATGCCCCTGCGGTATTTATGGATTTGATGAATCGGATCTTCAGACAGTATTTGGACCGGTTCGTAGTTGTGTTCATTGATGACATCTTGGTCTATTCAACAGATGAGACTGAACATGCTGAGCACCTGAGATTAGTGTTGCAAATTTTACGGGATAAGCAGTTATATGCTAAGTTCAGTAAGTGTGAGTTCTGGTTAAGAGAGGTTAGCTTCTTGGGTCATGTGGTATCCGCATTGGGTATTCGAGTTGACCCGAGCAAAATTTCAGCCATACTTAACTGGAAGCCTCCGAGAAATATTACTGAGGTTCGGAGCTTTTTGGGACTTTCCGGTTACTACCGACGGTTTGTAAAAGGTTTCTCGATGATAGCCACACCAATGACGAAGCTACTTCAAAAAGATGTTAAGTTCGAATGGACGGAAAAATGTCAGAAAAGTTTTGATCAACTGAAAACTTATTTGACTGAAGCTCCAATTCTAGTGCAGCCCGAATCAGGCAAAGAGTTTGTCATATATAATGATGCCTCCCTACTTGGGTTGGGTTGCGTATTGATGCAAGAAGGTCGAGTTGTGGCCTATGCGTCGAGACAACTGAAGCCACATGAGAAAAATTATCCGACCCATGATCTCGAACTAGCTGCCATCGTATTCGCTTTGAAAATATGGTGACACTACTTATTTGGGGAGAAGTGCCATGTATATTCGGATCACAAAAGTCTCAAATATTTGATGACTCAAAGAGACTTGAATCTGCGACAAAGGCGTTGGCTTGAGTTGTTGAAAGATTATAAACTTGTCATTGACTATCACCCGGGAAAGGACATTGAATATCAGGTGGGAGATAAAGTGTTTCTTAAAGTTTCACCTTGGAAAAAGATACTCAGATTTGGGCGTAAGGGCAAATTGAGTCCGAGGTTCATCGGGCCATATGAAATATTCGAACGAGTCGATCCAGTTGCGTATCGATTGATTTTGCCCCCTGAACTTGAAAAGATTCACGACGTCTTTCATGTTTCGATGCTTCGACGTTATAGATCTGATCCATCGCACATAATTAATCCATCAGAGGTTGAAATTCAACCCGATATGAGTTATGAAGAAGAACCGATTCGTATCCTGGCTCGTGAAGTGAAAGAGTTACGAAACAAAAGGGTTCCTTTAGTGTAAGTGTTATGGCTCAAACACGGGATGGAAGAAGCTACTTGGGAAACCGAGAACTCTATGAAAGAACGTTACCCAAACCTAATTACTGGTAAGATTTTCGGGGACGAAAATTTCTTAAGTGGGGAGAGTTGTGACAGCCCTAAATTGACCCTAGTCGAAAAGTGGTTTCGGGACCACTAAACCGAGTCATAAAGATAATTAACCGTCATAGTTGATGCGCATTATATGTACATATGCATGTGTGAAAATTTCATGTTTGAATTTTGTTAATAGTAAGTGAATTTTATCAAATAGGACTTATGTGAGAAAATTTGGAAATGTGCTAGGCAAATGTAAAGTGGCCTAATAATGCATGTTGTGAAATGATGGGTTTGCATGTCAAATTACCCAAAAATTAAAGCATAGTGGCTGGCCATGCTATGGGTGGAAACATGTTGTAAACATGTTGTGTTAGTGAGTTATGTTAGAAAGAATAAAAAAAGGGTTAGGATTAAAGTAATGCAAAAAGGTGGAGTGATGAAAAAAAAATGGTCTCATCCATGCCCCCCTTTTGCCGTGAATGGAAGAAAGGAAACAAAGAAAAAAAAAGTGTTCATCCTTGAACATCTTTGACCGAATAGAAGAAAGAAAGGAAGGGAATGAGCTTGGAGAAAAATCGGCTATGAAGGCTCACTAGATTAAGGTATGTTTAATGTTGCTTTGAAAGTTCATACATCCCTTGGATGATTAGTCTAAATTCTAACTATCTCAGGGATGGATTTGGGATTATTAGAGAGTTAGTATTCGACTAAGAGGCTTCAAAAGTTTTGGTTGAAGCCTTGAGACTATTAGCATGTTAGCTATATGGATGTGTTATGAGGCTTGAGGTGTTATAAATTTGAACTCATCACCAAGTTCTTTAAGCAATCCAAGCTAAAAGTTTCGATATTGAGGTATCTTGAGCATCCGGCCATGGTAGGAAGTAGAAGGGAAAATATGGTTGTTGTTAGATGAAGTAGAGTCTAACAAATGAGCACATATGTGCATTAGTTGCTAGATGGAGAAGAATCGGCTAGCAAGTTGTGTGCTAAGGCCGAACATAATTTTGTATATTAATGAGTAATGCATGTGTTGAATTGATGGAAAGGGAGAGGATGCTTTACTAGTGTATATATGTGTATTGGCCAAGTTTTGAACTTGAAACAAAATGGTGTTTAGTCAATACAAGTGACCATACTTGTAGAATGTATTAAGTGTTGCAATCGGCCTCAACATAGACATGTATGTTCGGCCACATGAATGAGTACATAAGTTGATGTGTATGTTCGGCCATAGTTAAGCATATTGATGGCTTTATCTTGACTTAGAAAATTCGGCTAAGGGGAATATTAGCTAATATGTTGAATTCGATTCGTGATTTCGTACATATGTGACTCTAATGTCTAATGTATATATGGGCTAAGTACCTTGAGCTTCTCTTTTGATGTTCGAATGAATTGTATTAAATTGCTTAATGTGATTAAAAATGCGTATGACCATTTTGTATTTGAGCTAAAGGTGGCCATATGACCCATCAAATTCATTGTCATGTTCGGCCATAAGCTAGCATAATGAGACTTTAATAAGTTAAATTTGTTTGAATTAGCTCAAGAGCTTAGAGGACCAAAGTTGAATAAGGGAAAGGAAAAAGTGATCGAATAGCCGCCGAAATCGTTCGACAACATCCGAGGTAAGTTTTCGAGTAATGGAGCTTAGATTATGATTCGATTAGATTATGTCTTAAGTAAATCAAAATCATGCTCTTTGTATGTGGCTATTGAGCCGAAATTTGTAAGTGTGATAAGTGTTTTGTGTTTGAGCTTTGGTAATGAAAATGAAATATGGATGTGTCATGATTTATTGATATATGTGCATGGTTATTCGAATGATATCCGGGCTAAGTCCCGAAGGCTTTTGTGCTAGGTGACTATAACCGGACTAAGATCCGAAGGCATTCGTGCGAGTTGCTATATCCGGGTTAAGACCCGAAGCCATTTGTGCTAGCGATTATATCCGGGCTAAAACCCGAAGGCATTTATGCTAGCGACTATATCCGGGCTAAGTCTCGAAGGCATTTATGCTAGTGACCACATCCGGGCTAAGACCCGAAGGCCTTGTGCAAGTAGTTATATCCGGATAAATCCTGAAGATTTCTTGAGTTTGGGAATGAGCGATCTGCTGTAATAATTTCAATTAATACGCTCGTAAAATCTCAACAACGAGGTATGTGTTGTACATGCATTGGATTAATTGATTCCTCTTAAATAGCATTCATTCAGTCGATTAAGGAGCTTCCGGTTTTTGGTTAAGTTGATCTCTTATGTATGAATATAAGGGTTGGAAATGTGAAGTAGGAATGATTTTTGAGAATATATGTGTATAAGAAATTATCCGTTTAGTTATATGAATGCTATACTTCAGTTGAGCCTAATTCTATTGCTCAAAACTTACTAAGCATTAAATGCTTACTCCGTTTCTTTGAATCTCTGTTTTATAGATTTTGGTTCGTCAGCTATCGGACTCGGGAGTGTCGAAGTCGAAGTCGCCCACACTATCAAACCCCCTTTTGGTACATTTTTGGTTGAACTTTGAAATGGCATGTATAGGACTACCCTTTTTGTTGTGGGTCATGTACCCTTTAGTTTTGTATAAATTTGGATAGCCATGAGAAAATGGCTTATATACACTTTGAGCTTAGTATTATAATTGTCTTGTATGATATTCATTAAGAGGTATGGAAATTTTTGGGAACGATTAGCCATTGGAATGGTTAATCATGATCATATTTTGTGCTATTTATGCCAAAGGGCTAGTTGAATCATGGAAACTATGTAATAGGTAAAGTCTACCTTAAAAATAGATGCTGATAGCAGCAGTGACGTGAATGTGAAAAATTACTAAAAATAGTAGGAATGGAATTAAATATTGAATAAATTATGTAATCGAACCTTGATGAATCTATTTTCATAGGAAAGTAACGAAACGATCATATGAACAGTATGTTAAGAGATATTTAAGTTTTTGTGAGACAGGGCGAGAACGGTTTCTGGATTCCCTGTTCCGACTTTGGAAATTCATTATAAATTAACCAGAAATAATTAGAAGTCATGCCATATATGTATAGATTCCGTTTCGAGTCTAGTTTCTATAGAAACAAACAAAATCAGTATTGAAACCCTGTACAGGGAGATATCCAAGTCGTAATGCACAAAGGTCAGTGTATTCGAACCCTGAAACAGGGGAGACTTTAACTAATAAACTGTACTAATTGGCTCGACCCAAAATTCTAGAAAAAAATTTGTAGATGAACATATGAGTCTAGTTTCAGGAAAAATTTACGAAACTGGTTTTCAAGTTTTGAGACTCAGGATATGATTTTTAAGGCGATAGTGATGCAGTAACCAGCTTTTCTGGATAATTTTCAAATGGACTGTGGAAATAAGTGGATTAAGCCCGTTAACCCCTCGTGTCCGACTCCGGCAACGGTCTCGGGTACGTGGTTTTACACTCACCCCGGTCCAAATGACCATTTTGCCCCTAAATTTTAACATTTTTATTGTAACACCCCTATCCCGTAACCGTCGCCGGAATAGGTAAGGGGCATTACCGGACTTGTAACTCATGTCAGAACAGTAAAATTTTGAACTTTTTCTTGAAATAAAGATCATTCATTTAAATAAGTACTAAGCACAGCCAGGGATAAAATTTAAACTTCTCTAAGTAAACATTCAAAAGATGCCATTTTCGCATGGCTTATATACATTAACCAAAAATATTCTTCCGCCACTAGTCTATTCTATACATGCCATAAGATAATCCAAAACGTAGCAGTACCAAACAATGGATAGTGATAGTGTGACTAGTTGCTGATGATCCCCGAGCCTGTAGCTTCCAAATGAGATCTATAAAACAGAGGAAACAGAGTAAACGGAGTAAGCATTACAATGCTTAGTAAGTATTAAGCAGTGTCAACAGATAACAATCAAATTATAACATAGTTGTTCGTATTTTTATTTCACTCTTCCTTCGGGCATACCATCCCTTTACCGAATATGCACATCTCATCATATACAATAGGTAGATAAACTTTCACATAAAAGTGAGCTCATGTGACATAGATATATCGTATGATTTCACATAACCTCTCACACTGATCCGATGTCACATAATCATAGGAATAGTCTCATAGATTGCTCTCGTATGCATCACATAACTACCTTATGATTTAGTGCAAATCAAGCTCACATATAAACTTGGAGTACATACTTGTTTAACCTTTCGCATTGAATATATTTATAAGCAATTCTTATTACGAAGTCTTATAGCTTTAACCTCTACTCTACTCGGATTATCGGTGAGACCTTTAGCTCAGACGAAATCTCCACACGAAGTTATCGGGTCTTACCCGGACAAAATCTCCACACGTAGCCATCGGGTCTTTAGAGCTCGGATATAGTACGAGCACGAAGCTTACGGACATTAATCAGTGATAATATTCTCGCATAAAGCCTGCGGGGTTTTAACCCGGATATAGTACTGACACAAATGCCCTTCGGGACTTATCACATTTATACACTTTCACATCCATCACGTTGGCCACTCGGCCCTGTCACATATATACACTTTCACATTCATCACATCGGCCATTAGGCCTTATCACATATATACACTTTCACATTCATCACATCGGCCATTAGGCCTTATCACATATATACACTTTCACATTCATCACATCGGTCATTAGGCCTTATCACATATATACACTTTCACATTCATCACATCGGCCATTAGGCCTTATCACATATATACACTTTCACATTCATCACATCGGCTATTAGGCCTTATCACATATATACACTTTCACATTCATCACATCGGCCATTAGGCCTTATCACATATATATACACTTTCACATTCATCACATCGGCCATTAGGCCTTATCACATATATACACTTCCACATTCATCACATCGGCTATTAGGCCTTATCACATATATACACTTTCACATTCATCACATCGGCCATTAGGCCTTATCACATATATACACTTTCACATTCATCACATCGGCTATTAGGCCTTACACATATATACACTTTCACATTCATCACATCGGCCATTAGGCCTTATCACATATATATACACTTTCACATTCATCACATTGGCCATTCGGCCTTATCACATATATACACTTTCACATTCATCACATCGGCCATTAGGCCTTATCACATATATACACTTTCACATTCATCACGTCGGCTATTAGGCCTTATCACATATATGCACATTCACATTCATCACATAAAATCCTAAATCAAAATATAAATTTTCATGTATTCACATCACAATTGTCCAAATATACTTCACATACCACACATACTATCATGTATACACTTTATCTTGGCCGAATCTACATCAATCATTTTCCAATGAATAATTCAATTTCATGCCATACTATCATTTCATATTCGAATACTCATATATCGTTTTACAATATCACGATTTAGAATTCACGTATGGGTTTAATCAATAGCTTATGAGCAACTAAAACAGTTTTATCCATGTTTACAACAAAATCACATATTCACTACGAGCTATTTTTCCTGAGCAATAGTCACTAAATTATTTATAACTGGAGCTACGAAACTCCAAATCACTTGCCGTTAATTTTCCCTGAATATAGACTCGTATGTCTTCCATCCATAAAATTTCCAGAATTTTATGTTTGGCTAATCAATACCAGATTTTTCTTAAAGTTTCCCCTGTTTCACTGTTTGACTAATCTGACCGCTCTTCACTTCGAATCAAATTTTTCATTGTGCAGAATTCAAAATGTGTTCTATTTGATTTCATTTTAAACTAGACTCATTAAGGAGTCTAAGCATATAAATTTTATCTTATAACCATTTTTGTACAATTTATAATGATTTTCTAAAAACAGAATAGGGGATTTCGGAGTCATTCTGACACCGTCTCACACAACTTTAAATATCTCTTTATAGGAAATTTCTTTGCTCACAAGGTCTCTTTTATAAGAAACTAGACTAATTAAGCCTTGATTACATATTTTATTCAGCCTATAATTCCACACCAACAATTTATAGTGATTTTTCTAAAATCACGTTACTGCTGCTGTCCGAAGCAAATTATTACAATTTGCTCTTAAATTTCCAAGTCCAAACACTTATGAACTTACCATTTGAGTTTAAGACATATGATGGCCACATCATATCTTATTAAATCAACTCATTATGTCCTATTATGATTGAATTTACTCAACGTTTAATCACTTAAAACTTACCTCGGAAGTTGCCGAACGATTACGACGGCTCTTCGATCACTTTTTTCCTTTCCCTTATCCAACTTTGATCCTCTAGGCTCTTGAGCTAAATCAAACAAATTTACTTCTCAATCAAACACATACATACGGCAACCATATACATTTCAAAAACCAATTCATTCGTATCATTTGTCCATATATTATCTTTTAGCATATTTGGTCATTAGAGCGACCTATTTAACTTTCAAGCATTCATTTCTAATTTTAATTAAACAATGCCGAATGCCATTAGCTACTAATGCCACACACACACATGTGCATAAATTTTCATCCATACATAACCTCTAGCTCATTCGGTCATTCATCTCTCAAACCTATCAAAGTTTCATGTCAAACTTCCCTGGCCGAATACACATATAAGCACATAATGCACATTTAGAATTTTTTTTATTTACTTCATGATACATTCGGCCTTGGCAAAATTTCATTAGAAATCCCTATTAGCCACTTCATCAATCAATTATATCATCTACTTAATATTTCATAACTTATCATGCTAGCTGAATATTATTTATTCAAGTTCATCATCTTCATATTCGGCATTAGCATCAAATATAATAACCCATTTCTTCCCACTTTGAATCTATGCATCCATTTAATCATAGTTTGTTCAAGCACTCATACAACAAGATTCATCCAATTTAACAAGAAACAAAAACTTTATTCCTCCATAGCTACAATGGCCGAAAGATCTAGACATCTCAATACCGAAATTTCTAACATGGGTTGCCTAAAGAATTTGGTAGGGAGTTCAAATTTATCTAGCATTTCAAGTAACTTAACACATCCATATAGCTAACATGCTAGTAGTATCAAGGCATCAACTAAAATTTTGGAGCCTCTTAGCCGAATCCTAACTCTCCAACAACTCTAATTTCATCCATGAGATAAATAGAAGTAGGCTAAGCCCCAAAGGATGTGTAAACCTCCAAAAGCAACATTGAACATACCTTAATCTCAAGAACCACCTTGGCCGAACTTCCCCTCTTCTTCTTCCTTCAATTCACGGCAATGGAGGAGCAACCTAGCTCATTTTTTGTTTCTCCCCTACTAACCACTATTATTTTATTACCCATGTTCCTTATTTTATTAATTCTAACATAAAACACTAACATAAAATGTTTATAATACATTTTAACCCATAGCATGGCCGGCCACTAGTCAAATTTTGGGTACTTTGACATGCAAACCCACAACTTTAATAGTTTAACATTTTAATCACTTGGACATTTGCCTATCATATTTTTAAAGTTTCTCAAATATGCCCTTTTTAGCTAAATTTCACATCCAAATGACAAAATTAAAGCATGAAATTTTCACACATACTTATTCACAAATAATAAGTATAGAATATAACAATTAATTATTTTTGTAACTCGGTTTTGTGGTCCCGAAACCACTTTCCGACTAGGGTCAAATTAGGGGTGTCACATTTATGATTGTCCCTAGGCTCGTATAATGAAACACATGCAATTTCTATCTTACCCAAGCCTAGCCGAACACTTTTCTCTCTTATGGCAGCCTACATTTCCCATTATTTCTCATTTCTACCACAAATTTTATAATTTTTGCAAAATGTCCCTACAAGGGTTTTTCATGAAAATCACCTAGGAAAATATGTTTAACACATATTCATCCTTCATATTCCTCTATAATCCATCAAAATACAAGCAACTCATGAATGGTTAAATTTTTAAACATGAACCCTAGCATGAAATATGGGTAGAAATGAAGAGAATAAGGTACCGGGATTCTAAAAATACAAAGAGCATTAAAAACAAGGCTTGGGAGCACTTACTATTGAGCTTGAAATGTTTGAAAACCCTAGCTATGGTGACAAGAGAATTTTGGTAGCTTTTTGAGAAGAAGATGGCTGATTTTGGCTTGATTTTTCCCATTTTATTTCATTTAAAAGCCAAATGACCAAAATGCCCTTAAGCCCTTTCTTTGAAATTTCATCCATGCAAGCCCATTTTTGTCCAAAAATTTAGAAATTGGGCAAATTACTCCCCAAGACTTTCTATTTTATAATTTAAAGTAATTTCATGTAAGTTGCTTCTAGAATCCAAGTTTTGCAATTTATTCAATTTAGTCCCTAATTTTCCAATTGGGCACTTACAAAAAGAATTTTTCATGAAACTTTAACACATGTATATACTTATATTTTAGGCCTCATAATAATCATAAAATACATATTTTGAGGTCAGATTTGTGGTCCCAAAATCACTATTCCGACTAGGCCCTATTTCGGGATGTTACATATGTATTGGATACTAAAGTGTCAGAATCAAAGATTGAATCAGAGCTAGTGGTTTGTGAATATCCGAATGTGTTTCCAGAAGAGTTACCTAGGTTTCCACAGATTAGAGAAGTCAATTTTTCTATTGAATTAGTACCGGGAACATCACCGTTATCGATAGCTCCATACAAAATGGATTTTATAGAACTAAAAGAGTTGAAAGCTAAATTGCAAGAGTTATCAGATAAAGGTTTTGCACAACCCAGGTTTTCACCCTAGGGTGCATCAGTGCTATTTGCAAAGAAGAAAGATGGATCGATGAGACTGTGTATTGACTATCGTCAGCTTACCAAAGTTACATTTAAGAATAAGTATCCTTTATCGAGAATTGATGATTTGTTCAATCAGTTGAAAGGAGCAACAATATTTTCAAAGATTGATCTACGATCTGGTTATTATCAGTTGAGAGTTAAAGATTAGGATGTGCAGCAAACTGCATTCAGAACAAGGTACGGGCATCATGAATTTCTTATTATGCCATTCAAATTAATTAACTCTCCAATAGAATTTATAGGTTTGATGAATCAAATCTTTAGACCATATTTGGACAATTTTTTTATTGTATTCATTGATGACATTTTGATCTATTCTCGAGATGAATCTGAGCACACTGAACATTTGAGGATTGTGTTACAAACATTGAGAGATAAGCAATTGTTTACTAAATTCAGCAAATTTGAGTTTTGGCTTCGAGAAGTTGCATTTTTGGGACATATTGTTTAAGGGGAAGGCATTTGATTTGATTCGAGTAAGATTTTATAACTTGTTGACTGGAAACCACCAAGAAACGTATCCGAAGTCAAAAGTTTTTTGGGATTAGCTAGCTACTATCGGCGTTTTGTAAAAGGGTTCTCAATGATTGCTATACCGATGACTCGATTGTTATAGAAAGATGTGAAGTTCAAATGATTTGTGAAATGCCAATAGAGTTTTGAAAAGTTGAAAGCACTATTAACTGAAGCACCAGTTCTAGTTCAACCTGAGTTTGGTAAGGAGTTTGTGATTTTTAGTGACGTATCATTGAATGGTTTGGGATGTGTTTTGATGCAAGAAGGAAAAGTGATAGCTTATACTTCTAGACAGTTAAAACCGCATGAAAAGAATTATCCAACACACGACTTAGAGTTGCCCGCTATTGTTTTCACATTGAAAATTTGGCGAAATCATTTTTTCAATGAAAAATGTCATATTTTTACAGATCACAAGAGTTTGAAGTATCTAATGTCTCAGAAAGATTTGAATTTGCGACAAAGAAGATGGCTCGACTTGTTAAAATACTATGAGTTATTGATTGATTATGATCCGGGGAAAGTGAATGTTGTTGTAGATGCTCGAAGTAGAAAATCTTTGTTTGTTTTGGGGGCAATGAACACAAAGTTAACCTTGTCTGATGATGGTTTGATTTTAGCCGAATTAAAAGCTAAATCATTATTAATACAACAAATTTATGAGGCTCAAAAATGTGATGATGAATTACAAGCTAAAAGATTACAATATGAGTCGACTACTGATTTAGAATATCAAATTAGATTTAATGATTGTTTACTGTTCCGAGGTAGAATTTGTGTTCCGAGAAACTTCGAGCTTATTCAAGAAATTCTACAAAAAGCACACAGTGGTTGTTTATCTGTTCATCCGAGGAGTACTAAGATATATAATGATTTGAAACAATTGTACTGGTGGTTGGGCATGAAATGAGACATTTTAGAATTTGTGTCTAGATGCTTGGTTTGTCAACAATTCAAAGCCGAACATCAAGTGCTTCTAGGACTATTACAGCCGGTGATGATACAAGAATAGAAATAGGATAGAGTTACGATGGATTTTGTATCAGGGTTACCCCTATCTTCAAAAACGAAAGATGCTATTTGGGTTGTTGTTATCGACTAACGAAATCTGCACATTTCATTCCGGTACGTACAGATTTTTCACTTGAAAGATTAGCTAAGTTGTACATCTGTGAGATTTTCAGATTGCACGGGGTGCCAGTTTCTATTATTTTGGATAGAGATCCGAGGTTTATGTCGCAATTTTGGAAGAAATTACAAGAAGCTTTAGGTATGCGGTTGCAATTTAGTACTGCTTTTCATCCTCAAACAGAAGGTTAATCTGAGAGAGTAATTCAGATTCACGAAGATATACTTTGTTGATGTGTTTTAGAATTTGAAGGCAACTGGGAAAAATATTTAGCATTGGTTGAATTCGTGTATTCAATTAAGCATAAAGATGGAACCGTATGAAGCTTTATATGGTCGTAAATGCTGAACCCCATTGTACTGGACCAACCTTAGTGAGAAAAAGATTCACGGGGTTGATTTGATCAGAGAGACCGAAGAGAAAGTGAAAGTAATTTGTGACAGTTTGAAATCAGCTTCAGATCAATAGAAATCATATGCGATTTGAAACATAAAGACATTGAATTTCAAATCAGTGACAGAGTATTTTTGAAAGTATCTCCATGGAAGAAGATTCTTCGTTTTGGTCGCAAAAGAAAATTGAGTCCGCAATTTATCCGGTCGTATGAGATTATCGAGAGAAGAAGGCCAGTGGCATATCAGCTAGCTTTACTGTCAAAATTAGAAAAAGATGCATAATGTATTTCATGTGTTGCTGTTACGATGGTACCAATCAGATCCATCGCATATCACTTCTTCGACAGAGATTGAAATTCAGCATGATATGTCATATAATGAAGAACCGATCAGAATTGTTGCTTGAGAGATTAATGAATTGAGAAATAAAAGCATAGATTTAGTGAAGGTTCTATGGCAACGTCACAGTGTTGAAGAGGCTATGTGGGAACTAGAGGAAGCTATGAGAAAATAGTAACTTAACCTATTTTCTGGTAAGATTTTTAAGGATGAAAATTCCTAAATGGAGAGAGTTGTAACAACCTATTTTTAGTCAAATCAGAACAGTGGTCTCGAGACCACAAATTCGAGGCCAAAATAAATCTTTTATTATTATTTAAATGTCTATAGAAAGATAGTATGATTGTGTAAAAATTTCGTTAAGAAATTTTATCATTTGAATGTTTAATTTGATAAAAAGGACTAAATCGCGTACAGAGTAAAACTTGAGTTCTAATTGCTAAAGGTGTCTAATAGCTATAGTGTAACACCCTTTACCAGTATCCAACACCAGGATAGGGTCCAAGGCGTTACTGGACTCAAACATAAACATTCATACAAAATCAGGCCATAAAATTTCACCGAAGTTAAAACCATTCTTACACAGGCATATCGTCTCTTATAAGGGCCTACGAGACCCAAAACATACATTGAGTGTGGTTTACGACTAAACCGAGAACTTCCGAAACTTTTGTGACACTTAGAAAATCTTCTTGTTTTGGAGGGTTATACGCCCGTGTGGGTAGGCCGTGTGATCATACATGCCTGTTTGGCTTGGGACACGCCTGTGTCCTTTGCCCGTGTAACTCTGTTTATGATGTCATCAACATAATTAGGGTCACACGGCCAAGTCACACGCCCGTGTGCTTAGGCCATGTCGCTATTTAAATTCCAAAATTTAGGTCCAGACTTCACACGGCCTAGACACACGCCCATATCCTGAGGCCGCGTCCTTTACACAGCTGAGACACACGACCGTGTCTTTGCCCGTGTGTTTACTACTAGACATTCTGTTTTACCTAATTAGGTGTAGGGGACACATGGCTGGATCACACGCCCATGGGGCAAACCGTGTGTCACACACGGTCTAGACACACACCCGTGTGTCTACCCTTGTAGACAACTTTGAGGTTATTTTCCAAGCCTTTTGTCACCCTCAATAACACATGTACACTTACACATCTCAATGACATCTTACATTGCAAAATGAGCACTTACATGTTCATCAACATGGCTCATGCATGTCAACTTCTTATCAATTTATACTTGCTTAAGACTCCATTTTTATTTAGACCGAACTTGCCAAATCACATGCAATATGTAACATCAATTTTACTTCCATTTTATACATTCATTCCTTAGTTGTTATTATGCCATTTACCCACAATTCCATCATCAAATATTCATGATCAGATCCACAGCTCATCCATGCCAAATGAATTTAACGACATCATGGGTGACCATAGCACATGTATGCATATATGAAT
This sequence comes from Gossypium hirsutum, assembly GCF_007990345.1. Classification (NCBI taxonomy): domain Eukaryota; kingdom Viridiplantae; phylum Streptophyta; class Magnoliopsida; order Malvales; family Malvaceae; genus Gossypium; species Gossypium hirsutum. Next base: position 104,064,718 of record NC_053429.1, on the reverse strand, counting down.
AGGATTACATCCCTATAATTAATATGAGCCATATCTCATGGCCATATACAAAATGAATCATCAAATCATTATAAGCCAACATATTTGGCTACACAAATATGACATATAAAAAGAAAAAAAGACCAAGTCCCTATATATGTCATACTTAAAATACTTAAATTCACTATACTCAAAAGATTAGTTGCTCCGACGTCCTTCGTTCCTCGAGCTAGCTTGGTGATACTATAAGAAAATAGAAAAGAGAGTGGAGTAAGCATAAAGCTTAGTAAGTTCACATGCAAATAAAGAGCAACATAAGCATGAATATTATACCATTAACATAACATAATTTACATATATGTCATCATAGTTACATAGGCATAACTTACTCATTCTCAATCTTACCAAAATTCATCACATACCGAGTTCATTCATATGAGTTTTTCATGCATACCTATACCAACTCGTAACAGATTCTCATATTTCCTTATCATTGACTTACTTGTTGCATATCTCACTAATTTATCCATTGAACACTTTGAATACTATCGGATACCAGGAAGATTTCACAAAGTGCTTCACACGTAGCCACATGCTACCTCATATTAAATATCACACATTTCTCACTCTAGGGCTAATCACGAGCCTGCTCACACAAGTTGACAGTCAGAACATAACTACATGGGCTAATCAGACAAGCTCACAGGTACCCGCAACACAAGTCGGGCTACCCAGCCGCCGGTAGGACGTACACGATTAGCACTCGGGTTCAAACAGTCACATATACACATAATCTCATGAACTCATGATCTCATAGATCCTAGTGACATGTCACTTGTATCCTAATTTATTCCTAAGGTTCAAACGAGATTTTCTCGATTTCACTTATTCGTTAAACTCGTTCACAATTTCATGCTCACAGACTATAACGTCGTTCCTACACTTGTCATAACAATTAAACATAGAGACTCGTACATTAATAAAACATTAAAACATGATATAACATTGCATTATTTACACATGAACTTATCTTGATACCAAAATATGGCTAACTATACGATTTAGTCCACAACCTTATTCTTTCCTTGGTTTAGGTCCGAACTTCGTTTTTCTTGATCTATAATAGAAAATTTCACTTATTTAATTATCACATTGTTGAAAACAATCCATAAATCATAGTTTGCAAAAAATACAATTTTGTCCCTAAACTTTCACATATTTACAAATGAGTCTCTAGGTTCGTAAAAGGAAATGTACTCATTTACTTTGCTACCCAAGCCTAGCTGAACTTATAACATACTCAAAACAGCCCACATTTCTCATCAAATCATACATATTACTACTCTTTTACAAACTTTACAAATAAGTCCTTTTTAGATGTTTTCATGAAAAACCACTTAGTAAAAGATGTTTATCATACATCAAACTGTCATATTCCTCCATTAAACATCAAAATACATGCATGTCACACAAGAGTCAATTTTTAAACACAAACCCTAACTCAAAATAAGGCTAGAAATAGGTAGATCATGCTTCAATGATCTCAAAAACATAAAGAACATTAAAAATTGGGCTAGGGTGTACTTACAATTAAGCTTGAAAGTTGAAGAAAAACCCTAGCCATGGCTCTTCTAATTTGCGGCACACGCTTGAAGAAGATGAGCAAATTTTGCTTCATTTTTCCCTTTTCATTCTTTATTAATGAAATGACCAAAATGCCCTTTAATGCCTTTATTTCAAATTTTCCTATGTCCATTTTTGTCCATAAAAATAGAAATTGGGCAAATTGCTATTTAAGGACCTCTAATTAATAATGCATGGCAATTTCATGCTTAAAGCTTCTAGAACTCACATTTTGCAACTTTTGCAATTTAGTCCTAAAAGTTAATTTGGACACTTATTCACAAAATTTCTTCATGAAATTTTCATACAAGCATGCAATCATATCATAGACCTCATAATAATCATAAAGTAATTATTTATACTTTAGATTTGTGGTCTCGAAACCACTATTCCAACTTTCCCCTAATTCGAGATATTACAACTCTCTCCTTTTAGGGATTTTCGTCCCCGAAAATCTTACCGGTGAAAAGGTTTGGGTATTGATTTCTCATGTTTTCCTCGGTCTCCCATGTAGCATCTTCAACCCCATTTCATTGCCATAATACTTTCACAAGGGAAATACTTTTGTTTCTTAATTGTTTGACTTCCCGAGCCAAAATCTTAACCAGCTCTTCGTTGTAAGTCATATCCGGTCGAATCTCAACCTCTATCGGTGAAATCACATGTGAAGGATCAGATCGGTATTGGCGCAACATAGACACATGGAACACATCGTGAATTCTTTCCAACTCAGGCGGCAAAGCCGACTGATAGGCTACCAGCCCTATCCTTTCGGTAATCTCATATGGTCCAATAAAGCACGGACTTAATTTGCCTTTCTGGCCAAACCTCAGGCTTTCTTACATGGAGATACTTTCAGAAATACCTTATCACCAACTTGGAACTCAATCTCTTTTCGTTTCAAGTCTACATAGGATTTCTGTCTATCCGAAGTACCTTTCAAACAATCACAAACTACCTTTAATTTTTCTTCGGTTTTCTAACTAATTAAACTTTGTGAATCTAATTCTCTCTGAGTTTGGTCCAATACAAGAGTGTTTGGCACTTACGCCCATACAATGCCTCATAAGGCTCCATTTTTAAACTCGACTGAAAACTATTGTTGTAGGCAAGTTCCACCAACGATAAATACTTTTCCCAACTACCTTGGAACTCAAGAACACAACACCATAACATATCTTTAAGAATATGAATTGCCCTTTTGGATTGACTGTCAGCTTGCGGATGAAAAGCAGTACTAAAATTTAATTTCGTACCCAACGCTTCATGTAACTTTTTCCAAAACTATAAACTGAACCTCAGGTCTCTGTCTGATATATTCGACAAAGGCACTTCATGCAATCTCACAATTTCAGAAATATACAATTCAGCTAACTTATCAAGTGAATAGTCAGTACGTACCGATATGAAATGAGCCGACTTTGTCAATCGATCTACAACAACCCATACAACATCTTTCTTTCTTGGTGTCAAAGGTAGACCCATCACAAAGTCCATAGTAATATGGTTCCATTTCCACTCGGGAACTATTACAGGCTGAAGTAAACTTGAAGGTACTTGATGTTTGGCTTTTACTTGCTGACAAATCAGATATCTCAAAACAAACTCGGAAATATCTCTTTTCATACTCGGTCATCAATACAATTTCTTCAAGTTATTGTACATTTTCGTACTTCCCGGATGTATAGACAGACAACCACTATGTGCCTCATGCAAAATCTTTTGAGTCAATTCTGTATTTTTAGGAATACAAATCCTATATCAGAATATTAAGCAACCATCGGAACTAATCCAAAAATCTGATTCAATACCTGACCCACACTGAGCTCTCTTGTTTTGCAACTTACTGTCACTTTTCTGAGCCTCATAAATCTCTTGGAGAAACATCGACCTAGCTCTCAACTTAGCTTGGATCGAACCATCATTTGAATAAGCCAACCGTGTATTCATAGCCCTTAAAGCAAATAACAACTTCCTACTCAAAGCATTGGTGACCACATTTGCCTTTCCCAAGTGGTAGCCAATCATTAACTCATAATCTTTTATCAACTCTAGCCATCTTCGTTGTCTTAGGTTCAAATCCTTTTGAGTCATCTAGTACTTTAGACTTTTATGTTGAGTATACACATGACACTTCTCACTATACAAATGATGTCTCCAAATCTTCAGCGCAAACACAGTCAATTCCAAATCATGTCTCAGATAATTTTTTCTCATGTGGTTTCAACTGCCTCAAGGCATAAGCTATTACCCTACCTTCTTGCATAAGTACACAACCCAATCCATTCAAAGATGTATCACTATAAACCACAAATTCTTTTCCTAGTTCAGCTTGTACTAAAACTAGAGCCTCAGTCAACAATACCTTTAGTTTTTCAAAACTGTGTTGTCATTTTTTTGCCCATTCAAACTTGACATCTTTCTATAACAACCTCATCATCGGAGTAGTAATCATGAAAAATCCTTTAACAAACAGTCTGTAATAATTGGCTAAGCCTAGAAAGCTTCTAACCTCTAACACATTCCTCGGTAATTTCCATTCAACAATAGCCGAAATCTTACTCGGGTCAACTCTAATACTATCACTCGAAACAATGTGCCCCAAAAATTTGACTTCTCGAAACCAAAATTCGCTTTTACTAAACTTAGCACGCAACTGCTTGTCTCTTAAAGTTTGCAAAACTATTCTCAAGTGCTCGGCATGCTCAGTCTCATCACGAGAATAAATTAGTATAACATCAATAAAAACTACAACAAATTTATCCAAGTACCGTCTGAAATTTTGGTTCATTAAATCCATAAATACAGTGGGAGCATTCATTAAACCAACCAAAAATTCATAGTGACCATACCTCGTCCGAAAAGAAATTTTTTTGTACATTCAAGTCTTTAACTCTCAACTGGTAGTAACCAGACCTCAAGTCAATCTTGGAAAATACTGTGGCTCCCTTCAATTGGCCAAACAAGTCATAAATTCTTGGCAAGGGATAATTATTCTTTATGGTTACCTTATTGAGCTACCAGTAGTCTATACACAGTCTCATTGAACCATCCTTCTTCTTCACAAATAACACAAGTGAGCCCAACATAGAATAACTAGGTCTCGCAAAACCTTTATTCGTTAATTCTTGCAACTGAACTTTCAACTCCTTTAACTCTGTCGGAGCCATCCTATACGAAAAATCAAAATAGGTGCAGTACCAGGAATTAACTCAATACTAAACTCAACTTTCCTAATTGGAGGCAATTAGGGCAACTCTTCTGGAAACACATCTGGATACTCACATACAATCGGCACTGACTCAATTTTCAGCTCAGACTCTTTTGTATTCAGCACAAAGGCAAGATAAGCTTCACAACTCTTTCTCATACTTTTTTTAGCAGTCATAAAAGTAATCATTACAGGCAAGCTATCCGATTCATCTGATTCAACTTGAAAAATATCCCCATTTTCACATTTCAATTCAATAAATTTTCTTCCACAATTTACTATTACATCATGAACAGTTAACCAATCCATACCAAGTTTATATCAAATTCATCAAACGGAAAAAGCATAAGATTACCCGAAAAACAATGACCTAATCATTAAAGGACAATTCTTACATACTTTGTCCACTAACATATACTTGCCAAGAGGGTTTGATACTTTTACACATTCTGAAGACTCAACAGGCATATTCATGCTAGACACCAATTTCACACAAACATACAAAAAGGTAGATCCCGAATCAATCAAAGCAACAATAGAAGTATCATAAAGAGAGAAAGTACCCATAATCATATCAGGAGATGAAGCCTCTTCGCGAACGTGAATGGCATAAATCCTCGCAGGTGCTCTGCCCTCAGTCCTCATAGCCAGATCTCTAGGTGCACTCTTGCTACTAGCTCAATTTCTCGAATTTTTATGTGGCCTCCCTCTAGAACTTATATTACCAGATCTTGCACTCTGAAATTTCTCTTTCTCAACCATCTTAGGACAATCCTTGATAAAATGATCATGTGATCTGCACTTGAAACATGCCCGGTTATTCATCTAGCACTCACCAGGGTGACGTCTGCCATAATGTTTACACTCGAATCTAATAGGTCGAGCATTACCCATACTCACTATCCAAGTAGTCTGAGCCTTATGACTTGAATATTGTTTCCCATGGTTTCTGTTAGAAAACCCAACTGAAGCACTTGATCGAGTATTAAGCTCTCTCAGATTCTTAGATGAAGACTAAAATGACTTACCCATTTGTCTCTTCTTCAAATCTCAAGACTCTAACTTAGATTACATTTTCTCTTTAGCCAATTCCTCATCCTTACAAGCTCTCTCTATGAGCATAACAAATTCTTTCAGTTCAAGGACACCTACTAACAATCGGATGTCTTCATTTAACCCATCTTCAAACCTTTTACACTGATAGCTTCAGTCGATACACATTCTCGAGAGATTTGCTTAGTCTCACAAACTCACGCTCATATATCGTTACCATCATTCTACCTTGTTTTAACTCGAGGAATTCCTTTATTTTCTGATCAGTAAATCTTTGGCTAATGTACTCCTTATAGAATTCTTCTTGGAAAAATTCTCAATTAATTCTCTCCCTTGGTACCATCGACACAAGGGTGTTCCACCACTTGTAAGCCGAGTCTCTCAGGAGGGGCACAAGACACTTCATGCATTCTTCAAGTGTGCATGATAAATCATCAAATACTCTAATGGTATTCTCGAGCCAAAACTCTGCCCTCTCAGGGTCATCATCTATACTAGCTTAGAACTCTTCAGCTCATTGCTTTCGAATTTTATCCACTGGAGGTCTGTTCAATATCATAAAATCCATACCTTGGGATGCTACAGGAACAGGCTGAGGAATAGGTGGGGGTAGAGGGGGTTGAGCATTCGAACGAGCTCTTTCTCCCTGACTCACAATCACGGGTCTACTCTCAACTGGCGCTGCCCCTTGCGCAGGAGCTAGCGCATTACTTTCTACATCATCAGCTATCTATTACTATCTGAAAACACAATTTAAAAGGTTAGGAGTCGTTAGACTATCATAATTCATTTATGGCATGTATAGTTAAACTCGTACACATGCTACGTTAGTCTAAGAATCACTAAACTGTAGCTCTGATACCACTAAATGTAACACCCCTTACCCATATCTGACACTGGGACAAGATCCGAGGCATTACCAGACTCAAACATAAACATTCATACAAAAATGGGCCATAAAATTTTGCCCAAGTTAAAACCATTCTTACACAAGCATATTATCCCTTATAGGGGCCCACGAGGCCCAAAACATACATTGAGTGTTGTTTGGGACTAAACTGAGAACTTTTGGAACTCTTGCGACACTTAGAAAATTTTCTTGTTTTGAAGGGTCACACGCTTGTGTGGCTTGGGACACGCCCGTGTCCTCAGCCCTGTAACTCACTGTTTATGACGTCATCAACATAATTAGGGTTACACGACCAAGTCACACGCCTGTGTGCTTAGGCCGTGTGGCGATTTAAATTCCAAAAATCAGGTGCAGACTTCACACGGCCTAGGCACCCGCCCATGTCCTGAGGCCGTGTCTTTCACATGACTGAGATACACGGCCGTGTGTTTACTACTAGACATTATGTTTCACCTAATTAGGGTGCAGAGGACACACTGCCAGATCACACGCCCATGGGGCAGACCATGTGTCTACCCATATGGACAACTTTGAGGCTATTTTCCAAGCCTTTTGTCACCTTCAATAACACATGTACACTTACACATCTCAATGACATCCTACATGGTAGAATGAGCACTTACATGTTCATCGACATGGCTTATGCATGTCAACTTCTTATCAATTTATACTTGCTAAAGACTCTATATTTTATATAGACCCCACAATTAATATGAGCCATATCTCATGGCAATATACAAAATGAATCATCAAATCATTATAAGCCAACACATTTGGCAACACAAATATGACATATAACAAAAAGACCAAGTCCCTATACATGTCATACTCAAAATACTTAAATTCACTATACCCGAAAGATTAGTTGATAGTGTGAATTGAGCTCTGACATCCTTCAATCCCTGAGCTAGCTTGGCGATACTATAAGAAAATAGAAAAGAGAGGGGAGTAAGCATAAAGCTTAGTAAGTTCACATGCAAATAAATAGCAACATAAGCATGAATATTATACCATTAACAAAACATAATTTACATATATGTCATCATAGTTGCATAGGCATAAGTTACTCATTCTCAATCTTACCAAAGTTCATCACATACCAAGCTCATTCATATGAGTTTTTCATACATACCTGTACCAACTCGTAACAAATTCTCATATTTCCTCCTCATTGACTTGTTGCATATCTCATTTATTTACCCATTGAACACTTTGAATACTATTGGATACTCAAAAAATTTCACAAAGTGCTTCACACGTAGCCACATGCTACCTCATATTACATATCAAACATTGCTCGCTATCGGGTTAATCACGGGCCTGCTCACACAGGCAGACAGTCAGGACGTAACTACACGAGCTGCTCAGATAAGCTCACAGGTACCCGCAACACATGCCGGGCTACCCAACCACCTGTAGGACGTACTGACTAGCACCTGGATTCACATAGTCACATATACACATAATCTCATGAGCTCATAATCACATAGTTCCTAATGACATGTCACTTGTATCCTAATCTATTCCTAAGGTTCAAATGGGATTTTCTCGATATCACTTATTCGTCAAACTCATTCACAATGTCATGCTCATAGACTATAACATCATTCATACACTTGTCATAACAATTAAACATAGAGACTTATACATTAATAAAACATGAACTTACCTCAGTACCAAAATATGGCTAACTATTCAATTTAGTCCACAACCTTGTTCTTTCCTCGGTTTAGGTCCAAACTTCATTTTTCTTGATCTATAATATAAAATTTCACTTATTTAATTATCACATTGTTCAAAATAATCCATAAATTAGACTTTGGAAAAATTACAATTTTTTCCCTACACTTTCACATATCTACAAATTAGTCCCTATGCTTGTAAAATGAAATGTACTCATTTTATTTTTTACCCAAGCCTTGCCAAACTTATAACATGCTCATAATAGCCCACATTTCTCATCAAATCATACATCTTACTACTCTTTTTACAAACTTTACAAATAAGTCCTTTTTAGATGTTTTTATGAAAAACCACTTAGTAAAAGATGTTTATCATACATCAAACTTTTATATTCCTCTATTAAACATCAAAATGCATGCTTGTCACACATGGGTCAATTTTTAAACATGAACCCTAACTCAAAATAAGGCTAGAAATAGGTAGATCATGCTTCACAGATCTCAAAAACATAAAGAACATTAAAAACGGGGCTAGAGTGTACTTGCAATCGAGCTTGAAAGTTGAAGAAAAACCCTAGCTATGGCTCTTCTAATTTTTGGCACACACTTGAAGAAATGAGCAAATTTTGCTTCATTTTTCCCTTTTTATTCTTTTATTAACCAAATGACCAAAATGCCCTTTAATGCCTTTCTTTCAAATTTTCCCATGTCCATTTTTGTCCATAAAAATAAAAATTGAGAAAATTGATATTTAAGGACCTCTAATTAATAATCCATGGAAATTTCATGCTTAAAGCATCTAGAACTCACATTTTGCAATTTTTGCAATTTAGTCCTAAAAGTTAATTTGGACACTTATTCACAAAATTTCTTCATGAAATTTTCACACAAGCATGAATTCATAACATAAACCTCAAAATAATCATAAAATAATTATATCTACTTCAAATTTATGGTCTTGAAACCACTGTTCTGGCTTGACTTTAATTCAAGATGTTACATATAGAACTTTAAAGCGGAGGTCCTTAAGTGGTAATTAGACCATTAGTGTGTTAGTGGACAGTTATGAGATTGGTTTACTTGAAATTTGTAATATTTTAAAAGGTTATAGTAGTAAATTATTAATAAATACTAAATAAATGAAATAAAACTAAGTATCATCTTTTTATTCATCATCTTCAACCAATTATTCAAGGGAAGGAAACCATTTTTGTTCATCTAAGGTTCGATCACTTTCAGGTTTAAATTGTAAGTGATTTTGACTCAGTTTTCAATGATTTTTATGTTTTCGGAGTCGTTGTAACTTAATCCAGCTAGCCTAGGGACTAATTTGTGAAATTGTTAAAGTTTTAGGGTTTTATCATTGATGAATATGTGTGTATTTTGATATTTGACGATAGAAAATGAATGGTTGTTGTTAGATAAACAACATTTGTTAAGGGATTTTTGATAAAATTTTTTATTAGGGATTAAATTGAGAAATGTGATAAATTGTGTGGTAAATGTGTGAAATAATGAAAAATATAGGCTACTATGAGTATAAGGGAAATTCGGCAAGCATGGGTGTAGACTCAATTACATGAATTTGCATTTTTATGAACTAGTGACTAAATTGTAAGATGTTGAAATATTAGGGGCAAAAGTGTAATTTTTCCATAATATGAAATTTGGATTAAGCTGAATAGAATGATAATTAAATAAGTTAAATTTGATTATATATAGATAAATAAAAGTGAAGTTCAGACCTAGATCGAGGGAAAAATAAAGTATTAGACTAGTCGATCATGTTCCGATATTTTTGAGATCGAGGTAAATTCGTATGTTAATAAGCATTACTATGATTGTGTTTTAAATGCTTTATTATTGAATTAATTGTGAATACAATCTGAAGAAAATGTTCGGCAAGGATTCGACAAGGTTAAATCCTAGTTGAACCTTAGGAATAGATAGGATACAAAATAACATGTCATTAAGGGTTATGTGATTGGGTGCTGGTCCGTATGTTCTACCAGTGGTTGAGTTATCTGTATTGTGTTACGAATCCTTGTCAGCTTGTGTAAGCAGCACCGTGTAGCTACGTCTTGACTATCAGCTTGTGTGAGCAAACCCGTTGATAGCTCGAGAGTAAGCATTATATGATATGTGAGATTGAGATGGCTTTGGCCTGGTATTGGCACTTAGGGTGTAAGCTTCTCGAGTATCCAATATTATTCCAAATGGTTCAACAGGTATATCGAATATATGAAATGGTAAGAGATTGATACGAATTAGTACAGGTATGTACGTGAACTATACAATCATGGAATCGAAGAAATTGATGGAATTCATGTTTAACCTTTAGGATTGAATATATATGTTAAGTTTTGGATTTAAATTGAATTGCATTATGTGATGTTTGAGTATTTGAATTGTAATTCAATGGTAAGTTTACTTATTAAACATACGAGCTTACTAAGTTTTATAGTTTACTCTATTTACTTTTTCGTGTTTTATAGTGATTTTCGAAGCTTGCTCGAATTTGAGAGTCGTCGGAGATCTCATCACACTATCCAGCTATCATTTTGGTACTTTTGAGTTTATGTATTTGGTTATATGGTATGTATAGGAATTGTTGATTCTATGGTTTATATGTTAGTAATGGATTTAGCCAATTGATTTAGCTTGTAAATGATGAATGTTTGGTTATGTTTATAGCCATGTGATTTGGCTTATTTTCGTATATTTGGTTATATATATGTCCAAAGGGCCTTTGTTATGTCGTTGGTAATTGCTATATGAATGCTTGTGGTGAATTGGTATGTTGAGTACTAAATGGTTGAATTTTGAGATTTGGTATGCTTGTGTTTTTAGGAAAGATAATATATATGTGAAGTTAACCATTTAGGTGATTTGTGAATATGAAATTGGTATGTTTTGAATTGGAAAAACATGATCTTATGAGTATTATAGTTATTATATTTGTATAGCATGATTTTAGGCTTGATTGAGATTGGTTTGAATGCTTATTGAAGCTATGTTATATGCTAATTGACATGTTTATATGGATGCAATTTGGGTGAGAAAGATGGCCTGGTAAATAGCCTATTTATGTCCACACGGGCGAGACATGGGCGTGTGTCTTGGCTGTGTGTGACACATGATTTGGTGACACGGTCGTGTGTCCCCTGATGTTTATTTAGAAACCAAGTCAGTATGCTCCACAAGGCCCAGGACACGAGCATGTGACTTAGCCGTGTGGCATAAGTCGTATACCCTACAGTTTTGGCACTGCCTAGCACACGGCCTGGCACACGGGAGTGTGTGGCCATTTCGAAGGGTACACGGGCTAGTCACAAGGGTGTGTGGTTGGCCGAGTGACCCAAGTCAGAGAGTTACATGGGGTTGGATACGGGCAAGGACATGGCCATATGATCCCATTTCGAATGTCCACACGGCCGTGTGTCCCCTGTATTTTGAAAAATTTTCTATATTTTCAAAAAATTTCCAAAGTTATTGGTTTAGTCTCGAACTATCTTTTAATGCATGATTTGGGCCTCATAGGTTCGTATTAGGGATTGTATAATTGATTCTGAATGACTTATATTTTGGAATGGAAAATGTATGTGAAACGTATGATTGTTTATGGAATAAGTTCGGTAATGCTCTGTAACCTGATTCTGGTGATAGATACGGGTTAAGGGTGTTACAAGATGACTTCCAAGAGAGGATTCATCTTGATTCTGTTACATTTTCTCCCCTTCTTCATCTTTTCCATTTTTTTCTCTAAGGAAGTGATTGTTATGGAAAGCTTTGGATGGAGCGATGATCATGAGGAATTAGTTATAAAGGTAAGAAATCTGAGGAGTTGGTAAGGTTCTAAGTCCTTCAGTGTATGTAATATTTAGAAAACAAATTTAAGTGTTTTCAGAACCATTGTAGGGGTATTGGATGTTTCTGAAAAACTAAGGTTTCAGTTAAAAATATTGTGTTTAACCTATGATTTGGTTGTCATGCTTAGCTGCTAAGAGAATAGAAACTTTGGCATTTGGAAAAGGTAAGCTGATAAGGAAAAGATGCATGATGTGAGTTTCTGTCCTCCATGCCTGGGATGATATGTGTTCAGGATGAGTATGTTTATGAGTATCTGCCAATGTGATGTTATGAAAAGTTGCTTATGAATTTCATGTAATGTCTATTTATTTATAGTGGAATATGGAAGGGAATTATCGACGAGATAGAGGAAGTTAGGATTGGGAAAGAGTGATTTTGTTAGATACCATCATACGGTGCTACTATGTGCAAATTGTGATGTGTGAAGCTCCGGGCTTTGTGGAGGGGACACTACAAGGTTAGGAATGAAGAATTTGAAGAATGGATGGAAGAATAGGGAAAAATGGAATTTCTATTAAATACCACCATACAGTATTGCTAAGTACAAACCGTGATGTGCGAAGCTCCAGGTCTTGCAGGGGGAAACTTAGGTGTTCAAGCATCAAGGTAGATATGACATGAATCAATGTTGATGTTATACGGTTCCATAGAAAGACACTGCGATGGCAGTCACCAAGCTATATGGGGAGACATCGTAATGTCGGTAAGGTCCTACGGGGTGACACCTTTATATAGGTATAACGTGTAAGACCATAGCTCAACTATAACAACCAATATAGTTTGTCGGGACAGTACAGACAGGGTAGTCTGCTAGGATAGTAAACATAGAAACACAGGGATTACGAAATGTATGGCCATAGCTCGGTTATGACAACCAATAGAGTTTGCCAGTACATTAAACCTGAAACTTGATGAGTAAGCCCATAGGTCGGCTTTGTCAACTTGTAGAGTCTATCGGGACACAAAAATGGGGTAGTTTATCGGGACAATAAACACTTATGGATAATCAGGACAAGAATCATAGGAAATCCCACAAACAACGAGAAAGGGTTGGAAGAAAAGTGTAAGTAATAACAAAATGATAGTGAGCTAGTGGATTTTTAAGAAATCCATCGAATAAGGAAAATGAAGTAGAAAAGGAAATATGTCCACCAAATTAGTATTAATGAGAGCCAGAAGGGCATATGGGTTGTAACCCAGCAAGATTCAGACAGGGGAAATGATGTGCCAGTAATGACTAGGGTAACGACAAGTGAGAGCAGATGTATCCAAGGATCATCAATGAGGATCCACAATTAAGGTCTATCAGAAGGCATTCAATAAATTTGGTACACGAGAGAAGGGTACCAATAAGGGGTATTAAGTGAAAAATATGTTTGTCAAGACTATTCCTCTTTAATAGAAAAACTATTGAGAAAGTACCAGCCAAATGGCTAGTTCCCTAGAGAACTAACATATGGGAGAAATTGATAACACATTTGATCACTTTGAAAATAGTCTATTGGGTACTGAAGGCCAAAGTGGTTCATAACAGATAGGCATGTTACACTTAAAAGCAAGGTATCGTGAACAAGGCAGTTTACAAGGAAGTAATCCAAACACTATCTGTAATACCCCTCACCAGTATTCAACACCGAAATAGGGTTACGGAGAATTACTGGACTTATACCACATTTTAAACATACATTTCACATACAATTAATCAAATCATATACATTCCTTTCACAACCAAACATTTTGTCCCTAATACGAGCCTACGAGGCTCTAATCATGCATTAGGAATGGTTCGGGACTAAACCAATAACTTTAGAAAATCTTAAAACACTTAAGATAGTTTTCACAAAACAGGGGACATGCGCCTGTGTGGCCCGGCCATGTGTCTCAAATGGCCAAAGACACGCCAGTGTTATAGGCCATGTGGACATTAGAAATCGAAGCACATGGCCGTGTCCCAGCCCGTGTCTAACATCGTGTAACTCTTTGACTTAGGTCACACGTCCAACACACACGCCCATGTGGCTAGCCCATCTGCCAGGAAATTGGCCATACACGCTTTGTGCTAGGCCATGTTCTAGGCCGTGCCAAACCTGTAGGGTATACTGACTTAAGCCACACGGCCAAGTCACACGCCCATGTGTGAGGCCGTGTAGAGCATACTGACTTGTTTTTAACTTCAACACCAAGAGACACACAACCGTGTACATGACCATGTATCACACATGGCTGAGACACATGCCCGTGTCACTGCCTGTGTGGACAGAAATAGGCTGTTTACCAAGCCATTTTGCCACCCAAATTTGTGTACACCTACATCAAATTCAAAGGCACAAATTCATGACATCAATAAGCATTTCAACTAGCCATTTCAAATATAATTGATACACATTTTATGTAACACCCCAAACCCGGCCTGGAAGTTTGGCTCGAATCTAGCGTGTCACATTGAAGTGTTTTTCGGAAACCATGTTTCCATTAAAAACCCTTCTTAGTAATTAAAAACTTGTACCCTTTTTAAACCTTGTTAAAAAACCTCAGCTGAATATCATTCTTAACAACTTTGTAAAAAAAATCCTGGCAGTTGCAGACACTTAATTTAAAAACAATTGCGGTTACGTGATGTTTTGAACAACAGTAGTTGCTGTGGAAAACCGTGTTCTAATACTAGCAATTATAAGAATAATAAATAAAATTCCAAATTTGAAATCCAAAAAATTACAACGGCTTTACTACAACCCACATAAAAACATTTAAAAGCAATAATCAAAACTATAACATAAATAATGTGTGTGGCTTCCACCGAGCCCCTCGTAGCCCCGATCCGTTTAAGGCTGGAAATTACCTGAAAGGTTAATAAACGGGGTGAGTTTACGAAAACTCAATGTGAAATCCCCTACTATAAAAAGGAACAGTCAGTCATATAAAAGAATTAAACGTCTGGCCCCAGCCTTACTTACAGTTTCAGTACCAATTGGGCCTTAGCCCATTATAACAGACAGTACCAGATGGGCTTTAACCCATTACAGAATAAGAAACATTATCAGAACTAGAATTAGAATCAGAATCAGAATTAGGTGACAGAATCAGAATCAGTATCAGGTAACAGAATCAAAAACAGAATGTGAATGCAATCCCAACCCAGCCTATAACCAACCGCTACACTCCACCCGTACCAGCCCTACACTCCATGTGGGGAATAGCTCAACCCACCCAGCCCTACAGTCCACAGTTGCAGCATTGCTGCTCAGATATCAGTAAGTTGAGGAAAAGCCTCCAGTACGTGGACAAGCCACTTTCAGTACTTCCTCCATCAGTATAACCCATAACCTATGTAACAGATATAAATGTCATGGCATACAACATACAGAATCAGAATATCTGCCCATACTTGAATCAAACAGTCACATTCAAGTCATTCATATCACCGACATATATTCACAATCAAATTCGTCAACCACACAGTCCAAGTCAGTCACTTGCCCACAAGGGCAAAACAGTCATTTAACACCCTAGGGGCAAAATTGTAATTTTACCTCACAAGGTATCTCAGTAATTCTACCCTACAGGGGTATTTCACTAATTCTACCCTACAGGGGTATTTCGGTATTTCTACCCTACAAGGGTATTTCGGTAATTCTACCCTATAGGGGTATTTCGGTAATTCTACCCTATAGGGTATTGCAATAATTCTACCCTATAAGGGTATTTCGGTAATTCTACCCTACAGGGGTATTTCGATAATTCTACCCTACAGGGGTATTTCAGTAATTCTACCCTATAGGGGTATTCCGGTAATTTTACCCTACAGGGGTATTTCGATATTATACAAATCGAGAGTATTTTGATAATTTCACAAATCAGGGGTATTTTGGTAATTTTACAAGTCAGGGGTATTTTAGTAATTTTACAAACCAGGAGTATTTTAGTAATTTTACAAACCAGGGGTATTTTGGTAATTTTACTGATCGAGGGTATTTTGGTAATTTTGTAAACTAAGGGTATTTCAATAATTTTGTAAATCGAGGATAAAATAGTAATTCTGTAAATCGAGGGTAAAACGGTAATTTTATAAATTGAGGGTAAAACGGTAATTCTATAAATCGAGGGTAAAATAGTAATTCTATAAATCGAGGGTAAAACGGTAATTCTGTAAATTGAGAGTAAAACGATAATTCTGTAAATCGAGGGTAAAACAGTAATTTTGTAAATCGAGGGTAAAACGGTAATTCTGTAAATCGAGGGTAAAATGGTAATTCTATCTTATTTCAGTGATTTTACAAATCGAGAATATTTGGGTAATTTTATAAATCGGGGGTACTTTGGTAATTTTACAAGTCGAAGGTATTTCAGTAATTTGGTAAACTAAAGTATTCTAAACAGGGATAACAATACGAATGGGCCTAAAGCCCTTTCTCGGCCCAAATGGGCCCACACGTTCGTATGGCCCTTTTAGCCCAAATCTAGCGACAGATATGAGATTCACCTAGCCTAGTCCAACATTTACTACACAATCAAACAACTTATCCAATTGGGCCCGTAGGCCCATTGGGCCCACATGGCCCTTTTCGACCCATCGCGGCCCGAAGTAGCCATCCTACAGCTAGAGTAGCGAGAAGTACACACCTGATAGGAGACTAGAGTTAATCCGCGCTCCGAGTACTCTTAGCCGACGCCCAACCCAAACGAGCACGCCATACAGCAAAAGGGATCTGCCAAGAAAGGTACCTTTACTCTCCTCATGGTTCTCTCTATTTAAAGCCAGCTTCGCATCCACTCTTATGTTAGCTTTTCGATGTGGGATCCCTCCATCATCAGAGTTTAAATTCAACACCAACTCTTGCCACCCCTTGTTAGCAAAATAAATGCTCTTTGCTTGCCATGGAGTTTCGAACCCTGGACCTCCTTGCCACCTCTATAACACAACCTTCCTGCCTCTTATGTGGCGCTACTTTGCCACTAGACCACAAGGCTTTTTGTGTCACAATTTCTCCAACAATATTCTTAAGGCCTACCTACTACACCCAGGGTTTGATTCACCTTAAACCAAATTTTTTGCTAGAGTCCAAGTTTAAACCCAGGACTTCTCCAACACTTCTCAACACACTTAACCACTAAAACAAGCCTTCATTAGCGAAATTTACACGCACAACAAAATATTATAAGCTGCCTTCAACCGCTCCAATGCTCAAGGCCCAAAACTTCTAGGCCCAAATTCAGGGTGTTACATTTTATACTCCCATTTTCCATACAAACAAATCACAAAGCATGCCATACCATTTATACCAAATTCTCACACACAAATTAACTTGCTATATACTTCCAAACATACATCAACAAGCATTAAACTCACAAACATAAAACAACTCTAATATCGACCATTTTTAATCCAAAATTCCTGTGATACTCAAACATCATATATCCATGTATAAACTCACAAACCAACCATATATGCACATATTTACATAACCAAACCAAACAAAACAAGCCAACTCTCATGGCTATATATATACAAACCAAAACATAGACATTCATAAGCCAACACAATTGGCCAAATACATACCACAAATACCAAAATGACCAAAGTCCCGATACATGCCATATACTCAAAACATAAGCTCAAAAGTACCAAATTGATAGTTGGATAGTGTGATGATGTCTCCGACGATCCCAAAGTCTGAAATAGCTTTAAAGTCTCTATAAAACATGGAAAAATAAACAAAGTAAGCTTTATAGCTTTGTAAGCTCATATGACTCAATCTTAACATGAATATGCAAATCATCAATTAGAACATATCAACATGTAATTCATTTAACTAAAAAACCTTTCACATTTTCAATCATAATCGTCTACATGAACTTCACAACTTCTTCGATTTAAGCTTATACGGTTCATATACATACTTGTACCATCTCATATCAATCTTATATATATCCACATCTTTCATTTACCTATTGAACCATTTGGAATACTATCGGATACTCGAGAATCTCGCACACTAAGTCCCAATATCATGGCCCAAAACCAACTCAATGTATATTGCACCCGAAGTTCCAATATCATGGCCCAAAGCCAACTCAATGTATTACATATACTGCTCACACTAGAGCTACCAACGGGCCCGCTCACACAAGCTGTCAGTCAAGACGAAGCTACACGGTGCTGCTCGCACAAGCGGTCAAGTATCTGCAACACATGCCAGTATACTCAGCCACCAATAGGATGTACAGGACCAACACCTAGATCACATAATCACAATAATCCCTAATGACTTGTCACTGGTATCCAAATCTATTCCTAAGGTTCAACCGGGATTTCAAATGCTGAATCATTGTCAAATGTGTTTGTAGTCTCATATTCATAGTTCATGCAATATCAAAGAATTTAAAACATAATTATAACAATGCTTTTAACATACGAACTTACCTCAAATGTAAAAACGGCTAAATTGGTCGATTAGTCGAGAACTTTAATTTTCCCTCGATCTAGATTCGAGTTTCACTTTTATTGATCTATATGTTATCAAAGTTAACTTATTTAATGATCTCTCTATTCAATTTAGTCCAAAAGTAACTTTAAAGCATTTCTACACAATTGCCCCTAATGTTTTGTATCGTTTACAATTTAGTCCTTATTTCATAAAAACACAAATTAATGCAATTCAACCCCAACCCATGCTAGCCAAATTACTATTATGTCCCTAGAAGCCCATATTTTTCATTTATTTCACATTTTATCCACAAATTTTCCACATTTCACAATTTAATCCCTAATTTGCATTTTTACCAAAAAATAACTTAACAAAACTTGTATAATTCACAACCAACATTCATAATCTATCACTAAACATCAAAATACTCATGTATTCATCAATAGAAACATTCAAAATCTTAAACAGTTTTGCAAAATAGTCCCTGGGCTAGCTAAACCTTGTTGCAACAACCATAAAAACATAGAAATAATTAAAAACTGAGTCAAAATACATACCATGCACGAGGAACCATAGCCGAACCTTCAAAACCCAATAATGGCGTATTCCTTCTTTTAATTTTGGTGGAGTTTGAAGAAGAATGAATAAAATTAGGTTTTGTTTTATTAATTTTAAGTTTAATTACTAATTTACAAATATAATCTTAATTATAAAACATAAAAATCACTTAATACTTGTCCATAATTGTGCACTCAAGTTAATAAAGGTATAATTACCACTTAAGGACCGTAAATTTAATAATTCATAACTATTAGACACCTTTACCTAATAGAATAGCACTTTTGTACTTTACGCGATTTAGTCCTTTTTATCAAATTAAACACTCAAATGATAAAATTTCTTAGCAAAAATTTCACACAAACATATTATCACACTATAGACATTAAAATAATAATAAAATAATTATTTTGACCTTGAATTTGTGGTCCCAAAACCACTGTTCTGATTTGACTAAAAAGGGGCTGTTACAGCTCTCCCCCCTTAGGATTTTTGTCCTCGAAAATCTTACCAGCAAAAAGGTTAGGGTACTGTTTTCTCATAGCTTCCTCGGGTTCCCATGTAGCCTCTTCAACAACGTGTCATTGCCACAAAACCTTCACTAAAGCTTTTCGTTATTTCTCAACTCATTAATCTCTCGAGCTAGAATTCTGATCGGTTCTTTATTGTACGTCATATCAGGTTGAATTTCAATCTTTGCTGGAGAAATTACATGTGATGGATCTGATCTATATCAACGCAACATCGATACGTGAAACACATTATGTATTTTCTCTAACTCAGTTGGTAAAGCTAGTCGAGATGCCACTGGACCTATTTTTTCGATGATCTCATACGACCCGATAAAATGTGTAACACCCCTAACCCGTAACCGTCGGTAGAATAGGTTAAGAGACATTACCGAACTTATAACTCAGTTCAGAATATTCATTTACCATAGATCATCTCATTTCAATAATAATCATTCATATATATAGGTAACATGCATAAATCAAGCATAAATAACTTAAAACGTGCATTCAGGATTAAATCGATAACATACGAGAATTTAAGGAAAACTTAGAAAAATTTTTGAACAAGGGTCACACGCCTGTGTTCCCAAGCCGTGTGCCACCCATATGGCCAACTGACACGCTTGTGTCTCAGGCCGTGTGAAAACAAGGCATACATACTGACTTACGCCACATGGCTGAAGATACGCCCATGTGCCATGGCCATGGGAAATCTGGAGGGTTTCTGACTTGGGTTACACAGCCTGTAACATGCCCATGTGCCAGCCTGTGTGCCACACATGGCCAATAGACACGCTTGTGTTTCTAGGCCATATGTAACCTGTAGGGTATACTGACTTAATTCGAAAGGGTACCCTAAGGGACACACGGCCGTGTAGTATGACACACACCCGTGTAATTGCCACCCTTTTCCCATGCATATATAGCAACCAAAATGGTACCATTTCAATACATTTCATACACATATTATACCAATTCAACTTGGTACTCAATTACCTGATTAATACCATGCATAATCCATTCATATACAAATTACAAAACAAGACATCATTCGCACATTTCCATTCCATCAATTCCTTGCCAAAACATACCATGTATATCATGATTCATCAACCATAATTTCCAAATAATACTTAATCTATGTTGAACCAAAATCATCACCTATATCAATTTTAAACCATATATAAGCACATACCAAAATCAAATATTTATCCAACCATTTTGGCATTCATTTACAAAGCCAAAATCAAGCATAACACAATTACACATATTCATCACTTATCCTTAACCATTTGAACATCCAACTCCATACCTAAATATGCCAATTCAAATGACCAATTTACAATCAAAGTATTAATATAGCAATCATAGACCAAACATCACAGCTCATATACTAATATAATTATATACTACCACATACACAACATTTAAGCCAAATCACCTGGCTAATTACCAATGAAACACACAGGCATCAATTGCCAAATTTACATTCAACATTACCAAAATACATGTCCACATAACTCAAGCCTATACATGACATATAACCAAGTGACAAGTGTATAAATACCGAAATCAAAAATCGGATAGTGTGATGCGATCTCCACCGACTTCCAACTCGAGCGAATGTTCAAGTCAGTATAAAACATAGAAAAATAACACAAAGTAAGCTATAAAGCTTAGCAAGCCATATACATATAAATTATCACATGAATCAATATCATTTCCATCAATAGGCATCTATGAGTAAACATTTATAAGATCACAAACCTTTCTCATTGTACACATATTCAATATCATAATTGAATTCATCAAATAATTCCCTTTCATTACTTGTATGAATTTCGTACATACCTGAGCCATTTAACTCATTCACACATTCTTTCTCGACTTGAATTTGCCTGTTGAAGCATTCAAAATCGTTAAAGGTACTCGAAAATCACATAAAGCTCGTACAATGCCATATCCCAGATATGGTCTTACATGTTATCACATATCGATGCCACTGTCCCAGGCAGGGTCTTACATGAAATCGAATAACAATGCTAGTGTCTTGGCCATGGTCTTGCATGTAATCACATCTCGGTAACCTAATGTCATGACATTTGTATCCTATACTATTCCTATGGTTCGTATGAGACTTTCGGATGTCGTAACTCTATCGATTCTTGCTCGTACTTGCTCGCTCAACATTCATAATAATTCAATGATAATTAAACATGTATAATTCAATTAAAATACATTTATTTGCATATGAACTTACCTCGTTCGCTATAATGATGAATTAGGTCGACTAATCTGATTCTTTGTTTTCCCCCATTCTAGATTCGAATCTCATTTTTTTGAATCTATATAATAACAAAATTTACTTATATAATCATTAATTCATTCAATTTAATACACATTTTAGCAAAATTAAACTTTTTCCCCTATTATTTCACATTTTTGCAATTTAGTCCTTATCACAAAAAATTGCAAATTCATGCAATTAAGGACAAGCCAATGCTAGCTGAACTTTCCTTATATTCATATCAGCCTATTTTTTTCATTAATTCACACATTTACTTATGGATTTTACAAATTTCTCAATTAAATCCGTAGTTGCCATTTTTGTTAAAAATCACATTATAAAACATATCACTCTAGCTTCAAACTTTAATAATCTATCATAAAACACCTAAACAACCAAGAATTCAACAATGGCATCATTCAAAATCTATAACAGTTTCAAAAACAGAGATACGGGCTAGCTAGATTAAGCTGCAACGAGCTCAAAAACGTAAAAACTATTAAAAACGGAGTTAAAACTGTACCTATTTTAGCAAGAACACCATGGCCGAATGTCAAGCTCTTAAATGGTTGTTTTAAACCCCATTTTTGGTTGTAAATGGATGGAAGATGATGATATTTAGCTTTGTTTTATTTATTTAATCTTTATTAACCAATTTACAAAACTAACCTTTAATAACATCATAAATTTCAACAATACTAAGCCATAGAATTCCACTACCAACATTTATGGGATAATTACCACTGAAGGACTCCCACAATTTAATTTCATAGCCATTTAATACCTTTAACTTATAGAATTCTAATTTTACGCTTTACGCGATTTAGTCCTTTTTACCGAATTAACCACTCAAATGGTAAAATTTATTTACGAACATTTCACATTAACATTCTATCATACTGTAAACCTTAATAAAATAATAAAATAAATATTTCAACTTTGGATTGTGGTCTCAAAACCACTGTTCTGATTAACCCTAAAAATAGACTGTTATAAAATGTGGACTCAATTTGCCTTTGTGACCAAATCTAAGTATTTTCTTCCACAGAGATACTTTCAGAAACACTTTATCAATGATCTAAAATTCAATGTCTTTTCGTTTCAAATCCTCGTACGATTTCTATCGATCTGAAGCTGCTTTCAAACTGTCGCGAATTACTTCCACTTTTTCCTCAGTCTCTCAAATTAAATCAACCCTGCGAATCTTTTTCTCACTCAACTCGGTCCAATACAACGGAGTTCGACATTTTCCACCATACAAAGCTTCATACAGTGCCATCTTTATGCTCGATTGAAAGCTATTCTTATATGCAAATTCAATCAACGAAAAATATTTTCCCCAATTGCCTTCAAACTCCAACACACAACAACGAAGCATATTTTCGAGAATATGAATTACTCTCTCAAACTAAACATCGGTTTGAGCGCTATACTAAAATTTAACCTTGTACGAAGAGCTTCTTGCAATTTCTTCCGAACTCGCGATGTAAATCTGTAACACCCCGAACCCGAGACCGACACCGGAGTCGAACACGAGGTGTTAACAGACTTTAAACCCCTTATAAAAAATATTTCCCAGACACTGCCAATCTGCATACTAGTCGCTTTAAAAATCATATCTTGAGTTTCACAACTCGAAAATAAGTTTTGTGATTTTTCCCTGAAACTAGACTCATATGCCCATCTACATATTTTTTTCTAGAATTTTTGGTCGGGCCAATTAGTGCAGTTTATTAGTCAAAGTCTCCCATGTTACAGGGATCGACTACCCTGGCCTTTGCGCATTACGACTTGGATATCTCCTTGTACAGGGCTCTAATACTGATGACGTTTGTTTCTATAGAAACTACACTCAGGGAGGAATCTATACATATATGGTATGACTCCTAATTATCTCTGGTTAATTTATAATGAATTTCCAAAGTCGGAACAGGGAATCCAGAAACCGTTCTGGCCCTGTCTCACGAGAACCTGAATATCTCTTAACATACTGTCCGTATGATTGTTTCGTTACTTTCCTATGAAAGTAGATTCATCAAGGTTTGTTTACATAATTTATTCACTATTTAATTCCATTCCTACTATTTTTAGTGATTTTCCAAATCTACATCACTGCTGCTGTCAGCATCTGCCTTTAAGGTAGACTTTACCTATTTCATGGTTTCCATGATTCAACTAGCCCTTTTTGCATAAATAGCACAATTTATGAAAGTGATTAACCATCCCCGTGGCCAATCCTTGTCAAGCATATCCACACCAAATGATTATAACATTATACTCAAACACATATAAGCCATTTTCGCATGGCTATCCAAAATTTATACAAGTCCAAAGGGTCCACGACCCACAACAAACGGGTAGTCCTATACATGCCATTTCGAAGTTCAACCAAAATTGTACCAAAAGGGGGGGCTTTGATAGTGTGGGCGACTTTGACTTCAAGATCCCGAGTCCGATAGCTGGAGAACCAAATCTATAAAACAGAGGAGCAATGAAACGGAGTAAGCAATTTATGCTTAGTAAGTTTTGAGCAAGGAATTCCAGCACAACAAAAGTATAGCATTCATATAGCTAAACGGATAATTTCATATGCACAAATTTACGATATCGTACTTGCTTCACATTATAAACCCTTATGTACATACACAAAAGATCAACTCAGCCAAAGGCCGGTAGCTCGTTTATCAACTGAGCGAATACTTATTTGTAAGGGCTCAACTAAATTCAAGCACATACGAAACATACCTCAATGTTGGGATGTTTCGAGAGTATTAACTGGAATTTTACAGCAAGTTCATTCATTCCCAAATCACGTACCTTCGGAATTTAACCGGATATAGCTCCTCGTTCAAATGCCTTCGGGACATAGCCCGGTTATAGTAATTCGCACAAATGCCTTCGGGACTTAACCCGGATTTAGTAAGTCGCACAAATGCCTTCGGGCTTAGCCCGGAATTAGTATCTCGCACAAATGCCTTCGGGCTTAGCCCGGAATTAGTATCTTGTACAAATGCCTTCGGGCTTAGCCCGGAATCAGTATCTCGCACAAATGCCTTCGGATCTTAGTCCGGATATTGTCACTTAGCACAAGCCTTCGGGACTTAGCCCGAACATCATTCAAATAACCATGCACATTTAACAATAAATCATGGCCCATTCGTATTTCATTTTCGTTAGCAAAACTCAAACACAAGACATTTATCATTCTTGCAAATTCGGCTCAATAGCCACACAAAGAGCATGATTTTAATTTGCTTAAAACATGATCTAATCACATCATAATTTAAGCTCTCTTACTCAAGAACTTACCTCGGGTGTTGTCGAACGATTCCGATAGCTATTCGACCACTTTTTCCTTCCCTTTATCGGATTTAGTTCCCCTTTGCTCTTGAGCTTAATTAAACAAATAAATTGATTTAATCATTTGAGCATCGAAAAGAGAAACACAAGGCACTTAGCCCATATTTATACATTAGACATTAAAGTCACATATGTACAGAATCATGAATCAAACTCAACATTTTAACTAATTTTTCCCCCTTGGCCGAATATGCATGTCTATTTTGGGGCCGATTTCAACACTTAATACATTCTACAAGTATGGTCACTTGTATTGACTAAACACCCTTTTGTTCCAAGTTCAAAACTTGGCTAATACACACATATACACACTAGTAAAGCATCCTCTCCCTTTCCATCAATTTAACACATGCATTGCTCATTAACATGCAAAAGTTATATTCGGCCTTAGCACACAACTTGCTAGCCGATTCTTCTCCATTTAGCAACCAATGCACATATGTGCTCACTCAAAAATGCTAAAAAGGAGGTTCAAGAATCATCAAGCCACCATCACATGCATCATTAACAAGCTTCATATTTAGCATGCAATGGCATTAACACAAACTCCACCTAGGTCGAATCTTAACTCATCCTCATGCCTCATCACCACAACATCAAACATCAACCAAGAATGATGCATCCATGGCCGAGTGTCATTTCCATCACATAGCAAGATTTAGACCATGGGCTAGGTAGAACTCAAGCTAACAACTAAAACATGCATGCATCTCATGGAACATCATCAAACATACCTTAGCCTAGCTACATGCATGGCCGAACCTCTTCAACCTTTCTTCTTCCTTCCTCCTTAAAATTTTTGGCCAAGGATGAACCAAAGGATGAGCATTTTTTTTATTTGTTTTTTTCTTTCTAGTTTCGGCTAAATGAAGATGAGAAAGGATGAACAAAAAATTTCTCCTTTCTTTTCTTTAGCTCACGGCAATGGGGGGGGGAAACAACTACACACATTTTTTTTTTGTATTCATCATACTCCTTTTCATTATTTTATGCCCATGCCCCTTATTTTATTTTTTTCCTACATACCTCACTAGGCCAACATGTTCCCAACATGTTTCCACCCATAGCATGGCCAACCACTAGCTCAAATTTTGGGTAATTTGACATGCAAACCCATCATTTTCACAACATGCATTAATAGACCATTTTAAATTAGCCTATCATATTTTCACCATGTCTCATATCAATCCCTATTTAATAATTTCTCATGCAATTGGCAAAATTGGAGAATGAAACTTCCACATACTCATGTACACACATAATAAGCATAGAATATGGAAATCAATTATTTTTATGACTCGGTTTTGTGGTCCCGAAACCACTTCCCGACTAGGGTCAATTTTGGGCTGTCACAAAATCTCAGATTTCTATCCGAAATAATTGAAATTGGCACCTTATGCAATCTAACGATTTTAGAAATATAAAACTCAGCCAATTTATCAAGTGAATAATCAATACGTACCCGAATGAAATGTACTGATTTTTTAAGTCTATCAAAAACAACCCATATAGCATCTTTCTTTTTTGGAGATAGGGGTAGTCCTGATATGAAATCCATCGTAACTCTATCCTATTTTTACTCTGGTATCATCACTGGTTGCAGCAATTCCGAAGGCACTTGGTGTTTGGCTTTAACTTGCTGACACACTAAACATCTCGATACAAGTTCTGAAATGTCTCGTTTCATGCCTGACCACCAATACAATTGTTTCAAATTATTGTACATTTTGGTACTCCCAGAGTGAACAGATAGACAACTACTATGTGCTTCATGCAAATTGTTTTGAATGAGTTCGAAATTCTTTGGTACGCAGATTCTATTTTGAAACATTAAACAATCATCGGCTCTAATCTGATGGTCTGAATCACTATTCAACTCACATTGCACTCTTTTAACTTGTAACTCGGTATCACACTTTTGAGCTTCACAAATTTGCTGAAGATAAATCGATTTAGCTTTCAACTCTGCTAGAATCGAACCATCATCGAACAAAGTCAATCTTGTATTCACCACTCTCAAAGCAAATAAAGATTTTCTACTCAAAGTATATGCGACTACATTTGCTTTCCTCAGATGATAATCAATCACCAACTAATAATCTTTAACAGTTTGAGCCATATTCGTTGTCGCAAATTCAGGTCCTTCTGAGTCATTATATATTTTAATTTTTTGTGATCGGTAAAGATATGGCATTTTTCACCGTTCAAATGATGTCGCCAAATTTTCAATGCGAAAAAAATAGCGACCAACTCTAAATCATGTGTTGGATAATTCTTTTCATGTTGTTTCAATTGTCTGGAGGCATAAACTATAACTTTTCCTTCTTGCATCAAAACATAACCCAAATCGTTTAATGACGCGTTACTGTAAATCATGAATTCTTTACCTAACTCAGGTTGAACAAAACTCGTGCTTCGATTAGCAATACTTTCAACTGGTCAAAACTTTGCTGAAATTTTTCTTACCACTCAAACTTCACATCTTTTTGTAGCAATCTAGTTAACAGTGTAGCAATCATCGAGAACCCTTTAACAAAATGTCGATAATAACCAGCTAACCCCAGAAAACTTCTAACTTTGGATACATTCCTTTGTGGTTTCCAGTCAACAACAGCAAAAATCTTGCTCGGGTTAACTCGTATGCCTTCAACTAAACAATATGTCCCAAAAATCTGACTTCTTTGAGCTGAAACTCGCACTTGCTGAATTTAGCGAATAATTGCTTATCTCTCAAAGTTTGTAGCACAATTCTCAAATGCTCAGAATGCTCAGACTCATCACATGAATAGATCAGAATGTCGTCAATGAACACAACAACGAATCTATCTAAATACGATCTAAAAATCAAGTTCATCAAATCCATAAAGACTGCAGGAGCTTTAGTCAATCTGAAAGGTATAATAAGAAATTCATAATGTCTGTACCTTCTTCTAAAAGTAGTTTTAGGCACATCTTAATTTTTAACTCGTAACTAATAATAACCAAATCGTAGATCAATTTTTGAAAATACTGTTGCCCCTTTCAATTGATCAAACAAATCATTTATCCTCTGCAACGGATACTTGTTTCTTATCATAACTTTGTTTAGATGTCGATAATCAATACAGATTCTCATTGATTCCTCTTTCTTCTTTATGAACAATACTGGCGCACCCAAGGGAAAAAAATTAGGTCGTACAAAACCTCTATCTATTAACTCTTGCAACTGAGATTTCAACTCTTTCACTTCTGTCGGAGCCATCGTAACAGCCCAGTTTAGACCCTAGTCAGAATAGTGGTTTCAGGACCACAAATATGAGTCAAAAAAATATTTTAATATTATTTTCATGTTTACAGTATGTGTTTAAGCATGTATGAAAGTTTTGTATGAAAATTTTATCATTTGTGTGCTTAATTTGCAAAAAGTACCTAATCACGTAAAAGACAAAAGTAAGGTTCCATATGTTGAAAGTGTCTATTTGCTATGTCTTTATAAAAGAGAGGTCCTTATGTTTTTAATATGCCAGTTACATGGTAAGTGGACAATAATGGCCTTATATGTTAATGGCTTTTAAATGGTTTATTAAAGGGTAAAATGGGAAAATTGATATTAATGTTAATTTAGTTAGAAAAAAAGCATGAAATTAGTTCATTATCATCATCCTTGCCAAAAATTGAAGAAGAAAAAGAAAGAAAATCACAACTAGGGTTCGACCATTGATTTCTTTGGTTTAGGTATGTGTTTTGTTCAGTTTTTGATAATTTCTACGTTTTTATGATCATTGCTTAGTGTCGTATCAAGCCCATGTCCTAATTTCTAATTTTTTTGATGATTTTGAGTTATTTCATTGATGAAACTATGAGTTTTATGAACTTTGGTTATAGTATATGGAAGCTTGATGTTGGGTTAACCTGTTCTATCATTGAATTTTTGATGAATTTGACTAATTTGGGCTAAATTATGAAAATGAGAAATTGATGGAGTAAAAGGTAAAATAAATGAAATATGTGGACTTATATGAACGCTGTGAAAATTCGGCTAAGCATGAGAATAAGGAAATTGTATGTATTTTGTGATTTTATGAATTAGGGACTAAAGTGTTAAAATATGAAAATGTGAGGACTAATTTGTAAACTTCCCTAAATATGTGTTTATGGATTGATTTGAATGAATGTGAGATTGAATAAATTAAATTTGAATTGATTTATATCAAGAACCAGAGAAAACAAAATTAGATCGGGGGAAAAGAAAAGTCGTTAAATAGTTGCTTGTTTCTGTTAATTTCAGTATGAGGTAAGTCGATATACAAATAAATGTGTTTGAATAAATTTATTTATGCTTATTGTTATTGAAATGAAATGAATGGCTTTGAAGATGAATAATGTGGAATTATGAAAGCATTGACAGTGTTTCAAAGTCCGAAAAACGCCATACAAACCATAGGAATAGTTAGGATACATATGTCATGACGTAGGATCCGATATGTTTTTTCGTGTAAGACCACATCTGGGACGTTGGGATCGACTTATGATTTATGTGTAAGACCATGTCTGGGACATCAGCATCGTATTTGATTTTGTGTAAGACCCTGTTTAGAAGAGTGGCATCGATATTTGATTAAATGTAAGACCACATCTGAGACATTGGTATTGTACAAGCTTTTAGAGCTATCTGAGTATCTTTATTGATTTTGAACGGTTCAACGGGCATTCCGAGAAATGAATGTATATGAGAATGTGTAACCAAATTCAGGTACGTTTGAAATGTACATTATGATTAAGAATGAAAGGTAAGTATTTGTTTATATGTGGACACATGAAATATGTATGATTTATATGAGTACAAAATGTTTTATGTGTAAGTGACTTATGAACAATTGAGTTATATGAGAATTATGGATATGTAGTTATGTTTTGCCATGAATTACATGAATGAAATGGTTTAGAAATGTTTTATGTGATCAATTTTATTTGTATATGGCTTGAGTTTATTTATATATAGCTTATTAAGCTTTTGAAAGTTGTGTGTGTTTACATTGTTTTATAGATATCGAAGATATTGAGAGCTCAAGGATCGTCAAGGATTACCACCACACTATCGAACTCTATTTACGTACCTTTTAAAATTGTATATATTGAAGTATGACATGTATAGGCTAGAAGTATTTGAATATGTTTTGTATTGTGTATATCTAGCCATATGATATGGCTTGAAATTGGTTGTGTATAAGAATGAATTGTGGGTATAAACTATGTGATGCATTATTGTCAATATGATATGTTCATGAATGGCCAATTGAATTGGTCAATTTGGTAAGTTTTGGTATGTGCTTATTTGAGGAATTTAGTAAGGTTTGGTATGAGAATGTATTAAGGTTATGAATCTTATGTTTTGGGTATGACCTTGGAATATTTGTTGGTATGAATTAAGAGCATGAAATTGGTTGATTATATTATGTCATGAATGGTGTATGTTTTGATTGTGAAATGGTTGAAAATTTGGAACAAAATGTGTTTTGTTTTATGCGTATAGGGAGGATCCTTAAAAGGTTTCATTTTGGCCTTTTAAATGGCCTATTTTTGCCCACACAGGTAGGGACAGGGGCATGTGTCTCAACCGTGTTGTTCAATGGCCATTTTGAAATAAGCCTGGGCAAACCATATGGTCGCACACACGGGCCTGTGCCAACCTGTGTGGCCAAGTCAGTTTCAAGCACGGGCTAGACACACGGGCGTGTGATTGGCTGAGTGACCCAAGTCAGTAGTCTCTCTAATTTTCATATGGCCTGGCACACAGGCGTGTCTTTTGGCCATGTGGACAAGTCAGTATGTATGCCCTATTGTAACATGGCCTAGACACACGGGCGTGTGACCTTTATAACTTTGAAAAATGTTTAAGTTTCAAAAAATTTTGTATAAGCTCAGTTTTGTCCTGACCCTTTTCTAAAGCATGTTTAAGGTCTTGTTGACCTATGTAAGAGACTATATAATGATGTGTGACTTTTATGCTATGTTGATTATGAAATGGATGCAAATTGTTCTGATATGTCCGGTAGTCCCTCTTAACCTTAGTCAGGCGACGGATACGGGTTAGGGGTGTTACATTTTGTTGGTATCAGAGATACAATTTAGCCGATTCTAGGACTAACATAGCGTATGTGTGTCTAGCTATACTTGCCATAATTATGAAATGTGATAGTGTGATGAATCCTGACTATGAAAATGTGCTTTGATATAGTAAATGGATCCCAAACGAGCTGTAGCTGATGATGTTGAAAGTAATGCGCCTACTTTCGCTCAAGGGACAACGCCATTTGAATCTAGACCTACTACGAGTAGCCACAAGGGGGAGGCTAGACAAGCCTTTTACCAAATGATGAACGATTGGTTCACCCAATATATTTGAACTAATCCAGTGGTGCCACAACCTTCACCCCCGCTAAATCCTCTGCAAGTCCCTGTTATGCGACAAGCTAATTCGATTCTATTGAATAAACCTCCGGTGGATAAAATTAAAAATATAGGCTGAAGAATTTCGTGCTACTGCTAATAATGATGCTGAGAGAGCTGAGTTCTGGTTAGAGAATACAATACAAGTGTTCGATGTATTGTCATTGACTCTAGACGAATGCCTAAAATGTGTTGTTTCACTTTTGAGAGATACGGTATATCATTGGTGGAAGATATTGACATTCGTAGTTCCGAGAGAACGAGTTACCTGGGATTTCTTTCAAGTTTAATTCTGAAAGAAATACATCAGTCAGAGATTTATCAATTAGAAACGCAAAGAGTTTCTTGAGTTGAAACAAGGTCGTATGTCTGTTACAGAATACGAGTGAGAATTTGTGAGACTGAGCCAATATGCACGAGAATGTGTTTCGACTGAAGCAATTATGTGCAAGGGATTCAAGGATGGTTTGAATTAAGACATCAAATTGTTAGTCAGGAATTTAGAAATAAAAGAGTTTATT
Source organism: Gossypium hirsutum (assembly GCF_007990345.1). Classification (NCBI taxonomy): domain Eukaryota; kingdom Viridiplantae; phylum Streptophyta; class Magnoliopsida; order Malvales; family Malvaceae; genus Gossypium; species Gossypium hirsutum. Next base: position 104,032,298 of record NC_053429.1, on the reverse strand, counting down.
GTGCTTGTTGAGCGAGCATGTAAAGTTGAAGAACTCGGGAAAGAGAAAAGAAAAGTCGACTCAAAAGCTAGAGATGTGAGAAAGAGATCCGCAATAAATCATTACAGTCTGCATCAAAGAAATTCTGAAATGATTATAGTCGTTCAAAGTATAATGTGAGGCATTTGAGTAGTGATCATGCTAGATCGCATTTGAGCTATAAAACTCTAGCTACTTTGATTGTTAGTGTCAGAAATGTCAGATCTGATCTACCCAAATGTAAACATTATGGTAAAAGAGATCCCAACAATTATAGACTATATGATCGGGCTTGTTTGAAATGTGAATCTTTAGATCATTTTATTCGAGATTATTCCAAGTTTGATGAGCAAGAGATTGTGCAATATCCGAGACAGAGTAACACCTCAGCTCGAGGTAGACCACTTAAAAATATGAGAAATGTGAGTGGTAGTCAAAGAGGAACTAAAGACACGACTGTTAGATCGGAGGCTCGCCCACCAGCCAAAGCTTACGCCATTCGAGCTCATGAGGAAGCTTCGCCTCATGATGTTATAATTGTACTTTTACACTTTACGATACTTCTGTGATTGCATTGATAGATCCAGGATCAACGCATTCTTATATATGCATGAATTTAGTATCCAGTAAGACTTTTCCTGTAGAGCATACTGAATTTGTGCTTAGAGTATCGAACCCCTTAGGCTGGTGTGTTTTGGTAGACAAAGTGTGCAAGAATTTTCCGTTAATGTTTCAAGATGTTTGTTTTCCAGCTGATCTAATGTTATTACCCTTTGATGAGTTTGATATAACTCTAGGTATGGATTGGCTAACTTTGCACGATGCTATTGTGAACTGTTAACGGAAAACTATTGATATGAGATGCAAGAATGATGAAATAGTTTGAATTGAATCTAATGACTTAAATGGGTTACCGGGTGTGATATATTCAATGAAAGCTCTGAGTATTGTGAGAAAGGGTTGAGAAGCCCACTTTCCCTATGTGATCGATTCAAAAGTAATAGAAAAGAAATTTGAATCAGTGTCTGTTGTTTGTGAATTCTCTGATGTGTTTTCTGAAGAACTATCGGGATTACCTCCGATTTGAGAAGTTGAATTTGGCATAGAATTAGTACTGGAAACTATACCGATTTCGATAGCTCCATATGGAATGGATCCGACTTAGTTAAAAGAATTAAAGTCTCAGTTGGAAGAGTTGACCGATAGAGGATTTGCAAGACCGAGTTTCTCTCCTTAGGGTGCACCTATTCTGTTTGTGAAAAAGAAAGATGGCACGAGGCACGAGGCACGAGGCGAATGTGCATTGATTATCATCAATTGAACAAAGTAACTATCAAGAATAAATATCCGCTACCCCGAATTGATGATTTTTTTGATCAGCTGAAAGGAGCTACTATGTTTTGAAAGATAGATCTGAGATTAGGCTATTATCAATTGAGAGTAAAAGATTCAGACATTCTGAAAACTACTTTCCGAATGAGGTACAAGCACTATGAGTTCTTAGTTATGCCTTTTAGATTAACAAATGCACATGCTATTTTCATGGATTTGATAAATAGAATTTTCAGACCATATTTAGGTTGATTTGTCATTGTATTCATTGATGAAATTTTGATTTATTCGAGTGATGAAACTGAACATGTAGAACATCTAAGAATAGTGTTATAGACTTTGCGTGATAAGCAGTTGTATGGGAAATTACGCGAAGCTGGATTTTTGGGACATATTGTGTCAACATCAGGTATCCGAGTTCATCAGAGCAAGATTTCAGCTATTCTGGATTGGAAGCCTCTGAGAAATGTTTCTAAAGTCTGCAGTTTTTTGGGACTTGCCGATTATTATAGATGATTTGTAAAAGGCTTTTCGATGATTGCTACTCCGTTGACGAAATTGCTTCAGAAAGATGTGAAATTTAAGTGGTTAGAAAAGTTTCAGAAAAGCTTTGATTAGTTAAAAGCTCTATTGACTGAAGCTACAATGTTAGTACAACCAAAATCGGGTAAAGAATTTGTGATCTATAGTGATGCTTTGTTGATCGGTCTAGGCTGCGTTTTGATGCAGAAAGGCAAAGTCATAGCCTATGCTTCGAGACAGTTAAAGCGTATGAAAAGAACTATCCGACACATGATCTAGAATTGGCGGCTATTGTGTTTGCATTCAAGATTTGGTGCCACTATCTATTTGGTGAGAAATGTCACAATTATTCTGATCACAAAAGTTTGAAATATCTGAAGACTTAGAAAGATTTGAATCTGCAACAGAGAAGATAGCTAGAGTTGCTAAAAGATTACGAGCTTGGTACTGATTATCATCTGGGAAAAGCCAATATTGTTGTTGATGCTTTGAGTTGGAAACCAATATTTGCATCGCATGCGATGAATGCCCATTTGGTTCTGTCTGATGATGGTTCAATTTTAGTCGAATTGAAAGCGAGATCGTTATTTTACAATAGATTATTGATGCTCAAAAAGTTGATAATAGCAAAACGAGCTCAGTGTGAATTGAATTCTAATTCTGAATTTCGAGTTAGTAATGATGATTGTTTGAAATTCCAAGATCGAATTTGTGTTCCAAGAAAGTCAGAGTTGATTCAGATGATTTTGAATGAAGCTCACAATAGTCAATTATCTGTACATCCGGGTAGTACAAAAATTTATAATGATTTGAAACAACATTACTGGTAGTCTGGAATGAAAATGGATATCTCTGATTTTGTTTCGAAATGTTTAATCTGTCAGCAAGTTAAAGATGAACATCAAATGCCATTTGGTTTATTACAACTGATTATGATTTCAGAATGGAAATGGGATAGAGTGATGATGGATTTTGTTTCGGCTTTGCCCTTATCTCCATGAAAGAAAGACATTATCTGGGTTGTGGTTGATAGATTGACAAAATCATCTTGTTTTATTCCAGTACGATCTGATTACTCTTTGATAAATTAGCTGAGTTATACATTTCTGATATTGTGAGTTTGCATGGTTTGCCATTATCTATTGTGTCAAGTAAAGATCCAAGATTCACTTCACGGTTTTGGAAGAAACTACAAGAGGCTTTAGGTACAAAATTGCACTTCAGTACTACTTTTCACCCACAGAAGGATAGTCAATCTGAGTGGATTATTCAGATACTTGAGGATATGTTAAGATGTCGCATTCTTGAGTTTGAAGGTTTGTGGGAACAGTACTTGCCATTGATTGGATTCACATACAATAATAGTTTTCAATCGAGTATTAAAATGACACTGTATGAAGCCTTGTATGGCAGAAAATACTGTACACCATTGTATTGGACTGAGCTCAGTGAGAATAAGATTCATGGAGTTGACTTGATAAAAGAAACTGAATGAAAAGTAAAAGTGATCCGAGATAGCTTGAAAATAGCTTCCGATCGACAGAAATCTTAAATGGATTTGAAAAGAAAAGATATTGCATTTGAGATCAGTGAGAAAGTGTTTTTGAAAGAATCTCCACTTAAGAAAGTACTCTGATTTAGCAGAAATGGCAAGTTGAGTTTGAGGTTCATTGGGTCGTATGAGATTATCGAGTGTACCGGACCAGTTGCATATAGATTATTGTTGCCACCAGAATTAGAAAAGGTTCATAATGTGTTTCACGTATTGATGCTTCGATGATATAGATCTGATCCCTCGCATGTGATTTCTCGGTTTGAGATTGAGATTTAGTTCGATATAACGTACGATGAAGAACCGATCTGTATCTTGGCATGCAAGGTTAAAGAACTACGAAATAAGAAAATTCCATTAGTTAAAGTATTGTGGCATTGACACTGCTTTGAAGAGGCTACGTGGGAGCCCGAAGATGCTATGAGACAACAATATCTGAATCTGTTCAACAGGGGGACAAAAATCCCTAAAGGGGGAGTTGTAACAACCCGATTTAGACCCTAGTTAGAATAGTTGTTTCGGAATCACAAATCTGAGTCAAAAAATATTTTAATATTTTTTTTCTTGTTTACAGTATGTGTTTAAGCATGTGTGAATTTGCAAAAAGGACCTAATCGCGTAAAATGCAAAAGTAAGGTTCCATATGTTAAAAGTTTCTATTTGCTATGTCTTTATAAAAGAGAGGTCCTTATGTTTTTAACATGCCAGTTACATGGTAAGTGGACAATAATGGCCTTATATGTTAATGGCTTTTAAATAGTTTATTAAAGGGTAAAATGGAAAATTTGATATTAATGTTAATTTAGTAAAACAAAAGCATGAAATTAATTCATTATCATCATCCTTGCTGAAAATTGAAGAAGAAAAAGAAAGAAAAACACAACTAGGGTTCGACCATTGATTTCTTTGGTTTAGGTATGTGTTTTGTTCGGTTTTTGATAATTTATACATTTTTATGATCGTTGCTTAGTGTTCTATCAAGCCCATGTCTCAATTTCTAATTTTTTTGATGATTTTGAGTTATGTCATTGATGAAAATATGAGTTTTATGAAGTTTGATGATAGTATATGGAAGCTCGATGTTGGGTTAACCTGTTTTGTCTTTGAAATTTTGATGAATTTGAGTAATTTGGGCTAAATTGGGAAAATGAAAAATTGAGGGACTAAAATGTGAAATAAATGAAATATGTCAACTTATATGAACACTGTGAAAATTTGGCTAAGCATGAGTATAAAGAAATTGTGTGTATTTTGTGATTTTATGAATTAGGGACTAAAGTGTTAAAATGTGAAAATGTAAGGACTAATTTGTAAAGTTCCCTAAATATGTGTTTATGGATTGATTTGAATGACTATGAGATTGAATAAGTAATTTTAATTGATTTAGATTAAGAACCAAAGAAAACAAAATTAGATCGAGCGAAAACGAAAGTCGTTGAATAGTTGCTCGTTTTCGTTCGTTTCCGTACGAGGTACGTCAATATATAAATAAATGTGTTTGAAACAATTTATTTGTGCTTATATGTTATTGAAATGAAATGAATGGCTTGGAAGATGAATAATGTGGAATTATGAAAGCATCGACAGTGTTTCAACATCCGGAAAGCCGCATACGAACCATAGGAATAGTTAGGATACATATGTCATGGCAAAGGATCCGATATGTGTTTTCGTGTAAGACCACGTCTGGGACGTTGGCATCGACTTATGATTTACATCTAAGACCACGTCTAGGACATCGGTATTAGATTTGATTTCATGTAAGACCATGTCTGGGATAGTGGCATCGATATTTGATTACATGTAAGACCACGTCTGGGACGTTGGCATTGTACGAGCTTTCTGAGCTATTCGAGTATCCTTATTGATTCCAAACAGTTCAACGGGGATTTTGAGAAATGAATGCATATGAGAATGTGTAACCAAATTCAGGTATGTTTGAAAAGTACATTATGATTAAGAATGAAAGGTAAGTATATGTTTATATATGGACATATGAAATATGTATGATTTATATGAGTATGAAATGTTTTATGTGTAAGTGACTTATGAACAATTGAGTTTTATGAGAATTATGGATATGTAGTTATGTTTTTCTATGAATTACATGAATGAAATGGTTTAGAAATGTGTTATGTGATGAGTTTATTTGTATATGGCTTACTAAGCTTTTGAAAGTTGTATGTGTTTATATTGTTTTATAGATATCGAAGCTATTGAGAGCTCAAGGATCGTCGAGGATTACCACCACACTATCGAACTCTATTTACGTACCTTTTAAAATTGTATATATTGAAGTATGGTGTGACAGCCCAAAATTGACCCTAGTAGGGAAGTGGTTTCGGGACCGCTAAACCGAGTCACCGAAATGTTTGAATGTGATATTTATTGTCTAGAATATGTAATTATGAATGTGTGAAAATTTCAAGCTTCGATTTAGTCGATTGCATGTGAATTCAGTTGGTAGGACTTGTGTGACACTTTTGAAATGTGATAGGCTAATCTATAAGGATCTAATAGTGCATGTAATAAAAAGGGAGGACTTGCATGTCAAATTTCCCCCCTAATTAGTAGTGGTCGGCCATGCTATGAGTGGAAACATGTCACAAACATGTTATGTTAGTGAGGTATGTTAGGAAAAATAAAATAAGGAGTATGGGTAATAAAGAAATGGAAAAAAAAAGAAAGAATGTGTGTGAGTGTCCCCCCCATTGCCGTGAGTTGAAGAAAAGAAAAAAAAATTGTTCATCCTTTTTCATTTCTTTTGGCCGAAAATTCTAAGGAAGGAGGAAGGAGTTCTTGCTTCATGTTTGGTTTGGAAAAGGATTAGGAGGAGGTTTGGCCATACTTGTATCTAGATTAAGGTATGTTTGAGGTTGTGCCATGAGATTCATGCATGTTTTTAGTTGCTAGCTTGAGTTCTAATTAGCCCATGGTTCAAATCTTTGCTATGTCATGGGGATGATATTCGGCCTAGGTGGATTTTGTGTTAATGCCATTGCATGCTAAATATGAAGCTTGTTAATGATACATGTGATGGTGGATTGATGACTCTTGGATTTTCTTTTTAGCATTTTTGAGTGAGACATTAAGTTCTTTGTTTAACCATGACCAAAATTGAAATGGTACGGTGTTGTGATATATTCGGCCATGGTATATCCATAAGTAAGATTTATGCTTATTGCATGGTAGGTAAGATTTGTGTTTTGGATTTATGTTCATGTTTAGTTATAATCAACTTTGAGATTCGGCTCTTGCACATATATATATATGTTTGCACATGACGTATTGGTATGACATATACAATATCTCAAGGTATATATTTACATATGATGGTGTTTCGGTTATGGAGTACATGATGGATGCGTATTGAGTTATAATATGTAATGCATTAGTTAGTAAAAGGTATGCCATTTGTGTGTGGTATTGAGTATATAATTGGCCTCAACATAGACATGCATAATCGGCCACATGAATGAGTACATAGGTTGATGTGTTGTTCGGCCATAGATAAGCATATTGAAGGCTTTATCTTGACTTAGAAAATTCGGCTAAGGAGAGTATTAACTAATGTGTTGAGTTTGATTCATGATTCCGTAAATATGTGACTTTAATGTCTAATGAATATATGTGGGCCAAGTACCTTGAGTTCCTCTTTTCGATGCTCAAATGATTAAATCAATTTATTTGTTAAATTAAGCTCAAGAGCAAAGGGGAACTAAATCTGATAAAGGGAAGGAAAAAGTGGTCGAATAGCCATCGAAATCGTTCAACAACATCCGAGGTAAGTTTTCGAGTAATGGGACTTAAATTATGATTCGATTAGATTATGTCTTAAGTAAATCAAAATCATGCTCTTGTATGTGGCTATTGAGCCGAAATTGTAAATGTGATAAGTGTCTTGTGTTTGAGCTTTGGTAATGAAAATGAAATATGAATGTGTCATGATTTATTGATATATGTGCATGGTTACTCGAATGATATCCGGGCTAAGTCCCGAAGGCTTTTGTGCTAAGCGACTACATCCGGACTAAGATCCGAAGGCATTTGTGCTAGCGACTATATCCGGGCTAAGTCCCGAAGGCATTTATGCTAGTGACCATATCCGGGTTAAGACCCGAAGGCGTTGTGCGAGTGGTTATATCCGGATAAACCCCGAAGATGCTTGATTTGGGAATGAGCGATCTTGCTGTAAAAATTTAAATTAATACGCTCGTAAAATCCTAGCGATGAGGTATGTTTCGTGTGTGCTTTGAATTAGTTGATCCCTTACAAATCTGTATTCGCTCAGTCGATAAATGAGCTACCGGCCTTCGGCTAAGTTGATCTTTTGTGTATGAACATAAGGGTTGGTAATGTGAAGTAAGTATGATATTGAGAATTTGTGCATATGAAATTATCCGTTTAGCTATATGAATGCTATACTTTTGTTGTGCTGGAATCCCTTGCTCAAAACTTACTAAGCATAAATTGCTTACTCCGTTTCTTTGTTTCTCTGTTTTATAGATTTTGGCTCGTCAGCTATCGGACTCGGGATTTTTGGAAGTCGAAGTCTCCCACACTATCAAAGCCCCCTTTTGGTACAATTTTGGTTGAACTTTGAAATGGCATGTATATGACTACCCTTCTTGTTGTTGGTCATGTACCCATGGATTTTGTGTAAATTTGGATAGCCATGCGAAAATGGCTTATATACGTTTTTAGCATAGTACTATAATCGTTTTGTATGTTGATCACTAAGAGGTATGGAAATGTTTGGAAACGATTAGCCATTGGAATGGTTAATCATGATTATACTTGGTGCTATGTATGCAAAAAAGGGCTAATTGAATCATGGAAACTATGAAATAGGTAAAGTCTACCTTAAAGGCAGATGCTGACAGCAGCAGTGATGTGGATTTGAAAAATAACTAAAAATAGTAGGAATGGAATTAAATAGTGAATAAATTATGTAAATGAACCTTGATGAATCTAATTTCATATGGAAGAAACGAAACGGTCATATGAGTTGTATGTTAAGAGATTTTAGGTTTTCGTGAAACAGGGCCAGAACGGTTTCTGGATTCCCTGTTCCGACTTTGGAAATTCATTCTAAATTAACCAGAGATAATTAGGAGTCATGCAATATATGTATAGATTCCTCTTTGAGTCTAGTTTCTATAGAAACAAACGACATCAGTATTGAAGCTTTGTACAGGGAGATATCCAAGTCGTAATGCGCAAAGATCAGTGTAGTCGATCCCTGTAACATGGGAGACTTTAACTAATAAACTGTACTAATTGGCCCTACCAAAAATTATAGAAAAAATATTGTAGATGCATATATGAGTCTAGTTTCAGGTAAAAATCACGAAACCGATTTTCGAGTTGTGGAACTCAAGATATGATTTTTAAGGTGACAGTGACACAGTTAGCCAGCTGTCTGGAAATTTTTAAAATGAACTGTGCAAGTAAATGAATTAAGTCGGTCAGCACCTCGTGTTCGACTCCGGCAACGGTCTCGGGCACGGGGTGTTACAATTTCATTGGTATCAGAGCTATGGTTTAGTCAATTCTAGGACTACCGTAATACGTTTGGGTCTAGCTATACATGCCATTTTGTGATTATTTGATAGTGTGGTGATTTTTGACAATTGAAAATGTGTTTATTTATAGTAATGGATCCCGATCCCGACCGAGCGGTAGCTGATGATCTTGAGAGTGTGGCGCCTGCTCCCGCACAAGGGACAGCTCCGGCGGACTCTCAACCGATTGCTAGTAATCCGAATGACGAAGCTAGACAAGCTTTCTATAGCGTAATGAATGATTGGTTCAACTAATACATTCGAACTAATATGGCTGTTCCACAACCTCCATTCCCGACTAATGCCACCCCCACACCTACAATACCTCCGGCAACTGACCAAATAAGGTCAAATAAGCCCCCAGTTGACAGAATCTGAAAACACGGGGCTACTGAATTTAAAGCTACGGACAGCGATGATGCCGAGCAAGCTGAATTTTGGTTGGACAACACTATCCGGGTACTCGACGAGCTATCTTGCACACCTGATGAGAGCCTAAAGTGTACTATCTCCTTGCTACGTGATTCTGCCTACTATTGGTGGAATACGTTGACTTCTGTTGTGCCTAGAGAGCAAGTAACTTGGGAGTTTTTCCAAACCGAGTTTCGGGAAAAGTATATCAATCAGAGATTCATTGACCAAAAACGGAAGGAATTTCTTGAACTCAAACAAGGTTCCATGTCGGTTACCGACTATGAACGAAAATTTGTGAGGCTTAGCCGGTATGCGCGAGAATGCATTTCTTCAGAAGCTGTGATGTGTAAAAGTTTCGAGGATGGACTAAATGATGATATAAAGCTGTATGTTGGCATCTTGGAAATCCGAGAATTTGTGGTACTTGTTGAGCGAGCTTGTAAAGCCGAGGAGCAAAGTATGGAGAAAAGAAAAGCTGATATGGGAGCAAAGGAGTTTCGTAAGAGGACTTCGGGGAAGCCCTTCCCACAGTCATCGAAGAAATTTAGAGATGACTTAGGCCGGTCTAGGGACACTTCGGGTTTTTCTAGACGAGATCGCGATCGACCCCCTGTGAGCACACGAGTCACTTCGGTCGCCAGTGTTGGAAATGATCATCGGGACAGAACGGAATGTCGATATTGCGGTAAATGGCATTCGGGGAGTTGTAGATTCCATGACCGCTCCTGTTACAAGTGCGGATCAGTTGACCACTTCATTAAAGATTGCCCGAGGTTGTCTGAACAGAATGTAAATCAGAGTGGGAAACCGGGTGCTACCACTGCTCGAGGTAGACCATCTAGAAATACGGGCAATGCTAGTGGTGGTCAGAGAGGATCTAGAGATGCTACGACCAGATCCGAGGCTCGCGCTCCTGCTAGGGCTTATGCTATACGCGCACGCGAGGATGCTTCCTCGCCGATGTTATTACCAGTACTTTTACTCTCTTTGATACTAATGTGATTGCTTTGATTGACCCTGGTTCTACTCATTCTTATATATGCGAAACCTTAGCATCCAGTAAGACTTTACCTATTGAGTCTACTGAGTTCGTAATTCGGGTGTCAAATCCCTTGGGTCGTTACGTGCTTGTCGACAAAGTGTGTAAGAAATGTCCCCTAGTAATTCGAGGTTCCTGTTTTCCGACGGACTTGATGCTTTTGCCGTTTGATGAATTTGATGTTATTCTTGGTTTGGATTGGTTGACCGTGCATGATGCGGTTGTGAATTGCAAAAGCAAGACTATGGATTTGAGGTGCGCAAATAACGAGATGATCCGAGTTGAGCCTATGGACTTAAAGGGGTTGCCAGCTGTAATATCATCAATGTTGGCCCAGAAATATGTAAGAAAGGGGTGCGAAGCATACCTTGCGTATGTACGTGATGATAAGGAGTTAGAAATAAAACTCGAATCTGTGCCGGTGGTTTGTGAATACCCGGATGTTTTTCCCGAAGAATTACCGGGTTTGCCACCTGTTCGGGAGATAGAGTTTGGTATTGAGCTTGTACCTGGGACTACGCCGATTTCGATAGCTCCGTATCGTATGGCACCAACCGAGTTAAAAGAGTTGAAAGCTCAGTTGCAAGAATTGACGGATAGAGGTTTCGCTCGACCAAGTTTCTCACCTTGGGGTGCACCAGTATTGTTTGTGAAAAAGAAGGACGGAACCATGAGGTTGTGCATTGACTATCGTCAGCTGAATAAAGTGACGATAAAGAATAAATATCCGTTACCGCGTATTGATGATTTGTTTGATCAACTAAAGGGAGCCTCAGTGTTTTCAAAGATAGATTTGATGTGACACCCCTAAAGTGACCCTAGTCGGAAAGCGGTTTTGGGACCGCTAAACTGAGTCACCAAATTATTTGAATATGATAATTATTGTCTAAAATATGTGAATATGAATGTGTGAAAGTTTTAGGCTTCGATTTAGTAAATTGCATGTGAATTTAGTCAAAAGGACTTATGGGTGACATTTTTGAAATGTGATAGGCTAATCTACAAGGACCTAATAGTGCATGTAATCAAAAGGGAGGACTTGCATGTCAATTCCCCCCCCCCCCAATATGTAGTGGCCGGCCATGAGCATGGGTGGACAAGATGTTATGGCTAAAAACATGTCATAAACATGTTGGGGTAGTGCATTATATAAGGATTAATAAAATAAAGAGCATGGGTGGACAAGATGTTATGGCTAAAAACATGTCATAAACATGTTGGGGTAGTGCATTATGTAAGGATTAATAAAATAAAGGGCATGGGCAATAAAATATTAGTGTTAGTAGGATGAGAAACAAAAAAAAAAGAAAAGAAAGGATGTGTGTGATTGTCCCCCCCATTGCCGTGAGTGAAGAAAAGAAAAAAAAAAGAAAATTTGTTCATCCTCTTTCATTTCTTTTGGCCGAAAATTCTAAGGAAGAAGGAAGGAGTTCTTGCTTCATGTTCGGTTGGTTGGTTTTTAGGAGGAGGAAATGTTGAAGAGATTCGGCCATGCTTGTAGCTAGGTTAAGCTCAAGAGCTTAGAGGACCAAAGTTGGATAAAGGAAAGGAAAAAGTGATCGAATAGCCGCCGAAATCGTTCGACAACATCCGGGGTAAGTTTTAAGTGATTAAACGTTGAGTAAATTCAATCATAATAGGACATAATGAGTTGATTTAATAAGATATGATGTGGCCATGATATGTCTTAAACTCAAATGGTAAGTTCATAAGTGTTTGGACTTGGAAATTTAAGAGCAAATTGTAATAATTTGCTTTGGACAGCAGCAGTAACGTGATTTTAGAAAATCACTATAAATTGTTGGTGTGGAATTATAAGCTGCATAAAATATGTAATCAAGGCTTAATTAGTCTAGTTTCTTATAAAAGAGACCTTGTGAGCAAAGAAATTTCCTATAAAGAGATATTTAAAGTTGTGTGAGACGGTGTCAGAATGACTCCGAAATCCCCTGTTCAGTTTTTAGAAAATCATTATAAATTGTAAAAAAATAGTTATAAGATAAAATTTATATGTTTAGACTCCTTAATGAGTCTAGTTTCAAATGAAATCAAATACAACACCTTTTGAATTCTGTAAAATGAGAAATTTGATTCGTAGTGAAGAGTGGTCAGATTAGTCAAACAGTGAAACAGGGGAAACTTTAAGAAAAATCTGGTATTGATTGGCCAAACCTAAAATTCTGGACATTTTATGGATGGAAGATATACGAGTCTATATTCAGGAAAAATTAACAGGAAGTGATTTGGAGTTTTGTAGCTCCAGTTATAAATAATTTAGTGACTATTGCTCAGGAAAAACAGCTTGTGCTGAATTTGAGATTATGTTGTAAATCTTGATAAACTTGTTTTAGTTGCTCATAAGCTATTGATTAAACCCATACGTGAATTCTAAATTGTGATATTGTAAAATGATAGATGTAGATTCAGCCAAGACAGTGTGTATACGTGAAAGTATATGTGGTATGTGAAGTATATTTGGATAATTGTGATGTGAATACATGAAAATTTATATTTTGATTTAGGATTTTATGTGATGGATGTGAACATGCGTATGTGTGATAAGGCCGAATGGCCAATGTGATGAATGTGAACCCGTATATATATGTGTGATAAGGCCGAATGGCCAATGTGATGAATGTGAACATGCGTATGTGTGATAAGGCCGAATGGCCACTGTGATGGATGTGAACATGCGTATGTGTGATAAGTCCGAATGGCCAATGTGATGAATGTGAACCCGTATATATATGTGTGATAAGGCCGAATGGCCAATGTGATGAATGTGAACATGCGTATGTGTGATAAGGCCGAATGGCCAATGTGATGAATGTGAACCTGTATATATATATGCGTGATAAGGCCAAATGGCCAATGTGATGAATGTGAACATGCGTATGTGTGATAAGGCCGAATGGCAAATGTGATGAATGTGAACATGCGTATGTGTGATAAGGCCGGATGGCCAATGTGATGAATGTGAACATGCATATATGAGATAAGACCGAATGGCCAATGTGATGAATGTGAACATGAATATATGTGGTATGGCCGAATGGCTAATGCGAAACGTGTATGAGATGGATATGTGGTAAAGCCAAATGGCTAATGTGAGATATGTACGAGATGTGTATATATATATTGTGGCCAAATGACAAACGGTGAAAGGTGTGTATTATTAGATTTTTGGATGAGGCAAATGAATTACAAATATGACAGTCGATGTGAATGTTGTAACATGTGATTAAATGTACATGAAACTTGGAAATATATTCCGGGTAAGACCCGATGACTACGTGTGGAGATTATGTCCGGGTAAGACCCGATGACTACGTGTGGAGATTATGTCCGGGTAAGACCCGATGACTACGTGTGGAGATTTTGTCCGGGTAAGACCCGATAACTTCATGTGGAGATTTCGTCTGAGCTAAAGGTCTCGCCGATAATCCGAGTAGAGGTTAGAGCTATAAGACTTCGTAATAAGAATTGCATATAAATATATTCAACGCGAAAGGTTAAACAGGTATGTACTCCAAGTTTATATGTGAGCTTGATTTGAACTAAATCATAAGGTAGTTATGTGATGCATATGAGAGCAATCTATGAGACTATTCCTATGATTATGTGACTTCAGATCAGTGTGAGAGGATATGTGAAATCATACAATATATCTATGTCACATGAGCTCACTTTTATGTGAAAGTTTATCTGCCTATTGTATATGATGAGATGTGAATATTCGGTAAAGGGATGGTATGCCCGAAGGAAGAGTGAAATAAAAATATGAACAACTATGTTATAATTTGATTGTTATCTGTTGTCACTGCTTAAAACTTACTAAGCATTGTAATGCTTACTCCATTTACTTTGTTTTCTCTATTTTATAGATCTCATTGCGAAGCTACAGGCTCGGGGATCATCAGCAACTAGTCACACTATCACTATCCATTGTTTGGTACTGCTACGTTTTGGATTATCTTATGGCATGTATAGAATAGACTAGTAGTGAGAGGATATTTTCGTTAATGTATATAAGCCATGCGAAAATGGCATCTTTTGAATGTGTACTTATAGAAGTTTAAATTGTATCCCTGACTGTCTCTAGTACTTATCTAAAGGAATGTTCAAAAAAAAAAAACATTTTACTGTTCTGATATGAGTTTCAAGACTGGTAATGCCCCTTTATCTATTCCGGCGACAGATACGGGATTGGGTGTTACATTTGAGATCGGGTTATTATCAGTTGCGGATTCGAGATTCGGACGTACCCAAAACTGCTTTCAGAACGAGGTACGGTCACTACGAGTTCTTAGTGATGCCGTTCGGGCTCACTAATGCCCCTGCGGTATTTATGGATTTGATGAATCGGATCTTCAGACAGTATTTGGACCGGTTCGTAGTTGTGTTCATTGATGACATCTTGGTCTATTCAAGAGATGAGACCGAACATGCTGAGCACCTGAGATTAGTGTTGCAAATTTTGCGGGATAAGCAGTTATATGCTAAGTTCAGTAAGTGTGAGTTCTGGTTAAGAGAGGTTAGCTTCTTGGGTCATGTGGTATCCGCATCGGGTATTCGAGTTGACCTGAGCAAAATTTCAGCCATACTTAACTGGAAGCCTCCGAGAAATATTACTGAGGTTCGAAGCTTTTTGGGACTTGCCGGTTACTATCGACGGTTTGTAAAAGGTTTCTCGATGATAGCCACACCAATAACGAAACTGCTTCAGAAAGATGTTAAGTTTGAATGGACAGAAAAGTGTCAGAAAAGTTTCGATCAATTGAAAACTCATTTGACGGAAGCTCCAGTACTAGTGCAGCCCGAATCCGGCAAAGAGTTTGTCATTTATAGTGATGCCTCCCTACTTGGGTTGGGTTGCGTATTGATGCAAGAAGGTCGAGTTGTGGCCTATGCATCGAGACAATTAAAGCCACATGAGAAAAATTATCCGACCCATGATCTCGAATTAGCTGCCATCATATTCGCTTTGAAAATATGGCGACATTACTTATTTGGTGAGAAGTGCCATGTATTTTCGGATCACAAAAGTCTCAAATATTTGATGACTCAAAGAGACTTGAATCTGCGACAAAGGCGTTGGCTTGAGTTGTTGAAAGATTATGAGCTTGTCATTGATTATCACCCGGGAAAGGTTAATGTGGTTGCGGACGCCTTAAGCCGGAAATCACTGTTTGCTTTACGAGCGATGAATGTACACTTGTCTGTTCTACCCGACAATGTGTTAGTAGCTGAATTAAAGGCCAAACCATTATTAATTCATCAAATTCGTGAAGCTCAGAAAGTCGACGATGAATTGGTTGCAAAACAGGCTGAATATGTTCTGAATATGGAATCTGAATTTCAAATTGATGATGACGATTGTTTGAGGTTCAGGAATCGTTTGTGTGTTCCAAGAAATTCAGAACTTATTTAATGATTCTGAACGAAGCTCATTGTAGCCGAATGTCAATCCACCCGGGGAGTACGCAAATGTACAACGACCTAAGACGTCAGTTTTGGTGGTATGGTATGAAACGAGACATTTTCGACTTTGTTTCGAAGTGCTTAGTATGTCAGCAAGTGAAGGCGGAACATCAAGTGCCCACGGGTTTGCTTCAGCCGATCATGATACCTGAATGGAAATGGGAACGAGTCACGATGGATTTTGTATCTGGGTTGCCAGTGTCGGCAAGTAAGAAAGATGCGATTTGGGTCGTCGTTGATAGATTGACTAAGTCGGCTCATTTTATCCCCGTACACACAGATTTTCTCAATGGATAAACTAGCTGAATTGTATGTTTCTCAGATTGTGAGATTACACGGGGTACCTATTTCTATCGTGTCGGATAGAGATCCGAGATTCACCTCACGATTTTTGAAGAAATTGCAAGAAGCTTTGGGTACCAAGCTGCATTTTAGCACTGCTTTTCATCCCCAAACCGATGGTCAATCCGAGCGGATAATTCAGATACTTGAGGATATGTTGAGATGTTGCATCCTCGAGTTCAGTGGTTCATGGGAACGGTATTTACCTTTGATTGAATTCGCTTACAACAATAGTTTTCAATCAAGTATTAAGATGGCACCTTACGAGGCTTTGTACGGTCGTAAATGCCGTACACCATTGTTTTGGACCGAGCTCGGTGAAAGTAAAATTTTCGGAGTTGATTTGATTAAAGATGCCGAACAGAAAGTAAAGGTAATCCGTGAAAGTCTGAAGGCAGCCACAGATCGTCAGAAATCGTATGCAGATTTGAAACGAAAAGACATTGAATATCAGGTGGGAGATAAAGTGTTTCTTAAAGTTTCGCCTTGGAAAAAGATACTCAGATTTGGCCGTAAGGGCAAGTTGAGCCCGAGATTCATTGGGCCGTACGAAATCTCCGAACGAGTTGGTCCAGTTGCGTATAGATTGATTTTGCCCCCTGAACTTGAAAAGATTCACGACATCTTTCATGTTTCGATGCTTCGACGTTATAGATCCGATCCGTCACACGTGATTAATCCATCAGAAGTTGAAATTCAATCTGACTTGAGTTATGAAGAAGAACCGATTCGTATCCTAGCTCGTGAAGTGAAAGAGTTGCGAAACAAAAGGGTTCCGTTAGTAAAGGTGTTATGGCTCAAACACGGAGTCGAAGAAGGTACTTGGGAAACCGAGAATACCATGAAAGAACGATACCCAAACTTATTTACCGGTAAGATTTTCGGGGACGAAAATTTCTTAAGTGGGGGAGAGTTGTGACAGCCCAAAATTGACCCTAGTCGGGAAGTAGTTTCGGGACCGCTAAACCGAGTCACCGAAATGTTTGAATGTGATATTTATTGTCTAGAATATGTAATTATGAATGTGTGAAAATTTCAAGCTTCGATTTAGTCGATTGCATGTGAATTCAGTTAGTAGGACTTGTGTGACACTTTTGAAATGTGATAGGCTAATCTATAAGGATCTAATAGTGCATGTAATAAAAAGGGAGGACTTGCATGTCAAATTTCCCCCCTAATTAGTAGTGGCCGGCCATGCTATGAGTGAAAACATGTCACAAACATGTTATGTTAGTGAGGTATGTTAGGAAAAATAAAATAAGGAGTATGGGTAATAAAGAAATGGAAAAAAAAGAAAGAGTGTGTGTGAGTGTCCCCCCCCATTGCCGTGAGTTGAAGAAAAGAAAAAAAAATTTGTTCATCCTTTTTCATTTCTTTTGGCCGAAAATTCTAAGGAAGGAGGAAGGAGTTCTTGCTTCATGTTTGGTTTGGAGGAGGATTAGGAGGAGGTTTGGCCATACTTGTATCTAGATTAAGGTATGTTTGAGGTTGTGCCATGAGATTCATGCATGTTTTTAGTTGCTAGCTTGAGTTCTAATTAGCCCATGGTTCAAATCTTTGCTATGTCATGGGGATGATATTCGGCCTAGGTGGATTTTGTGTTAATGCCATTGCATGCTAAATATGAAGCTTGTTAATGATACATGTGATGGTGGATTGATGACTCTTGGATTTTCTTTTTAGCATTTTTGAGTGAGACATTAAGTTCTTTGTTTAACCATGACCAAAATTGAAATGGTATGGTGTTGTGATGTATTCGGCCATGGTATATCCATAAGTATGATTTATGCTTATTGCATGGTAGGTAAGATTTGTGTTTTGGATTTATGTTCATGTTTAGTTATAATCAACTTTGAGATTCGGCTCTTGCACATATATATATGTTTGCACATGACGTATTGGTATGACATATACAATATCTCAAGGTATATATTTACATATGATGGTGTTTCGGTTATGGAGTACATGATGGATGCGTATTGAGTTATAATATGTAATGCATTAGTTAGTAAAAGGTATGCCATTTGTGACAGCCCTAAAGTGACCCTAGTAGGAAAGCGGTTTCGGGACCGCTAAACCGAGTCACCAAATTGTTTGAATATGATATTTATTGTCTAAAATAAATGTGTGAAAATTTTAAGCTTCTATTTAGTAAGTTGCATGTGAATTTAGTCAATAGGACTTATGTGTGACATTTTTGAAATGTGATAGATCAAAACATAAGGACCTATTACTGCATGTTGAAAAAGGGGGGACTTGCATGTCAATTTTCCCCCCCATCTAGTAGTGGCCGGCCATGACATTAGGATGGACAAAGGGTGATGGGCAAAACATGTCATAGACATGTTGTGTTGGTGCATCATGGGAGGAAACAATAAAATAATGAGCATGGTAATTAAATAATGAAAGGGAGGAGTGATGAAAAAAAAATGGTCTCATCCATGCCCCCCCTTTTGCCGTGAATGGAAGAAAGAAAACAGAAAAAAAATGTGTGTTCATCCTTGAACATCCTTGACCGAAATTCAAAAGGAAAGAAAGGAGGAAATGTTGAAGAGGTTCGGCCTTGCATGTAACTAGGCTAAGGTATGTTTGAGGTTGCTCCATGAGATTCATGTATATTTTAGTAGTTAGCTTGAGTTCTAACTAGCCCATGGTTCAAATCTTTACTATGTCATGGAGATGATATTCGGCTAAGGTGGATTTGTGTTGATATCATTTGCATGCTAAAAGTGAAGCTTTGTAATGGTGCATGTGATGGTGGATTGATGATTCTTGAATCTTCTTTTTAGCATTTTTGAGTGAGACATTAAGTTCTTTGTTTAACCATGACCAAAAATTGAAATGGTATGGTGTTGTGATGCATTCAGCCATGGTAGGAAGTAGAAGGGAAAAATATGGTTGTTGTTAGATGAAGTAGAGTCTAACGAATGAGCACATATGTGCATTAGTTGCTAGATGGAGAAGAATCGGCTAGCAAGTTGTGTGCTAAGGCCAAATATAATTTTTGTATATTAATGAGTAATGCATGTGTTAAATTGATGGAAAGGGAGAGGATGCTTTACTAGTGTATATATGTGTGTATTAGCCAAGTTTTGAACTTGAAACAAAATGGTGTTTAGTCAATACAAGTGACCATACTTGTAGAATGTATTAAGTGTTGCAATCGGCCCCAACATAGACATGTATGTTCGGCCACATGAATAAGTACATAAGTTATGTCTATGTTCGGCCATAGGTAGCCTATTGATGGCTTTAGCTTGACTTAGAAAATTCGGCTAAGGGGAAATATTAGCTAGTATGTTGAATTCGATTCGTGATTTCGTACATATGTGACTCTAATGTCTAATGTATATATGGGCTAAGTACCTTGAGCTTCTCTTTTGATGTTTGAATGAATTGTATTAAATTGCTTGATGTGATTAAAAATGCGTGTGACCATTGTGTATTTGAGCTAAAAGGTGGCCATATGACCTATCAAACTCCTTGTCATATTCGGCCATAAGCTAGCCAAATGAGACTTTAATGAGTTAAATTTGTTTGAATTAGCTCAAGAGCTTAGAGGACCACAGTTGGATAAGGGAAAGGAAAAAGTGATCGAATAGCTGTCGAAATCGCTCGACCACATCCGAGGTAAGTTCTTGAGTAATAGAGCTTAAATTATGACTTGATTAGATCATGTTTTAAGCAAATCAAAATCATGCTCTTTGTGTGTGGCTATTGAGCCGAAATTGCAAGAATGATAAGTGTCTTGTGTTTGAGTTTTGCTAATGAAAATGAAATACGAATGTGTCATGATTTATTGTTAAATGTGCATGGTTATTCGAATGATGTCCGGGCTAAGTCCCGAAGGCTTTGTGCTAAGTGACCATATCCGGACTAAGATCCGAAGGCATTTGTACGAGTTACTAATTCCGGGCTAAGCCCGAAGGCATTGGTGCGAGTTACTAAATCCGGGTTAAGTCCCGAAGGCATTTGTGTGAGTTACTATAACCGGGCTAAGTCCCGAAGGCATTTGTGGGAGTTACTATAACTGGGCTATGTCCCGAAGGCATTTGAACGAGTAGCTATATCCGGTTAAATTCCGAAGGTACGTGATTTGGGAATGAATGATCTTGCTGTAAAAATTTCAGTTAATACGCTTGTAACATCCCAACATTGAGGTATGTTTCGTATGTGCTTTGAATTAGTTGAGCCCTTAAAAATAAGTATTCGCTCAGTTGATAAATGAGCTACCGACCTTTGGCTAAGTTGATCTTTGTGTATGAATAAAAGGGTTGGTAATGTGAAGTAAGTATGATATTGAAAATTTGTGCATATGAAATTATCCGTTTAGCTACCTGAATGCTATACTTTGGTTGTGTCTAAATTCTTTACTCAAAACTTACTAAGCATTTGATGCTTACTCCGTTTCTTTGATTCTCTGTTTTATAGATTTTGGTTCTTCAGCTATCGGACTCGGGATTTTTGGAAGTCGAAGTCTCCCACACTATCAAAGCCCCCTTTTGGTACAATTTTGGTTGAACTTTGAAATGGCATGTATAGGACTACCCTTTTTGTTGTGGGTCATGGACCCTTTGGATTTGTATAATTTTGGATAGCCATGCGAAAATGGCTTATATATGTTTGAGCATAATGTTATAATCATTTGGTATGGATATGGTTATTGAGAGGTGTGGATATGCTTAACAAGGATTGGCCATGGGAATGGTTAATCACTATCATAATTTGTGCTATTTATGCTAAAAGGGCTAGTTGAATCATGGAAACTATGAAATAGGTAAAGTCTACCTCAAAGGCAGATGCTGACAGCAGCAGTGATGTAGATTTGGAAAATCACTAAAAATAGTAGGAATGGAATTAAATAGTGAATAAATTATGTAAACGAACCTTGATGAATCTATTTTCATAGGAAAGTAACGAAATGATCATATGGACAGTATGTTAAGAGATATTCAGGTTCTCGTGAGACAGGGCCAGAATGGTCTCTGGATTCCCTGTTCCGACTTTGGAAATTTATTATAAATTAACCAGAGATAATTAGGAGTCATACCATATATGTATAGATTCCTCTCTGAGTCTAGTTTCTATAGAAACAAACGGCATCAGTATTGAAGCTCTGTACAGGGAGATATCCAAGTCGTAATGCATGAAGGTCAGTGTAGTCGTACACTGTAACAGGGGAGAATGTAACTAATAAACTGTACTAATTGGCCTGACCAAAAATTCTAGAAACAAATATGTAGATGGACATATGAGTCTAGTTTCAGTGAAAAATTACGAAACTGATTTTCGAGTTGTGAAACTCAAGATATGATTTTTAAGGTGACAGTGACGCAGTTAGCCAACTGCCTGGAAATTTTTAAAATGGACTGCGATAGTAAGCGAATTTAGTCTGTGAACCCCTCGTGTCCGACTCCGGCAACGGTCTCGGGTACGGGGTGTTACAATTTTATTGGTATCAGAGCTACGGTTTAGTCGATTCTAGGACTACCGTAATGCGTTGGGTCTAGCTATACATGTCATTTTATGTGATTATTTGATAGTGTGGTGATTTCTGACATTTGCAAATGTGTTTATTTATAGTAATGGATCCCGATCCCGACCGACCGGTAGCTGATGATCTTGAGAGTGTAGCGCCTGCTCCCGCACAAGGGACAGCGCCGGCGGACTCTCAACCTAATGCTAGTAATCCGAATGATGAAGCTAGACAAGCTTTCTATAGCGTGATGAATGATTTGTTCAACCAATACATTCGAACTAATACGGCTGTTCCACAACCTCCATTCCCGACTAATGCCACCCCCGCACCTACAATACCTCCGGAAACTGACCAAATAAGGTCAAATAAGCCCCCAGTTGACAGAATCCGAAAACATGGGGCTACTGAATTTAAAGCTACGGACAGCGATGATGCCGAGCAAGCTGAATTTTGGTTGGACAACACTATTCGGGTACTCGACGAGCTATCTTGCACACCCGATGAGTGCCTAAAGTGTACTATCTCCTTGCTACGTGATTCTGCCTACTATTGGTGGAGTACTCTGACTTCTGTTGTGCCCCGAGAGCAAGTAACTTGGGAGTTTTTCCAAACTGAGTTTCGGAAAAAGTATATCAGTCAGAGATTTGTTGATCAAAAACGGAAGGAATTTCTTGAGCTTAAGCAAGGTTCTATGTCAGTTACTGATTACGAGTGAAAATTTGTTAGACTTAGTAGATACGCTCGGGAATGTGTTTCGTCCGAGGCTATCATGTGTAAACGCTTCGAGGATGGGCTGAATGAAGATATAAAAATGTTCGTTGGCATTCTTGAAATACGAGAGTTCGTAGTACTTGTCGAGCGAGCTTGTAAAGCCGAAGAGCTTAGAAAAGAAAAACAAAAAGTTGATGTGGGAACTGGAGAGTTTCGTAAAAGATCCTCGGGAAAGACTCTTCAACAGGCATCGAAGAAATTTCGAGATGATGTGGGCCGGTCTAGAGGCACTTCGGGCCTTTTTAGACGAGATCGTGATCGACCCCCTGTGGGTACACGAGGCACTTCGGTCGCCAGTGTTGGGAATGAACGTCGAGACAGAACGGAATGTCGATATTGCGGTAAATGGCATTCGGGGAGTTGTAGATTCCATGACCGCTCCTGTTACAAGTGCGGATCAGTTGACCACTTCATTAAAGATTGCCCGTGGTTGTCTGAACAGAATGTAAATCAGAGTGGGAAACCGGGTGCTACCACTACTCGAGGTAGACCATCTAGAAATACGGGCAATGCTAGTGGTGGTCAGAGAGGATCTAGAGATGCTACGACCAGATCCGAGGTTCGTGCGCCTGCTAGAGCTTATGCTATACGTGCCCGCGAGGATGCTTCTTCGCCTGATGTTATTACCGGTACTTTTACTCTCTTTGATACTAATGTAATTGCTTTGATTGACCCCGGTTCTACTCATTCTTACATATGTGAAACCTTAGCATCCAGTAAGACTTTACCTATTGAGTCTACTGAGTTCGTAATTCGGGTGTCAAATCCCTTGGGTCGTTACGTGCTTGTCGACAAAGTGTGTAAGAAATGTCCCCTAGTGGTTCGAGGTTCCTGTTTTCTGGCGGACTTGATGCTTCTGCCGTTTGATGAATTTGATGTTATTCTCGGGTTGGATTGGTTGACCGTGCATGATGCCGTTGTGAATTGCAAAAGCAAGACTATTGATTTGAGGTGCGCAAAAAACGAAGTAATCCGAGTTGAGTCTACGGACTTGGATGGGTTGCCAGCTGTAATATCCTCAATGTTGGCCCAGAAATATGTAAGAAAAGGGTGCGAAGCATACCTTGCGTAAGTACTTGATGACAAAGAATTAGAAAAGAAACCCGAATCTGTGCCGGTGGTTTGCGAATACCCGGATGTTTTTCCTGAAGAATTACCGGGTTTACCACCTGTTTGGGAGATAGAGTTTGGTATTGAGCTTGTACCTGGGACTACGCCGATTTCGATAGCTCCGTATCGTATGGCACCAACCGAGTTAAAAGAGTTGAAAGCTCAGTTGCAAGAATTGACGGATAGAGGTTTCGCTCGACCAAGTTTCTCACCTTGGGGTGCACCAGTATTGTTCGTGAAAAAAGAAGGACGGAACCATGAGGTTGTGCATTGACTGTCGTCAGCTGAATAAAGTGACAATAAAGAACAAATATCCATTACCGCGTATCGATGATTTGTTCGACCAACTGAAGGGAGCCTCAGTGTTCTCAAAAATATATTTGAGATCGGGCTATTATCAGTTGCGAATTCGAGATTCGGACATACCCAAAACTGCCTTCAGAACGAGATATGGTCACTACGAGTTCTTAGTGATGCCGTTTGGGCTCACTAATGCCCCTGCGGTATTTATGGATTTGATGAATCGGATCTTCAGATCATATTTGGATCGATTCGTAGTTGTGTTCGTTGATGACATCTTGGTCTATTCAAGAGATGAGACCGAACATGCTGAGCACCTGAGACTAGTGTTGCAAATTTTGCAGGATAAGCAGTTATATGCTAAGTTTAGTAAGTGCGAGTTCTGGTTAAGAGAGGTTAGCTTCTTGGGTCATGTGGTATCCGCATCGGGTATTCGAGTTGACCCGAGCAAAATTTCTGCCATACTTAACTGGAAGCCTCCAAGAAATATTACTGAAGTTCGGAGCTTCCTGGGGCTCGCCGGTTATTACCGACGATTTGTCAAAGGTTTCTCGATGATAGCCACACCAATGACGAAGCTACTTCAAAAGGATGTTAAGTTCGAATGGACGGAGAAATGTCAAAAAAGTTTCGATCAACTAAAAAATTATTTGACTGAAGCTCCAATTTTAGTGCAACCCAAATCAGGCAAAGAGTTTGTCATTTATAGTGACGCATCCCTACTTGGGTTGGGTTGCGTATTGATGCAAGAAGGTCGAGTGGTGGCCTATGCGTCGAGACAATTAAAGCCACATGAGAAAAATTATCCGACCCATGATCTCGAACTAGCTGCCATCGTATTCGCTTTAAAAATATGGCGACATTACTTATTTGCTGAAAAGTGCCATGTATTTTCGGATCACAAAAGTCTCAAATATTTGATGACTCAAAGAGACTTAAATCTGCGACAAAGACGTTGGCTTGAGTTGTTGAAAGATTACGAGCTTGTCATTGATTACCACCCGGGAAAGGCTAATGTGGTTGCGGACGCCTTAAGCCGGAAATCACTGTTTGCTTTACGAGCGATGAATGTGCACTTGTCTGTTCTACCCGACAATGTGTTAGTAGCTAAATTAAAGGCCAAACCATTATTGATTCGTCAAATTCGTGAAGCTCAGAAAGTCAACGATGAATTGGTTGCAAAACGGGCTGAATGTGTTCCGAATATGGAATCCGAATTTCAAATTGATGATGACGATTGTTTGAGGTTCAGAAGTCGGTTGTGTGTTCCAAGAAATTCAGAACTCATTTCGATGATTCTGAACGAAGCCCATTGTAGCCGAATGTCAATTCACCCGGGGAGTACGAAAATGTACAACGATTTGAAACGTTAGTTTGGTGGCATGGTATGAAACGAGACATCTCCGACTTTGTTTCGAGATGTTTAATATGTCAACAAGTGAAAGCGGAACATCAAGTGCCTTCAGGATTACTTCAGCCGATCATGATACCTGAGTGGAAATGGGACCGAGTCACAATGGACTTTGTGTCCGGACTGCCATTGTCAGCAAGTATGAAGGATGCGATTTGGGTTGTTGTTGATAAACTGACTAAGTCGGCTCACTTTATCCCCGTGCGTACGGATTTTTCATTAGATAAACTAGCTGAATTGTACGTTTCTCAGATTGTGAGATTACACGGGGTACCTATTTCTATCGTGTCAGATAGAGATCCGAGATTCACCTCACGATTTTGGAAGAAATTGCAAGAAGCTTTGGGTACCAAGCTGCATTTTAGCAGTGCTTTTCACCCCCAAACCGATGGTCAATCCGAGCGGATAATTCAGATACTTGAGGATATGTTGAGATGTTGCATCCTCGAGTTCAGTAGTTCATGGGAACGGTATTTACCTTTGATTGAATTCGCTTACAACAATAGTTTTCAATCAAGTATTAAGATGGCACCTTACGAGGCTTTGTACGGTCGTAAATGCCGTACACCATTGTTTTGGACCGAGCTCGGTGAAAGTAAAATTTTCGGAGTTGATTTGATTAAAGATGCCGAACAGAAAGTAAAGGTAATCCGTGAAAGTCTGAAGGCAGCCACAGATCGTTAGAAATCGTATGCGGATTTGAAACGAAAAGACATTGAATATCAGGTGGCAGATAAAGTGTTTCTTAAAGTTTCACCTTGGAAAAAGGTACTCAGATTTGGCCGTAAGGGCAAGTTGAGTCTGAGATTCATTAGGCCGTACGAAATCTCCGAACGAGTTGGTCCAGTTGCGTATCGATTGATTTTGCCCCCTGAACTTGAAAAGATTCACGACGTCTTTCATGTTTCGATGCTTCGACGCTATAGATCTGATCCATCGCACATAATTAGCCCATCAGAGGTTAAAATTGAAGCCGATATGAGTTATGAAGAAGAACCGATGCGTATCCTAGCTCGTGAAGTGAAGGAGTTGCGAAACAAAAGGGTTCCGTTAGTAAAGGTGTTATGGCTCAAACACTGGATCGAGGAAGCTACTTGGGAAACCGAGAGCTCAATGAAAGAACGATACCCAAACCTATTTACTGGTAAGATTTTCGGGGACGAAAATTTCTTAAGTGGGGGAGAGTTGTGACAGCCCTAAAGTGACCCTAGTAGGAAAGCGGTTTCGGGACTGCTAAACCGAGTCACCAAATTGTTTGAATATGATATTTATTGTCTAAAATAAATGTATGAAAATTTTAAGATTCTATTTAGTAAGTTGCATGTGAATTTAGTCAATAGGACTTATGTGTGACATTTTTGAAATGTGATAAATCAAAACATAAGGACCTATTAGTGCATGTTGAAAAAGGGGGGACTTGCATGTCAATTTCCCCCCCCATCTAGTAGTGGCCGGCCATGACATTAGGATGGACAAAGGGTGATGGGCAAAACATGTCATAGACATGTTGTGTTGGTGCATCATGGGAGGAAACAATAAAATAATGAGCATGGTAATTAAATAATGAAAGGGAGGAGTGATGAAAAAAAAATGGTCTCATCCATGCCCCCCCTTTTGCCGTGAATGGAAGAAAGAAAACAGAAAAAAAATGTGTGTTCATCCTTGAACATCCTTGACCGAAATTCAAAAGGAAAGAAAGGAGGAAATGTTGAAGTGGTTCAGCCTTGCATGTAACTAGGCTAAGGTATGTTTGAGGATGCTCCATGAGATTCATGTATATTTTAGTAGTTAGCTTGAGTTCTAACTAGCCCATGGTTCAAATCTTTACTATGTCATGGAGATGATATTCGGCTAAGTGGATTTGTGTTGATATCATTTGCATGCTAAAAGTGAAGCTTTGTAATGGTGCATGTGATGGTGGATTGATGATTCTTGAATCTTCTTTTTAGCATTTTTTGAGTGAGACATTAAGTTCTTTGTTTAACCATGACCAAAAATTGAAATGGTATGGTGTTGTGATGCATTCGGCCATGGTAGGAAGTAGAAAGGAAAAATATGGTTGTTGTTAGATGAAGTAGAGTCTAACGAATGAGCACATATGTGCATTAGTTGCTAGATGGAGAAGAATCGGCTAGCAAGTTGTGTGCTAAGGCCGAATATAATTTTTGTATATTAATGAGTAATGCATGTGTTAAATTGATGGAAAGGGAGAGGATGCTTTACTAGTGTATATATGTGTGTATTAGCCAAGTTTTGAACTTGAATCAAAATGGTGTTTAGTCAATACAAGTGACCATACTTGTAGAATGTATTAAGTGTTGCAATCGGCCCCAACATAGACATGTATGTTCGGCCACATGAATAAGTACATAAGTTATGTGTATGTTCGGCCATAGGTAGCCTATTGATGGCTTTAGCTTGACTTAGAAAATTCGGCTAAGGGGAAATATTAGCTAGTATGTTGAATTCGATTCGTGATTTCGTACATATGTGACTCTAATGTCTAATGTATATATGGGCTAAGTACCTTGAGCTTCTCTTTTGATGTTCGAATGAATTGTATTAAATTGCTTGATGTGATTAAAAATGCGTGTGACCATTGTATTTGAGCTAAAAGGTGGCCATATGACCTATCAAACTCCTTGTCATATTCGGCCATAAGCTAGCCAAATGAGACTTTAATGAGTTAAATTTGTTTGAATTAGCTCAAGAGCTTAGAGGACCACAGTTGGATAAGGGAAAGGAAAAAGTGATCGAATAGCTGTCGAAATCGCTCGACCACATCCGAGGTAAGTTCTTGAGTAATAGAGCTTAAATTATGATTTGATTAGATCATGTTTTAAGCAAATCAAAATCATGCTCTTTGTGTGTGGCTATTGAGCCGAAATTGCAAGAATGATAAGTGTCTTGTGTTTGAGTTTTGCTATTGAAAATGAAATACGAATGTGTCATGATTTATTGTTAAATGTGCATGGTTATTCGAATGATGTCCGGGCTAAGTCCCGAAGGCTTTGTGCTAAGTGACCATATCCAGACTAAGATTCGAAGGCATTTGTGCGAGTTACTAATTCCGGGCTAAGCCCGAAGGCATTGGTGCGAGTTACTAAATCCGGGTTAAGTCCCGAAGGCATTTGTGCGAGTTACTATAACCGGGCTAAGTCCCGAAGGCATTTGTGCGAGTTACTATAACCGGGCTAGGTCCTGAAGGCATTTGAAGGAGTAGCTATATCCGGTTAAATTTCGAAGGTACGTGATTTGGGAATGAATGATCTTGCTGTAAAAATTTCAGTTAATACGCTTGTAACATCCCAACATTGAGGTATGTTTCGTATGTGCTTTGAATTAGTTGAGCCCTTATAAATAAGTATTCGCTCAGTTGATAAATGAGCTACCGACCTTTGGCTAAGTTGATCTTTGTGTATGAATAAAAGGGTTGGTAATGTGAAGTAAGTATGATATTGAAAATTTGTGCATATGAAATTATCCGTTTAGCTACATGAATGCTATACTTTGGTTGTGTCTAAATTCTTTGCTCAAAACTTACTAAGCATTTAATGCTTACTCCGTTTCTTTGATTCTCTGTTTTATAGATTTTGGTTCTTCAGCTATCGAACTCGGGATTTTTGGAAGTCGAAGTCTCCCACATTATCAAAGCCCCCTTTTGGTACAATTTTGGTTGAACTTTGAAATGGCATGTATAGGACTACCCTTTTTGTTGTGGGTCATGGACCCTTTGGATTTGTATAATTTTGGATAGCCATGCGAAAATGGCTTATATATGTTTGAGCATAATGTTATAATCATTTGGTATGGATATGGTTATTGAGAGGTGTGGATATGCTTAACAAGGATTGGCCATGGGAATGGTTAATCACTATCATAATTTGTGCTATTTATGCTAAAAGGGCTAGTTGAATCATGGAAACTATGAAATAGGTAAAGTCTACCTTAAAGGCAGATGCTGACAGCAGCAGTGATGTAGATTTGGAAAATCATTAAAAATAGTAGATATGGAATTAAATAGTGAATAAATTATGTAAACGAACCTTGATGAATCTATTTTCATAGGAAAGTAACGAAATGATCATATGGACAGTATGTTAAGAGATATTCAGGTTCTTGTGAGATAGGGCCAGAACGGTTTCTGGATTCCCTGTTCCGACTTTGGAAATTCATTATAAATTAACCAGAGATAATTAGGAGTCCTGCCATATATGTATAGATTCCTCTCTGAGTCTAGTTTCTATAGAAACAAACGTCATCAGTATTGAAGCTCTGTACAGGGAGATATCCAAGTCGTAATGCATGAAGGCAGTGTAGTCGCACCCTGTAACAGCGGAGAATTTAACTAATAAACTGTACTAATTGGCCCAACCAAAAATTATAGAAAAAAATATGTAGATGGGCATATGAGTCTAGTTTCAGTGAAAAATTACAAAACTGATTTTCGAGTTGTGAAACTCAAGATATGATTTTTAAGGTGACAGTGACGCAGTTAGCCAACTGCCTGGAAATTTTTAAAATGGACTGCGATAGTAAGCGAATTTAGTCTGTGAACCCCTCGTGTCCGACTCCGGCAACGGTCTCGGGTACGGGGTGTTACACCATTTGTGTGTGGTATTGAGTATATAATTGGCCTCAACATAGACATGCATAATCGGCCACATGAATGAGTACATAGGTTGATGTGTTGTTCGGCCATAGGTAAGCATATTGAAGGCTTTATCTTGACTTAGAAAATTCGGCTAAGGAGAGTATTAACTAATGTGTTGAGTTTGATTCATGATTCCGTACATATGTGACTTTAATGTCTAATGAATATATGTGGGCCAAGTACCTTGAGTTCCTCTTTTCGATGCTCAAATGATTAAATCAATTTATTTGTTAAATTTAGCTCAAGAGCAAAGGGGAACTAAATCCGATAAAGGGAAGGAAAAAGTGGTCGAATAGCCATCGGAATCGTTCGACAACATCCGAGGTAAGTTTTCGAGTAATGGGACTTAAATTATGATTCGATTAGATTATGTCTTAAGTAAATCAAAATCATGCTCTTGTATGTGGCTATTGAGCCGAAATTGTAAATGTGATAAGTGTCTTGTATTTGAGCTTTGGTAATGAAAATGAAATATGAATGTGTCATGATTTATTGATATATGTGCATGGTTACTCGTATGATATCCGGGCTAAGTCCCGAAGGCTTTTGTGCTAAGCGACTACATCCGGACTAAGATCCGAAGGCATTTGTGCTAGCGACTATATCCGGGCTAAGTCCTGAAGGCATTTATGCTAGTGACCATATCCGAGTTAAGACCCGAAGGCCTTGTGCGAGTGGTTATATCCGGCTAAACCCCGAAGATGCTTGATTTGGGAATGAGCGATCTTGCTGTAAAAATTTAAATTAATACGCTCGTAAAATCCTAGCGATGAGGTATGTTTCGTGTGTGCTTTGAATTAGTTGATCCCTTACAAATCTGTATTCGCTCAGTCGATAAATGAGCTACCGGCCTTTGGCTAAGTTGATCTTTTGTGTATGAACATAAGGGTTGGTAATGTGAAGTAAGTATGATATTGAGAATTTGTGCATATGAAATTATCCGTTTAGCTATATGAATGCTATACTTTTGTTGTGCTGGAATCCCTTGCTCAAAACTTACTAAGCATAAATTGCTTACTCCGTTTCTTTGTTTCTCTGTTTTATAGATTTTGGCTCGTCAGCTATCGGACTCGGGATTTTTGGAAGTCGAAGTCTCCCACACTGCCCCTTTTTGGTACAATTTTGGTTGAACTTTGAAATGGCATGTATATGACTACCCTTCTTGTTGTTGGTCATGTACCCATGGATTTTGTGTAAATTTGGATAGCCATGCGAAAATGGCTTATATACATTTTTAGCATAGTACTATAATCGTTTTGTATGTTGATCACTAAGAGGTATGGAAATGTTTGGAAACGATTAGCCATTGGAATGGTTAATCATGATTATACTTGGTGCTATGTATGCAAAAAAGGGCTAATTGAATCATGGAAACTATGAAATAGGTAAAGTCTACCTTAAAGGCAGATGCTGACAGCAGCAGCGATGTGGATTTGAAAAATCACTAAAAATAGTAGGAATGGAATTAAATAGTGAATAAATTATGTAAATGAACCTTGATGAATATAATTTCATATGGAAGAAACGAAACGGTCATATGAGTTGTATGTTAAGAGATATTTAGGTTTTCGTGAAACAGGGCCAGAACGGTTTCTGGATTCCCTGTTCCGACTTTGGAAATTCATTATAAATGAACCAGATATAATTAGGAGTCATGCCATATATGTATAGATTACTCTTTGAGTCTAGTTTCTATAGAAACAAACGGCATCAGTATTGAAGCCTTGTACAGGGAGTTATCCAAGTCGTGATGCCCAAAGGTCAGTGTAGTCGATCCCTGTAACATGGGAGACTTTAACTAATAAACTGTACTAATTGGCCCGACCAAAAATTATAGAAAAAAATTGTAGATGTATATATGAGTCTAGTTTCAGGGAAAAATCACGAAACTGATTTTTGAGTTGTGGAACTCAAGATATGATTTTTAAGGTGACAGTGACACAGTTAGCCAGCTGTCTAGAAATTTTTAAAATGAACTGTGCAAGTAAATGAATTAAGTCGGTCAGCACCTCGTGTTCGACTCCGGCAACGGTCTCGGGCACGGGGTGTTACATATGGCATGTATAGGCTAGACGTATTTGAATATGTTTTGTATTGTGTAGATATAGCCATGTGATATGTCTTGAATTTGGTTCTGTATAAGAATGAATTATGGGTATCAACTATGTGATGCATTATGGTCAATATGATATGCTCATGAATATCCAAGTGAATTGGTCAATTTGGTAAGTTTTGGTATGTGCTTATTTGAGGAATTTAGTAAGGTTTGGTATGAGAATGTATTAAGGTTATGAATCTTATGTTTTGGGTATGACTTTGGATTATGTTTTGGTATGGATTAATAGCATGAAATTGGTTAATTATAGTATATCATGAATGGTGTATGTTTTGATTGTGAACTAGTTGAAAATTTGGAACAAAATGTGCTTTGTTTTATGCTTATAGGGAGGACCCTAAAAGGGTGGCATTTTGGCCTTGTAAATGGCCTATTTTTTCCCACATAGGCAGGGACACGGGCATGTGTCTCAGCCCTGTTGCTCAATGACCATTTCAAAATGAGCCTCGGCAGACCATACGGTAACACACACAGGCTAGAGAAATGAGCGTGTGCCTGGCCGTCTAACCCAAGTCAGTGGCCTCCCTAATTTTCACATTGCCTGGCACATGGGCTTGTCTTGTGGCCATGTAGCCAAGTCAATATGTATACCCTGTTTTGACATGGCCTAGACATATAGGCGTGTCTAATACCGTGTAAGGCACACGGCTTGTTCACACGGGTGTGTGACCTTTATAACTTTGAAAAATGTTTAAGTTTCGAAAAATTTTGTATGAGCTCAGTTTAGTCCTGACACCTTTCTAAAACATGTTTATGGTCTTGTTGACCTATGTATGGGACTATATAATGATGTGTGACTTTGATGCTATGTTTATTTTGAAATGAATGCGAATTGTTCCGATATGTCCGGTAATGCATCTTAACCCTAGTTCGGCGACGTATACGGGTTAGGGGTGTTACAGCCATTCTGTACTGAGCTATCAATATTAAGGATGTTCCTGGTACTAACTTAATAGAAAATTCAACTTATCTTATTGGTGGTAACCCCAATAATTCTTCTAGAAATACATCCGGATATTCATAGACTATAGGCACTAATTCATTCTTTGATTCAAATACTTTTGTATCTAAAACATAAGCAAGATACGCTCCACACCCTTTTCTCACACATCTCTGAGCTGACATAGACGAAATCACAGTAGGCAGTTGATTCAATTTATCTGATTCAATTGAATAATTTCACTATTCTGACATTTCAATTAAATAATCTTTCATCTACAATTCACAACAGCATCATGTAGCATTAACCAATCCAAACCCAGAATTACATTGAATTTATCAAAAGTTAGTAGCATCAAATCGCCGAAAAATAATAATCCCAAGTCATTAAAGGACAGTTCTTGCAAACTTTATCAACTAGCACATACTTGCCTAAAGGGTTCGATACTTTAATCACAAACTCTATGGACTAGAACGACGGAAATGTGCAAGTGTACACAATCACAACAAGTAACAAAGTGACAAGTAAATGACGAGTTATAGTACCCACAGGGACTGTGAAAAGGTTTATTTATGAATGCAATTTAAAACACTTTGGTGAAGAAAAATATTTTGTTTTAAAAAGGCTGATTAAAAAAATAAGATTTTAACTTAAATAACTAAAAAAATAAATCTTAAATGCATGATTTCAAAATATGATTTAATCAAGATGACATAATTGTGTTGATTTAATTACATTTCTATAACTTAGAATTATTAAACTCATCCTTCTGTTGTTACGAATAAAGTCACGGTAACTCTATAATTTGCTAACTTATGAACATATTCACCTACACAAATCCATTCATCTTTTAATATATCCCTATGTTAATTCATACGATTAAACATATTTTAATAAGCAAACATGTTATGGCACATACATACTCATTAAATTAAACTAATCTCTTGCATATCCCTATGTCAATTCAACCGATTAATCAAATCTAATAAGCACATAAATGACTATGTGAGGTAACAAGGTATTCCTACCTTGAAACAGTTTAATCACAATAATCTTGAAAGTTATGCAAGGCAAGTGTATTGCCAGATACATTGCTAATTTAACCTTCAGCTACCTTAGAAGAATAAACATGCATTGATTAAGTATTGCGTCCATTAATTACAATTTCAATCCGTTTAAATAATTAATTCATTAGCTACCTCACAATTGTAATGCAAGAATAACTTAGGAATGATTTTACTTAATCAAGCATTTTACTGAGGCCTATAACAGCATAAACACAATTTTAATAATTTAAGTAGATGAAATGCAATCAAACCAACACAAATTAAGTTCAAGCTAAACTGATTAAATTAACCATTCCAACAACATAAATATTCATAGATATGTTCATCATAATAACAACAAAATTTAAAGAGATAGGGAACAAGAATCAAATCCGGTGTTTTTCCGTGGCTTGACTAGGTTACGCTGTTCTCATTCTTTGTTGTCGTCGCTGATCAAGGCTGCTATGAAGACTTCAATGTTGCTCCAAAATGGCTGAAGAATGACCCTTTCCTAAGGGGAGAAATCGGCACAAGAGCAAGGGATTTTGAAAGGGAAAATGAGAGGAGAAAATGAGAGAGGAGAGAAGAGATGTGAATGAATTGAGGTGTGCTTTGAATGATCAGTCAAGGGGGTTTTTATAGCTGAATGTGGCAGCTAAAATTTTCTAAAAATAGCAGCCAAAGAGCCACCCCTTGGCCGGCCATCTATGTGGCAAAGTTGATGGCTTCAACTTTGCTAAATATGGCTTGGGGCAAATCCATAAAGCCGCCAATTGTGGAGAGGCTTGAATGCAACTTTGAGAATTCATCAAGGGATTCTTTGCAAGATCAATTAATCAGCTCATAAGCTGATTTGGGTCATCATATGGACGGTTTTGGGCTGCCCAATCCTTGGCCAGTTCAGTTCAGTCGATTCGGTTCAATTGGACCACTTTTTTCATAATTAATTAATAATAATTTATTTAGCCCAAATTAAATTGGGTATAAATTAAAATTATTTATATTATGAATTAATATACATAATTGGACCGTCTTAGGCTAGAAATTAATTCATCTCGATACTTCAAATTGCTTCTCGATTTTGTGCTTCTTGCAGTGTCTGTCGAGCCATTTTTCGCCCTTTGTGAAAATCTGTCGAAAATAACCAAAATTCAACGAAAATAATTATAAAATTAACTAAATTTCAACATGTTCATATTTTAAGTGCACTTTCATTATTTTATAAAAATTAATTATTTTTCGACAATAATTTAATTGAATTCGAATGAATTTAAGTTAAAAATGGTATGATAAAGTGTGTAAATTTTTGTGTTTCCACACCCCCAAACTTAATTCATTGCTCATCCCGAGTAATGCACAAATTTTGAAAGGAATTTCTCGGAAACACCTTTGAAACATTCCTTCAGAACAACATTTTTCTCAAAATTATGAATTTAATATACTTATGCTCAAAGACAAGAAATTTGATAGTTATGGTACCTAAGTATACATATCATTCAAATTAATCTCAACAACTATTATGATAGCAAAAATTAGACTAAACGCTTCCTAATAAACCTTACCAATGTGATTTTATTCCCTTTATTCAAGATTAAGCTGCAATCATCAAGATTAACTTATGTCTTCATATGTTGTACGTAGCAATTTCTCTGCACTAATGTAGGTAGCATTGGAACTTTTGAATCAATAGGTCTTTAACAAGGTTGTAACGTGGCTGGGCTTAAAGGTAGGTAAAAGATAGATAAATTTAGGCTTTTAAACCCTAGATTCAGCTTGCATTGGACCTTCGAAATAATTACCTTCAATACATCAACTTTCTTTGCTTTCACATGCTCTTTTTTACATCTTATTTTAAGAACTCATTTTTTTTATAAATCGAGCATTTTGCTGAATGTACTACAATTTTAGAGCATTCGATACTTCCTTTCTTCTTTTCAACTCCTCCAAACTTATTTTTAAACAATACTTAGAATAGTATTGAGTCTAGTGTTTAGAACAATTTTAAGATAGTTAAGAGACAAGTGATGGCTAAATTTGCAAGGGTTTAAATAAAATCAGGCCATATAGTCTCAAAGTCGGGTTTCAAAGGATAAAAATTTCATCATGGTTGGCTTGAAAGGCTCAAACGGTCTAACAAAAGTTGCCTAAACCATTTTCAATGTTCCGTGCTTCCTAGGATTTCGCCTCAAGAAACTACTAAGTCAATTCTAAAGACTTAAACTTTCATGCACGCCTAACTTTCGTATGGAACTAAAAATTTATGGTACGATTTGCATGCTTTATTAGAAATACATTCATATCATTATTGAGCTAACATAATAATTTATTGAAATAATAGAACTTTATTTATACTGAAGTTTAGCATATTTAACAAAATTTCAAATTATTGAACAAAAAAATCCTAACATAATTAAAAGAAAAATTTATTTTGAGTGGAAATAATTCAAATTCAATTTTTCGGTCCCCCTACTTAAGATGAACAATGTCCTCATTGTGTAAAGTGAATAGATACTATACACCAGGTAGGGTTTTAGAAAAGAGGAGGTGAGTAAAATTGACTGCTTAAGTACCAAGCTCTATCTAGATCAAATCCTAGACATGTATATACCTATTGCCACACTTTATACTTTCCGACTTGTTCAAATTTTATTTATGATTTTCCTCTCTTATTCTACGAAAATAAAAATTCCTAATTAAACCTAATCCTAAAATGACCTAAGAATATAAATAAAATAAGGTCAAGATCCCTCATTTTATTTATTTGCAGACCCTTCCGAATTTGACTCATCTTTTGCTCCATCAATATTGCCTTTGCATGAATCGCTTCGCTCCTTTTTCGATAATGGACTCCATGGTTCAAATATAAAATCTAGAAATTCAGGCACAAAAATAAATGGGTCATTGTAAATTTTCTTAAGAGCACTTCTCATTGATTCATCCCTTATTTTTGAGTATCTCCAGTAAGCTTGTTGCTTCCATTGCATATGCTGCATTATGTCCATCAATTTTGACAGCTCATCTCGAAGATCTGGGCTAGGCAGTTGAGCTCTGAACATTGAGGTTTCATTATCAGGTTCAACTACTGGTTCCTGTGGTTCCACCTTATCAAGGACTTTAGCCGATTGCATTAGTTCAATCTCTGTGGGATCTTCTTTCTCTTCTTTGGGATCCTCACTTTCTTCAATTTGCTGCTCTAGAATAGAATCTCCAGCTATTTGGTAAAGGTTCCAATCAGTGATTGTGCCCTGGCTATAACCTGCCTTCTTTACGTTTGCAAAAATTTTAGCTTCCAAGCACATAATTGTTATCATAAAGGGAAAGTAGGCTGGGCCAGAACATCTAATGGTACAATTTTGCATCTCTCTCAAGATGATTTTTCCCACATGAATGGTCTTTCCAGTTAAGATCGAGTATAATAAGACCATTCGCTCTAATGAAATTGTAGTCCCATGTGAGCTAGACATAAGGCTGAAACGGATGAAATAGAACCATACGTTTGTGCATGGTGTCAGATATTCTCTTTGAAAAGTGTGGATTTCTTGTTGTGACACAATCCATTTAGAACCTGGAACTGTAAGTTCCTCAAGAATTTCTTACAAATTTTCAGGCTTGATATTACTCATCAAGGAAGAATAATCATCGTTTTCGAAATCAGGAAATTCAAAGAACTCATTAATAGCTTTTGAAGTTATTGGTACCTTGATTCCGCAAACTGGAACTTCTGTCAACTCACTTGAGGTTAAACTCGCATAGAACTCGCGAACTAGTCCCTTATCCACACTAGGTCTCTTCTCACAAAACAATTCCAAATTGAGGGTATCAGCAACTTGACAAATACATGCCATAAGATCTTTATAACTACTCTCTTTAAATGTAAAGCCTTTCTATGGATGCATCTGTTGATTTTGAAGATACTCTCGTATCTTGCTTTGGCTTCTTCACAATGGAACTTGTTTTGTGTTTCATCAATTTGGGCGCAGGCACGAGCTCTCTTGTGAGGCATGATTAACCTGAACATGTAATATCCTAAATTAGGGCTTAATCGGAATAGTGGTTTTGTGACCACAAATCCAAGATAGAAATAATTATTTTACAATGATTTTGATGTTTATGATATGATTGCATGATTGTGTGAAAATTTCGTGATGAAATTCTATGCCTAAAGTGCTTAAATTGAAAGTAGGGACTAAATCGAATAAGTTGCAAAACTTGCATTCTAGAAGTTTTTAGTATGAAATTGTTTTGGAATATTAATGAGGAGGTCTTAAATAGAATTTGACCAATTTTAAGTTCATGGACAAAATTAGGACATGGAAGGAATTTTTTGGAAAGTTTAGTAGTAAGGGTATTTTGGTCATTTAGTTATTAAAATGAATTAAAAACAAAATTAAAAGCCAATTTTTGTCCATCTTCTTCATTAGGCCGAAATTTCAAGGGTTCTCCATAGCTAGGGTTTGTTTCAAGCTTCCAAGCTCCATAGTAAGTGATTCCAAGCCCCGTTTTTAATGTTCTTTACGTTTTTGGAATCCCGGAAGCTCGATTAAGCTTATGCTAGCAATAATTCAACCTAGGGTTTATATTTGGAAAAATACCCATAGGTGAAATTTGTGTATTTTGATGTTTTATGATAGAATATGGGGTTTTAAATTATGTTAGACAACTTGTGCTACTCGATTTTTAGTGAAAACGAGTAAAAGGGCTTAATCGGCAAAAATACCTAATAGTCACAAGTATATGTTAGAGAGAGAATTTGATGTTGCCATAGAAAGGAAAGTGATCAGCATGTTATAAAACATAAGTGTAACACCCCTATCCCGTAACCGTCGCCGGAATAGGTAAGGGGCATTACCGGACTTGTAACTCATGCCAGATTAGTAAAATTTTGAACATTTTCTTGAAGTAAAGATCATTTAATTGGATAATTGCTAGACACAACCAGGGATAAAATTTAAAAAACTTATAAAAGTAAACATTCAAAAGATGTCATATTCGCATGGCTTATATACATTAACCAAAATATCCTCCCACTACTAGTCTATTCTATACATGCCATAAGATAATCCAAAACATAGCAGTACCAAACAGTGGATAGTGATAGTGTGACAAGTTGCTGACGATCCCCGAGCAAAAAGGCCAGGATCAACAATCTATAAAATAGAGAAACATAACAACAGAGTAAGCTTTTGTAAGCTTAGTAAGTCTTAAGCAATTTAAAATATAACCAATTTGTTTATTTGATTCACATATAACATTTCATTTCATATCTATAGTCATCCTCATCGGACAAATCAAAATGTATATATCCCAATATCCTATAGTATTTCTCCATAACCGAATACTCACATATTCATATGGCATTTTCATATTTGCTTTTCACTTTACAATCATGATTTAATTCTGATGGGTCTAACATGTACAAGTATTTATCACATACCTGACCAACCAAATTAAAAGTCGATCTTACGAATTCTTATATAACCTCTTTCTAGGAATACTACCCTTTTTGGCCGAATATACACAATTACGTAATACAGAATAAGCAGATAAATTCTCACTTGATAGTGATCTCTTATAAACATAGGTACATTACATATTTTCACCTAACTTTTCACATTGACCAAATGCACAATAATCATAGAACAGTCTTATTGCTTTACTCACATATGCATCACATAACAACCTTGTGATTCAATCCAAATAAAGCTTAAATATAATCTCAAAATACATACCTGACCAACTTAACGCATTGAACGTATTTATTACCAATTGTTACTGTGAAGTCGTATAATCTTATGCTTTACTCGAATCTTCAGCGAGACCTTTAGCTCGAATAATCCCCACACGTAGTTATCGGGTCTTACCCAGGCAAAATCTCCACACGTAGTCATCGGGTCTTACCCGGAATATATTTCCAGGTTTCATGTACATTTGATCACATGTTACAACATTCGCATCGACTGTCATATTTGTAATTCATTTGCCTCATAAAATATCTAATAATACACACCTTTCACATTTGGTCATTCGGCCACAATATATACACATCTCATACATATTTCACATTAGCCATACGGCTTTACCACATATACATATCTCATACATATTTCACATTAGCCATTCGGATTTACCGCATATATATATCTCATACATATTTCATGTTAGCCATTCGGCTTTACCACATATATATATCTCATACATATTTCATGTTAGCCATTCGGCTTTACCACATATACATATCTCATACATTTTTCACATTAGCCATTCGGATTTACCACACATATATATATTTATCTTGTACATCAATTTCAGCAATAGCTTATAAGCAACTCAAATAGTTTCATCAATGTTTACAACAAATCACATCTTCACTACAAGCTATTTTCCTGAGCAACAGTCATTAAATTATTTGTAACTAGACCTACGAAACTCCAAATGAAGTGCTGTTAATTTTCCTTGAAAATAGACTCATATATCTTCTATCCATAAAATTTTCAGAATTTTTGGTTTGACCAATCAATACCAGAATTTTTCTTAATATTTCCCCTATTTCACTGTTTGACTATACTGACCACTCTTCACTACGAATCAACTTTCTCATTGTACAGAATTCAAAATATGTTCTTGTTCATTTAATTTGAAACTAGACTCATTAAGGAGTCTAAGCATATAAATTTTATCTTATAAAATTTTTTTTGTGTGATTTATAATGATTTTCTAAAAAAAAACTGGGGATTTCGGAGTCATTCTGACACTGTCTCACACAATTTTAAATATCTCTTTATAGGAAATTCCTTTGCTGACACGGTTTCTTTTATAAGAAACTAGACTAATTAAGCTTTGATTACATATTTTATTCAGCCTATAATTCCACACCAACAATTTATGGTGATTTTCTAAAATCACGTTACTGCTGCTGTCCTAAGCAAATTATTACAATTTGCTCTTAAATTTCCAAGTCCAAACACTTATGAACTTACCATTTGAGTTTAAAACATATCATGGCCACATCATATCTTATTAAATCAACTCATTATGTCCTATTATGATTGAATTTAGTCAACGTTTAATCACTTAAAACTTACCTCGGAAGTGGTTGACGACTAGATATCCACAGCTATTCGTTTACTTTCTCTTTTCCCCTATCCGACTTTGATCCTCTTTGCTCTTAAGCTTAAGTAAAACAATAGATTTGCTTAAGTACTTAACTAATATTATTCACTTAACAATCACATTTGGCAATCACATATCATTTAATCTATATCTAAAACAATAGATTTCAATATGTATCATATTTAATAAAACATGCCATGACTCGATTTCATGCTTATTTAATTTATATCTAATTCACATTCACAAGCAAAGGGTCACTTAATTTATCATGCTTTCTTATACATGAATTTAATCATATTGCCGAATGTCCTTATGTGTACATGGTACATACATAAGGCATATATATATACCTAATATGACCTTTACAATTTAAACATTTAATCATAATCGGCAAGCTTTATTTCAACTATTTAAGGTGCAAACCAATTATGTTATTCATTAACATTTCGTCATATTAAATCTTTGATTAACCAATTTAACACATACCAAAATCCAATCATACATCTAACCTTTATCTCAATACCAAACCGAGTTATAAGATTATACATTACACTAAGCATATCATTAAACATACCTATTCAATTTAGCTAATTTCATAGCCGATTAATCACCTTACCCCACATTACTCAATGCCGAATATTAACCCAACATCTCAAGCATAATCACCATGAAACTTACCTTAATACACATTTTATCCCATTGCCGAATACATATATATATCATCAAATAAATATTTATTCACATAACAACAATTCATTCACATCTCTATAAATGATCATAATCGGACATTATAAACAAATCAACTAGTTTAGCATTCAAATTCTTCTAACCATTCCTCAATCACTTACTCAATGAACAACAATCCAAGCACATCAAAGCATAGTTGAATGTATCATTCTTCTTAAATTCAAAAATAAATGCATGGGCTAACTTCAAAATCTATTTAACAACTCAACTTTACCAAAATTATCAAGAAATTAAGCCAAACATACCTCCAATTGCTAATATAATTGCCATATGTCTAAGGGCCCCCTTTTGTTCTTCTTTGATCCTAAGAATCGGCTATTGAGAGAAAGAATGGATAAAACTTTGCTTTCATCC
Source organism: Gossypium hirsutum (assembly GCF_007990345.1). Classification (NCBI taxonomy): domain Eukaryota; kingdom Viridiplantae; phylum Streptophyta; class Magnoliopsida; order Malvales; family Malvaceae; genus Gossypium; species Gossypium hirsutum. Next base: position 103,989,996 of record NC_053429.1, on the reverse strand, counting down.
CCTTTTTTTTCCATTATAAAAACTTTATTTCATATTTTATAAGTCTTTATTTAATTCTTTAACAAAATGTATATAATATCATTTATTAGTCATCATTACAACAAATAAAATACATATTTTCTCACCTAAAACCATCATGGTCGGCCATTATCATGAAAAATGGGGACTTTGACATGCAAGTCCCCATATTTAATCCATGCAACAATTTGGCCATTTTAAAAATTAACCAACACATTTTCAATGTTTCTCACATAAGCCCTTTTGATTAAATTCGCAGCCAATTGACAAAATTAAAGCATCAATATTTCACACATAAATTGTAACATAAAATAGACATGAAATTTAACAATCAATTATTTGTGTGACTCGGTTTTGTGGTCTCGAAACCACTTCCCGACTAGGGTCAAATTAGGGATGTCACAACTCTCCCCCTCTTTAGGGATTTTCGTCCCTGAAAATCTTACTAGCGACTAGGTTAGGATAACGTCCTCTTATTGAATTATGTCCATATAAACATTAACTCATCGATAACAATTGTAATTCATTACCGATTCCACATCGACCCATAAAATCATCCTCTTATCTTAAAACAAATACATAACATCAACTCACATATTTATAACCCACATGTTCATTCATATATATATAAGCCGTAACATGGTCGAAAGTATACATGTTCTTAAACATCCCAATGAATATCTTCTATAACTTTATCACATCTCAATATTCAACTTAACTCATTTCCAAAAGAAAAGTCAACTTCCACATACCTGAACATTTAGCTCATTTAGCACATTCAATCATAGTTAACGTTACCCGTATACAGTCGATTAGGCATAAAGCTTAATATAGTACACAGGCATGAGATTTATTCTAGCGCATGACTCATATATCCAAAATTATCAACATTCATAAAAAATTCTTACAAACTTTCGAATGTCGAAACTTAATCAAAGTAATTTCTTGAACAAGATTAACAAAATAGTGTCCATTCAGCAATAGCACATATAATTTCATATACCGAGAATCTCATAGACTAAATCCATAACACATTTTCAACTAAGCACTTAAGTGTACATATAACGTAAATCCATTCTTTAACAACATATCCACATTTTTTTTATGTATCCACTTATAACAAAATTACAGCCGAAATAATAATCAATCGTCAATTTATATCTATTAATCCCCAATCCAAACTCAAATACCGAATATCAGTATCTAATTAAAATTCAACATCTAACTTCAATTCTACTTCCTTAACATTTGTCAATTTAAAGAGCGTCGTACTTGTCTGAGTAAGTCGTTTACTTAAAGCCATAGTCCAACCATGTTCTTACATGTTATCACTTATCGAGTCGATGCCATGTCCTAGACATGGTCTTACACAACATCTCAAATCAATGCCTTCGTCCCAGATGAGGTCTTACATGAATCTCATTTCACACACTTAGTGCCCACTGACCGATCTCGCACACATAGTGCTCGGTTGAAGAACTCGCACACACAGTGCCTCAATTACCAATCTCGCACACATAATGCTCGGTTAAAGGAATTCGCACACACAGTGCCTCAATTACTGATCTCGCACACATAATGCCCATATTCATTCGTTATTACACATTGAAATGACTTAACCAAGTCTATAAAACATCATATATGTACACTTTAAACGTATTCTTTCATTTAACTTTGAATTCATATAGTAATGAACACTTAAACCTTGCTCGAATAACCGGCATTAAGCCTGCTAGGCACGAAGACCCGAATACATATCACCGGCACGAAGCCTACTAGGCACAAAGCCTGCTAGGCACGAAGGCCCGGATACATATCACCGGCACGAAGCCTGCTAGGCACAAAGGCCCGAATATATATCACCGGCACGAAGCATGCTAGGCACGAAGGCCCGAATACATATCACTGGCACGAAGCCTGCTAGGCACGAAGGCCCGAATACATATCACCGGCACGAAGCCTGCTAGACACGAAGACCCGAATACATATCACCGGCACGAAGCCTGCTAGGCACGAAGGCCAAATACATATCACCGGCACGAAGCCTGCTAGGCACGAAGGCCCAAATATATATCATCGAGTTTCATGCATATTTATTCACATTTTAATACATTTCATATAGCATATCATATTTGTAATTCACTTACTTCATTTCAATATATACATATCATATACACCTTGACATTATATCATAGATATCATTTACATGTAGGCTTATTCCAAATACATTATTTTCTCTTCAAAGTTCTCATTCACATTTTTAAAACATAACATCATATATAACATTAACAAAGCATAAACTACACAACAATTCCATCTCTAATAGATGACATATATATGTATATATTTCGCCCATTTACATAAAGTCCTGAACCAAAATATAACTTCTCATGCATACAATATACATCACTATTATCCTAATATACTTTTCCCTATTTATTTCATAACACATTCAGCAAAATTACTTTGCATTTCAATACTTCAAATGTATATCATACTAAGCATGTTTCAATCCTCTCAATATCATCTGCTACAGCTTGATCGGGATTGGAATTCATTATATTACGAAAAACACATTTTAACTGTCAGAAATCATCACACTATCATTTTATCACTTTATGGCATGTATAGCTAGACTCACACGTGCTACGTTAGTCCTAGAATCAACTAAATCGTAGCTCTGATACCACTAAATGTAACACCCCTATCTCGTAACCGTCGCTGGAATAGGTAAGGGGCATTACCGGACTTGTAACTCATGCCAGATCAGTAAAATTTTGAACATTTTCTTGAAGTAAAGATCATTCAATTGGATAATTGCTAGACACAACCAGGGATAAAATTTAAAAAACTTATAAAAGTAAACATTCAAAAGATGTCATATTCGCATGGCTTATATACATTAACCAGAATATCCTCCCACTACTAGTCTATTCTATACATGCCATAAGATAATCCAAAACATAGCAGTACCAAACAGTGGATAGTGATAGTGTGACAAGTTGCTGACGATCCCCGAGCAAAAAGGCCAGGATCAACAATCTATAAAACAGAGAAACATAACAACAGAGTAAGCTTTTGTAAGCTTAGTAAGTCTTAAGCAATTTAAAACTAGTAAACTCAAATATAACCAATTTGTTTATTTGATTCACATATAACATTTCATTTCATATCTATAGTTATCCTCATCGGACAAATCAAAATGTATATATCCCAATATCCTATAGTATTTCTCCATAACCGAATACTCACATATTCATATGGCATTTTCATATTTTCTTTTCACTTTACAATCATGATTTAATTCTGATGGGTCTAACATGTACAAGTATTTATCACATACCTGACCAACCAAATTAAAAGTCGATCTTACGAATTCTCATATAACCTCTTTCTAGGTATACTACCCTTTTTGGCCGAATATACACAATTACGTAATACAGAATAAGCAGATAAATTCTCACTTGATAGTGATCTCTTATAAACATAGGTACATTATATATTTTCACCTAACTTTTCACATTGACCAAACGCACAATAATCATAGAACAGTCTTATTGCTTTACTCACATATGCATCACATAACAACCTTGTGATTTAATCCAAATCAAGCTTAAATATAATCTCAAAATACATACCTGACCAACTTAACGCATTGAACGTATTTATTACCAATTGTTACTATGAAGTTGTATAATCTTATGCTTTACTCGAATCTTCAACGAGACCTTTAGCTCGAATAATCCCCACACGTAGTTATCAGGTCTTACCCAGACAAAATCTCCACACGTAGTCATCGGGTCTTACCCGGAATATATTTCCAGGTTTCATGTACATTTGATCACATGTTACAACATTCGCATCGACTGTCATATTTGTAATTCATTTGCCTCATAAAATATCTAATAATACACACCTTTCACATTTGGTCATTCGGCCACAATATATACACATCTCATACATATTTCACATTAGCCATACGGCTTTACCACATATACATATCTCATACATATTTCACATTAGCCATTCGGATTTACCGCATATATATCTCATACATATTTCATGTTAGCCATTCGGCTTTACCACATATATATATCTCATACATATTTCATATTAGCCATTCGGCTTTACCACATCTACATATCTCATACATTTTTCACATTAGCCATTCGGATTTACCACACATATATATATTTATCTTGTACATCAATTTCAGCAATAGCTTATAAGCAACTCAAATAGTTTCATCAATGTTTACAACAAAATCACATATTCACTACGAGCTGTTTTCCTGAGCAACAGTCATTAAATTATTTGTAACTGGAGCTACGAAACTCCAAATGAAGTGCTGTTTATTTTCCTTGAAAACAGACTCATATATCTTCTATCCATAAAATTTTCAGAATTTTCGGTTTGACCAATCAATACCAGAATTTTTCTTAATGTTTCCCCTATTTCACTGTTTGACTATACTGACCACTCTTCACTACGAAACAACTTTCTCATTGTACAGAATTCAAAATATGTTCTTGTTTATTTCATTTGAAACTAGACTCATTAAGGAGTCTAAGCATATAAATTTTATCTTATAACAATTTTTTTGTGTTATTTATAATGAATTTCTAAAAAAAAACTAGGGATTTTGGAGTCATTCTGACATGTCTCACACAACTTTAAATATCTCTTTATAGGAAATTCCTTTGCTTACACGGTTTCTTTTATAAGAAACTAGACTAATTAAGCTTTGATTACATATTTTATTCAGCCTATAATTCCACACCAACAATTTATGGTGATTTTCTAAAATCACATTACTACTGCTGTCCTAAGCAAATTATTACAATTTGCTCTTAAATTTCCACGTCCAAACACTTATGAACTTACCATTTGAGTTTAAAACATATCATGGCCACATCATATCTTATTAAATCAACTCATTATGTCCTATTATGATTGAATTTACTCAACGTTTAATCACTTAAAACTTACCTCGGAAGTGGTTGACGACTAGATATCCACAGCTATTCGTTTACTTTCTCTTTTCCCCTATCCGACTTTGATCCTCTTTGCTCTTAAGCTTAAGTAAAACAATAGATTTGCTTAAGTACTTAACTAATATTATTCACTTAACAATCACATTTGGCAATCACATATCATTTAATCTATATCTAAAACAATAGATTTCAATATGTATCATATTTAATAAAACATGCCATGACTCGATTTCATGCTTATTTAATTTATATCTAATTCACATTCACAAGCAAAGGGTCACTTAATTTATCATGCTTTCTTATACATGAATTTAATCATATTGCCGAATGTCCTTATGTGTACATGGTACATACATAAGGCATATATATATACCTAATATGACCTTTACAATTTAAACATTTAATCATAATCGGCAAGCTTTATTTCAACTATTTAAGGTGCAAACCAATTATGTTATTCATTAACATTTCGTCATATTAAATCTTTGATTAACCAATTTAACACATACCAAAATCCAATCATACATCTAACCTTTATCTCAATACCAAACCGAGTTATAAGATTATACATTACACTAAGCATATCATTAAACATACCTATTCAATTTAGCTAATTTCATAGCCGATTAATCACCTTACCCCACATTACTCAATGCTGAATATTAACCCAACATCTCAAGCATAATCACCATGAAACTTACCTTAATACACATTTTATCCCATTGCCGAATACATATATATATCATCAAATAAATATTTATTCACATAACAACAATTCATTCACATCTCTATAAATGATCATAATCGGACATTATAAACAAATCAACTTGTTTAGCATTCAAATTCTTCTAACCATTCCTCAATCACTTACTCAATGAACAACAATCCAAGCACATCAAAGCATAGTTGAATGTATCATTCTTCTTAAATTCAAAAATAAATGCATGGGCTAACTTCAAAATCTATTTAACAACTCAACTTTACCAAAATTATCAAGAAATTAAGCCAAACATACCTCCAATTGCTAATATAATTGCCATATGTCTAAGGGCCCCTTTTGTTCTTCTTTGATCCTAAGAATCGGCTATTGAGAGAAAGAATGGATAAAACTTTGTTTCATCCCTTTTTTTTTCCATTATAAAAACTTTATTTCATATTTTATAAGTCTTTATTTAATTCTTTAACAAAATATATATAATATCATTTATTAGCCATCATTACAACAAATAAAATACATATTTTCTCACCTAAAACCATCATGGTCGGCCATTATCATGAAAAATGGGGACTTTGACATGCAAGTCCCCATATTTAATCCATGCAACAATTTGGCCATTTTAAAAATTAACCAACACATTTCAATGTTTCTCACATAAGCCCTTTTGATTAAATTAGCAGTCAATTGACAAAATCAAAGCATCAATATTTCACACATAAATTGTGACATAAAATAGACATGAAATTTAACAATCAATTATTTGTGTGACTCGATTTTGTGGTCTTGAAACCACTTCCCGACTAGGGTCAAATTAGGGATGTCACAATAAGAATAAGGAATAAAGTTTAATTCCCGAGCCTAGGGGCAAAAGTGTAATTATGCAAAAGTTTAGGGGCAAAAGTGTAATTTTTTTAAAGTTCGTATTAATTGCTGTTTTGATAAATGTATGTATTAAATAAGATTAATTTGGTATTATAGATCAAGAAAAACGAGATTCAAGTCGTGATCGAGGAAAAGAAAAGATTGTGGACTAAATTGCAAAATCTTTATATTTTGGTACCAAGGTAAGTTCATGTGTAAATAATGTAGCATAAATGTTATTTTTTAGTTATTAATGTTAATTGTATGATATGCTGATTTTTAATCGTGAAATAATATGCTTTGTGGTTAATGTTGAGTAATATGCAAATTATGTTTACTACTTGATAAATATGAATTGCTACCGAGTATCGGTTCCGATATTCCATGGAAGACGGAAAATGTGAGATCGAGGGAACAAACCCGTTTGAACCTTAGGAATAGATTAGGATACAAGTGACATGTCACTAGGATGGTTGAGCATCCGAACTCGTTGAGTTGAGTCCGAGTTCACTTATGGATGCAAATGTCCGAACTCGTTGAGTTGAGTCCGAGTTCGTGAGATGTAACTAGGCATCCGAACTCGTTGAGTTGAGTCCGAGTCCATTTATGGATGTGAACGCCCGAGCTCGTTGAGTTGAGTCCGAGTTCATTTAGGGGCGGGTTACATGATTTCTTGATTACATATGTGGCACTTATGTGCAAATTATCCATGTATCCGAGTTATATTCCGATGTATTCAACGAGTGAAATTTCTAGTTTAATGGAAGAGCGCTTAAGATATAAGTGACGTTTTGGGTAAGTGTTGTGAAATGGACACTTTGGACATGTATGTTCTTAACCCTCGGGTTGAAAATAGATACAACAACGATAAGGTGGTAAGATGATGAATGATGTTTAAAGATGTGATATATGTTTTGGTGGTACCATGCTAAAGTTGTTTGGTATATTTGTATTGTTATGTTACTTGTTATTTACATATGAACTTACTAAGCATTTATGCTTACTCCTTCCTTTTCATTCACTGTAGTTTTGAACAAGCCGACTCAGGAATCTGGACAGGTCGAAAGTTCGATCACACTATCCAAAGGACTTTTATCTTGGTAAATGGCTTGTACAACTACTTAAGTATGGCATGTATAGCAATATACCTATTTTGTGTAAATAATTTTATGATATGGCCATGTTTGGTTGAGAAAATGTTTGATGTTGATAAGTCATGGTGATGGCTAATTTAGATCATGTTTGATATCATGGAAGTTTAACAGGTTATCTAGTTCATAAAAATTCATGGAAAGATGAAACTTGCCTTAAAACAGAATATTGCTGCAGCAATGACATGAATTTGAAAAATCACTAAAAATAGTATAAATATAACTAAATGATGAATAAGTTAAGAAATTGAAGCTTAATGAGTCTATTTTCATATGGATTGAACAAAATAGGAATATAAATTATATTTTATGAGATATTTAAACTTTTGTGAAACAGAGCCAGAGTGATTTCTGGATCCCCTGTTCTGACTTTAAAAATTCATAATAAATTTTAATAAAATAATTAGAAGTTTTTATTTATATGTAAAGATTCCTTATTGAGTCTAGTTTTAATAGAAACAAACCTCATAGTCATTGAAATTTTTTATAGAGATATATCTGATTCGTAATACACAGAGGTCAGAGCAGTCGAACCCTGAAACAGGGGATACTTTAATTAATAAACTGTACTAATTGGCCCAATAAAAAAATTCTAGAAAAAAATTAGTAAATAGATATATGAGTCTAGATTCAGGGAAAATTTACAAATCTTGATTTCGAGTTTCGTAACTCGAGATATGATTTTTCTTGTAACTATGACGCGAGTAGCTAGAAAGCTGTAAATGTAGAAACAAATGATTTGAAGTTCTTAAATTGATAAATTATGTTCGGTAACCGCTCAAGCTCGACTCCGGTGATGGTCTCGGGCGTGGGGGCGTTACAGAAAAAATGATGAAAAAAATTATTTTCTCAAAAATTTAATTAAATAAAAATTATTAATGATTCAATAAATTGAAAAATTAAATAATTAAATAAAATTAAAATTTAGGAGAAAATTCGGTCTTACCACCTTTTTTTTTAGAACTCCTAAAAAATAAATAGTTAGAAAGCAAAAGTGGTCAAATGGAAGTAGGTTGGAAGAGTTGGCTAAGGATGGGTGAGAGGGTGGTGCCATTCGAGTGTGTGAGGTAGTAGTGCGCAATAGGCGTTAGGAGTAAGCAGCAATGCGCGCAGGCTAGGCTGGATGCGCAAGTAGCGTGCAGATCCTCATCAAGATGACCTAGCGTGATCGCGCGCGGCACCTGGGCCCAGGTAGCAACGCGCGAGACGAGGGCCTGGTGTGGGCAACAGCACGAAGCGCGCAATGCAGCGTGCATTGAGGGCAGGTGCGCGTGAGGTGGGCCTGCGGTGTGCGATGGAGCTTGGGCTGCTGGCCGAATGGCTGCTTTTCAGCTAGGAGGTTTCGGCACTTGAAGGTTTTTGGTGCTTTAGGATTTTGAATGATGAATGATGAAGGAGGTGGTATTTGTAATGAAGGGAATAGGACTTAAAGTAGAATTTTTAGAGAAATTTAATAGCTAAAAACTCTAAGTTCTAATTCTAAACCAGGTTAACAACAAGTAATAATTAAATATATGCATATTAAATTATTAATTCTACTAATTTATTTAAAAATAAGAAAAACTAATCCCAATTCTATGCTAAATTGATAAAAATTAATATATAAATTATAATAGTTATAATTATATATTAAATATTATCATCTTAAAAAAAATTATCAAATAAAATATGATTAAATTAACACTAATCCTGACTCTATATAAAGTTGATAATAATTAATATATATTATAATAGATATAATTATATATTAATAATTATCATCCTTTTTTTATTAAAATCATTTATTCTAGAAGCCTTTTGAAAATATTAACAAAAAGAGGCATCTAATTTTTATTATTTACAAAAAGAGCAACCAAATTTTAAAAATACTTCAATTAAGTCCCTAGACTTAATGAAAATTTGAAATTGAGTTGCAATTTAAAACTTGGATCAAAATTGACCCTCTTATTTGGAAAACCAAAAATCTTATTTTATTTAGGGAATAATTTCTCGGGAAATTATGTTAAAATTAATTCCTAGGAAAGATTTGAGGGGTCACAAGCTGTCCCGCTTAAGTTCCAATCTCCTAGACATAATATATTTAAACATACTAATCCCAAAAATATATTCTAAATCATTTATTAAAAAGGAAAATAAGAAAATTCAAACATATGATAAAATGAACGAAATTTGATTCCGTTCAGTCTTATCTCCCCAGTAATGTTTCAGACGTTGAGCATTAACTTCAAAATTACCTCCCTTACCTTGGAGTTCAACAACTCCGTATGGATGGACGTGATGACTTGTAAATGGACTGGACCAATGTTATTTTAATTTACCTGGAAAGAACCTTAATTTGGAATTAGATAACAAGACTTGCTGACCTGCTTCAAATTCTCGAACTCGAATGTGGTTGTCATGCCATTTCTTAAGTCTCTCCTTGAGTAATTTGGCATTTTCATACTAGAACATTCGGAATTCCACTAGCTCATTGAGTTGGAGCATCTATTTGTCTTTAGCAAGCTTTGAATCCAAGTTGAGTTGTCGTAGGGCCCAGTAAGCTTTGTGCTATAACTCTAGGGGTAGATGACAGGCTTTCCCAAAGACCAACCTGTAGGGTGACATCCCTAAAGGTGTTGTAACGCCCTGATTTTTGGGATTTTTCGGGTTTCTGTGATTTTTGGTAAATTTTGAAATTTTAGTGTTCTGAATATTAGAATTGTGTTTAAGTGTGTTAGCGGGCCTTTAAAAGGCTCAAGCCTAAGTTAAACATGGTAAAATATCAAGGTTGGATTTTAAGTGAATATGAGACTTGGTTAAGTGGGCTTTTAAGAAGAACTTCGTAAATTACGACACAAATAAGGCCTTGGTAAAGTGGCAAGGTGGCGCCACTAAGTTCCTAAAAAAATGGCGTCTGGGAAGCAATTGAAGGTCCAGGGTTCAAGTTGCAAGATAGGCATATTGTTACTTTTTAATTTTAGGCATGTCCCGGGCATGTGATCACTTAAGTGAATTTTGGCAAGGGCCTTAGGGAGGTTGGGCTGATTGTTTGAGTTGATATTAGAGTTAGGTTCTTTTCTTTTTCTGTCTTGGAGATTTAGGGTTAGCCACCTGAAAGCTTTCACTGTCATTCATCCTCTCTGAGTTCTCACAAAAGTCGAAAACGCAAATTCCTTCTCCTTGGTGCCGATTTCTTCTTCCTCTCTTTTTCCTCCATTTTCTTTCTTCCTTTTTCTTTTTCTTCTAGCTGAAACCTCCTGATCACCTTAGTCACCTCCTCTATCAATCCCATCCTCCACAAAACCTTCATAGCCGATTGCCATAAAAGTCGAAATCCCAAAAACTCACTTCTTGTGCCGATTTCTCCAAGCCAAAATCCTTTAGTTATTTTTGTTCTTTTTGATCAACTTTCATCTTCTCTAAACCCTTAGTATCTGTCGGCAACATTACTTCAAAGTTATAGCCTCAAATCGTCATCTTCTTTATCACTTAAAAAGCCGAAATACCATAGATTTAGGGACTTATAGCCGAAACTTTAGATCTCCTGGATTCGAGTTCTACTATCGTTTAGAGGATAGATCTGCATCAGATCTTCGTAGAAATCAAAGGAGAATAAGTGGTAAGTGCTCCTCACCTCAGATCTAGTCTTATTTTACAAATTAGAAGAGCCGAAGTCCCTAAAATCTAAGGAGGCTATCGATTTGGGCATAGGGCTTCAAGGGTCTTTAACCGACGATTTCTTTTGGTGATTAGTGTCTTCTAGAGGTTTGATCGAAGACTTGGATATTTGGAACAGCTAGAGTTAGATCTCGTCATCAGTTTTCGGCAAAAAAAGGTAAGATTCTAAAGGCTTTAGGGGCATGGTTTGAATATGGGTTGCTGAATATTGGGATTGGTTGTTGCGGGTTGCAATCTAAAAATTATGGTAATCAATTGTAGGAAATCGTAAGGGATCTCAGCAGTAGTCGTCGCGAAACAGGTGTGTATCGAACACCCTCTCATAGTTCAATTCGGCAAAAGCCAAAATTTCAAAATTCTGGCATTTCGTGGGCTTGTGAGTGTGCGAGTGCTTACAAGATGTTTAGAAATCATTAGATCTGAAATTGCAAGTGGTAAGTTATTCATGTGTGAAGTTTCGTGCACTTCGATAATTGGGCCACGATACGCTAAAACTGGGCTCAATTGGCTTACAGCCCATACGGGTAATAATAAAAATATTTATAATATAAAAAAATAGGCAATAAGTATGTTCTGTTAGAATGTAGAATCGAAACTACTTAAACCGATAAACTGGTCATAAAACTTGAATTAAATGGGATTAAATTACTGCGATGACAAATGGGCTAGTAAGGACCGTAACATTCATGAGAACCCTTAAAACTGATAAAACTACTGAAATACCTTTATAGGTGGAAAGTTTACAGTTTTACTCCAATGAGCAAAATTACTGATATACCCCTAGGGTTAAGGTTGTCCTGAATGCATGTTTGACTATTATTATTTACTACATTCCATGTTATTATTATCTGATGCATGGGACTAGGTTATTGATGGAGGAAGTATTGAAAGTGGCTTGACCACGTACTGGAGGCTTTGCCTCAACCTACTGATATCTGAGCAGCTATGCTGCAGATGTGGAGTGTAGGGCTGGGTGGGTTGAGCTATTCCCCACATGGAGTGGAGGGCTGGTACGGGTGGAGTGTAGCAGTTGGTTATAGGCTGGGTTGGGCTTGCATACACGAATATGTCTATTCTGTTCTGGAATGGGCCTACAGGCCATACTGTTATCTGAAAAGGGGCTAAGGCCAAGTTTATCGTATTCTGAAAAGGGCTTTGGCCTAGTATCCGCGGTTATCTGAATAGGGCTTAGGCCCAATGGGCTTGAGCTGGCTTGGGCTTTGGATAGGTTTTCCATATACACTGAGTTTTCCAACCTCACCCCCTTTCTCTTCCATCCTTGCAGGTGAGCCCTAGTTGGTGGACTTGGAGCTAGGCGGGATTTAGAGTGGCCACAAAGATTAAATTTCTGGTTTTAAACAAGTTTCAAGTAGCTTCCTTTTAAATTTCACATTTATTTATTTTTTGATTATTTCTATTTTGGTTAAAGTTGTAATGAGGCCGCTCTATTATTTTTATTTTGAGTTTTTAAATTACTTTAATCGTTTTCGACTTGAGATTCACATCACTTAAATTGATTCCTTGAAATTGGTTAACTCTGGGTTTATCAAAAATTACTTGTTTCAAACCGACACGACAATTAAACGTCTTCAAAACGAAACTTTTCAAGGTGCAACAAAAGTCACATTTTTCTAAACCCTTAACAACCGATAATGGATAGGACTCACACTAGTGAATCGGAACATTTCTCTTAAAACTTCATTAATGGTTTTTGCAAAGCTCACCCAAACTTTAGTAAACTAGATAACTTGGTTAGTGGTACGTAATGTGACACACCGGATTCGACCGTAACATCTAGGCTGGGTTTTTGGTGTTACATTTAGTGGTATCAGAGCACGGTTGCAACAACTCGATTGTGGATCGGGTCTAAAAAGGTTTTCAAAACTTTAAGCCCAAAGAGGGTATTTTTGGAAAAATTTGACTTTTGAAGACAAATTTTCTGGTTAAAGGAGATAAATTTTCAAACTTGGTTTCTTTAAATCAAATGTTTGAGAAATGGATTTTAAAAAGGCCTAAATCTTTTGCATTTGTCTGAAATCTGATAAGGTGGCACACTGAATCCCCGACACCAAGTTTGTAAGTATCTTTCTCCTCTATATATACTGTACTGTACTAAAAATAATACTGTAGATAGTACTGAGCCTTAGATATAGTACTGTAGATAAGGTAGTATTAAGGCTACAAAACTGAGACTATAGGGTAAACTAAGCCCTAGAAAACTGAGACAATAGCTAAACTGCAATGGCAGGAGAACAACTCTGAAACTTTATCTGTTCATAAGATATTCTGTAATAAACAATTGAAATAGTAAACTAATGTCATAAAATTCGTAATCAGATAAATCGATATGAGTACGAGAGCTTCTCGAGGAAGAGGCTGTGGTTGAGGCCGAGGTAGTACTCAAGCTGGATCTTCATTTTCTGAACACATGCCAGCTAGTGAGGCACGACCACCACTGGTGGATGCTAATGGGCCGTATGATCGGGCCCCAGGGGACGACACTTTGTCCCAGGCCATGTTGAGAGTTTTGAAAAGGGTGGCCAGAGCTAATGTCGGGCCCATGAATAGGGGGTCCATTTCTGAGCGACTCCGGGCCAACAGAGCGAAGGTTTTAAGAGCGTATCTGGAGTAGCCCCAAATGTGGCTGAGTACTGGCTGGAAGCCACGGAGCGAATTATGGATGACCTGGACTGCTCAGTGGAGCAAAAGTTAAAAGGAGCGGTGTCGTTGCTGCGAGACGAGGCGTATCAGTGGTAGAGCACTGTGAGAGAGGGTACCCCATCGGAGAGGGTAACATGGGAGTTGTTCAAGCAGTCCTTCAAGGCGAAATATGTCAGAGCTAGCTATGTGGATGCACGAAGAAAGGAATTCCTGAACCTGACCCAGTGTAGTAAAACCGTTGCTGAATATGAGGCAGAGCTTCTACGATTGAGCCAGTATGCTAGTGGCATTGTCTCCACCGAATATAAGCGTAGTGTTCATTTTGAGGATGGCCTCAGGGATAAGTTAAGGGTGCTGATAGCTCCGCAGAGAGAGCGCAATTTTGCTACACTAGTAGAGAAGGCTAAGATAGCCAAAGAGGTGAAGCAAGCCGAACCAAAGAACCGCGATAGGGATCAAAACCGATTCAGGAGGGATACTGGACCAGCTGGTGCTACAAACCAAAATGTTAAAAGAGCTAGGATGGATGAACCATTTTGAGTAGTTCCGGTGAACACAGTTAGACCACAAGCTTGTGGAGATTGTCGTAGAGTGCATCTAGGGGAATGCTGGAAGCGTACTGGGGCTTGTCTTCTTTGTGGGTCAAAGGAACATAGGATCAGGGATTGTCCTAGGAGGCCAGCCTAGACTCAAGTGGTTGAACAAGGGGCTGTGCAACCTGTGCAACCAGCGCGAGGTGGACCGCCACCGCCGAGAGGTCGTGGACAAGGTCGCGGTGGCAATGGCCGTGGACGTGGGGCACCTGACAGGGGTGCTGTTAATGATGAGGCTCGTTAGCGAGAAGGGTGACGCACCTGATGTCATAACTGATACGTTTTTTTATCTCTGGCGTACCTTATACTGCTTTGATAGATGTGGGGTCAACTCATTCGTATGTTGCATGTGACATTTCTGGGGCATTGGGTGTACACCTTGAGAAGACTGTGTGTGGGGTAACTGTGATAAGTCCTTTAGGTCACTCAGTTAAGGTAGAGAAACTCTTTAGGGAGGTGCCTTTGGAGACTCAAGGTAGGATCTTCTGTGGAGACTTGATGGAGTTACCGTTCAGAGAATTCGATTTGATCCTAGGGATGGACTGGTTGACCAAGCATAGGGCAACTCTGGATTGTGCAGGTAAGAGAATGGTGTAAGGACTGCCGAGGATGAAGAGGTAATGATTATTGGAAAACGAAGAGATTACTTGTCCAATGTAGTATCGGCTTTGGGGGCTGAGAAACTGATGCATAAGGGATGCGAGGCAAATTTGGCTTTTGTAAGCCAAGCTGAAACTGAGGATCTGACTGTGGAGACAGTCAGAACTATTAGAGAATTTCGAGATGTTTTCCAAAAGAGCTTCTTGGATTACCTCCGAATCGAGAAGTTGAGTTTGGAATCGATTTGCTGCCTAGAACAGCTCCAGTGTCCACCGCACCCTATAGGATGGCACCGAAGGAGTTAGTGGAACCGAAAGCTCAAATCCAAGAGTTGTTGGATAGAGGCTTCATTAGACCGAGTGTGTCTCCATGGGGAGCACCGGTCCTATTTGTGAAGAAAAAGGACGGGACGATGCGTATGTGCATCGATTATCGCCAGTTGAACAAACTGACGATAAAGAACAAATACCCACTGCCTAGAATTGACGATCTATTTGACCAACTTAGAGGAGCTTCGGTATTTTCCAAGATTGACCTTTGATCTGGATACCATTAGCTGAGGGTAAAGGAAGTGGATATTCATAAGATAGCATTCAGAGCTCGATATGGTCATTACAAGTTTCTGGTTATGCCGTTTGGGTTGACGAACGCACCTGCAGCTTTCATGGATCTGATGAATCGAGTATCCTAACCTTACTTGGACCGATTCATGGTCGTTTTTATCGATGATATTTTGGTATATTCGAAAACTGAGGAGAAGCATGATGAGCATCTACGTATTGTGCTGCAAGTGATGAAAGAGAAGCAACTTTATGCAAAGTTTAGTAAGTGTGAATTCTGGTTGCGAGAAGTGACTTTTCTAGGTCATGTGGTTTCTGCCGAAGGAATTAGAATGGATCCTCAGAAAATTGAGGAAGTTTTGGAATGGAAACCACCGAAGTCAGTATCAGAAATTCAGAGTTTTCTGGGTTTGGTAGGCTATTACAGAAGGTTTGTAAAGGGATTTTCTCTGATTGCTGCACCATTGGCGAAACTATTAAGGAAAGGAGTAGCATTTGTCTGGACTAAAAACAGCAGAAAGCTTTTGACCAGTTGAAAAAGGTATTGACTGAGGCGCCAGTGTTGATTCAACCAGAGTCTAGGAAGGACTTCATTGTGTACAGCGATGCGTTGCATGTGGGGTTAGGATGCGTACTGATGCAAGAGGGTAAGGTGGTCGCTTATGCTTCGTGATAGCTTAAGCCTCATGAAGCGAACTACCCTATGCACGATTTAGAGCTAGCAACAGTGATTTTCACGTTGAAAATCTTGAGACATTACTTATATGGAGAAAAGTGTATTATATACACAGACCATAAGAGCCTAAAGTATCTGTTGACTCAGAAGGAGTTAAACCTTAGGCAATGAAGATGGATAGAGCTGCTTAAGTATTACGACTGTTCGATTGAGTACCACCCAGGTAAGGCTAATGTGGTGGCTGATACTTTGAGTCGAAGGGTTGTTGCTGATTTGAGAGCCTTGTTTGCACGTTTGAGTCTGTTCGACGATGGTAGTCTGTTGGCAAAATTACAAGTGAGCCAAACTTGGACTGAACAGATTAAAGAAAAACAGTTGAAGGACGATTCGTTAGTTCTTCGGTTTCAGCAAGTTAAGAATGGTGAGAATGAGGATTTTGGACTAAATACTGACGGAGTTCTGTGCTTTCGTGGAAGAGTTTGTATTTCGAAAGACCTTGAATTGAGGCGGTCAATTCTAAAAGAGGCTCATGGTGGACCTTGTGCTATGCATCTTGGAGGAAATAAGTTATATCGAGACCTACGAGAGGTGTACTGGTGGCCTGGACTAAAACGAGAGGTGACTGAATTGGTTGGGAAATGTCTGACGTGCCAGCAAGTTAAGGCCGAGCACCAATTGCCTTCTGGATTACTGCAACCGGTGAAAATTCCACTATGGAAGTGGGAGAGAGTAACTATGGACTTTGTGAGTGGGCTACCTTTGACACCCACCAAGAAAGATTCTGTGTGGTTAATTGTGTATAGGTTAACGAAATCTGCCCATTTCATACCTGTCTCTACTGATTACTCATTGCAAAAGTTGGCCAAGTTGTATGTGGCGGAGATAGTGCGACTGCATGGGGTGCCAGTGTCAATTATTTCTGATTGAGACCCTAGGTTTACATCTTGAAAGTTGTAAGAGGCGTTGGGTACACGATTGGATTTCAGTACTACTTTTCACCCTCAGACAGATGGACAGTCGAAAAGGGTTATTCAAGTTTTGGAGGATATCTTAAGAGGTTGTATCATCGATTTTCGTGGTAGTTGGGAGGACTACTTGCCATTGGCGGGGTTTGCATACAACAACAGCTACCAAGCAAGTATTCAGTTGGCTCCATATGAGGCACTTTATGGGTGAAGATGTCGTACGCCTACGTGTTGGACAGAGTTGGGTGAACGACAAGTGCTTGGACCGGAATTAGTGGCAGATACTGAAAGTAAGGTTAAGTTGATAAGAGATCGATTAAAGAAGGCATCTGATAGACAGAAGTAGTATGCAGATCTAAAGCGTAAAGAGATTGAGTTCTCTGTTGGGGATATGGTATTCTTGAAGATTTCACCTTGGAAGAAGATCTTGAGGTTCGGCAAGAAAGGCAAACTGAGTCCGCGGTTTATAGGACCTTATCGGGTTCTTAAACGGGAAAGGCCAGTAGCATATCAGTTAGAGTTACCACCAGAGTTGGACAGAATCCATGACGTCTTTCATGTGTCCATGTTGAGACGATATCGATCGGATCCTTCACATGTTGTGCCAGTGGAGGAGATTGAAGTAAAGACTGATTTGACCTTTGAGGAGGAACCCGTGCAAATTTTAGATTGAGAGGTTAAAGTTTTAAGAAGGAAGTCGGTTCCGTTGGTGAAAGTACTATGGCGTAATCATGGAAGGGAAGAGGCTACTTGGGAGTCAGAAGAGACTATGCGTCAACAATACCCTCAATTATTTGGATCAAGTAAATTTTGAGGCCTAAATTTTGTTTAATGGGGGTAGAGTTGTAACGCCCTGATTTTTGGGATTTCTGGGTTTCTGTGATTTTTGGTAAATTTTGAAATTTTGGTGTTCTGAATATTGGAATTGTGTTTAAGTGTGTTAGTGGGCCTTTAGAAGGCCCAAGCCTAAGTTAAACACGTTAAAATATCAAGGTTGGATTTTAAGTGAATAGGAGACTTGGTTAAGTGGGCTTTTAAGAAGAACTTCGTAAATTACGACACAAATAAGGCCTTGGTAAAGTGGCAAGGTGGCGCCACTAAGCTCCTAAAAAAATGGCATCTGGAAAGGAATTAAAGGTCTAGGGTTCAAGTTGCAAGATAGGCATATTGTTACTTTTTAATTTTAGGCATGTGCCGGGCATGTGATCACTTAAGTGAATTTCGGCAAGGGCCTTAGGGAGGTTGGGCCGATTGTTTTAGTTGATATTAGGGTTAGGTTCTTTTCTTTTTCTATCTTGGAGAATTAGGGTTAGCCACCTGAAAGCTTTCACTGTCATTCATCCTCTCTGAGTTCTCACAAAAGCCGAAAACGAAAATTCCTTCTCCTTGGTGCCGATTTCTTCTTCCTCTCATTTTCCTCAATTTTCTTTCTTCCTTTTTACTTTTTCTTCTAGCCGAAACCTTCTGATCACCTTACTCACCTCCTCTATCAATCCCATCCTCCACAAAACCTCCATAGCCGATTGACATAAAAGCCGAAATCCCGAAAACTCACTTCTTGTACCGATTTCTCCAAGCCAAAATCCTTTAGTTATTTTTGTTATTTTTGATCAACTTTCATCTTCTCTAAACCCTTAGTATATGTCAGCAACATTACTTCAAAGTTATAGCCTCAAATCGTCATCTTCTTCATCACTTAAAAAGTCGAAATACCATAGATTTAGGGACTTATAGCCAAAACTTTAGATCTCCTGGATTCGATTTCTACTATCGTTTAGAGGATAGATCTACATCAGATTTACGTAGAAATCAAAGGGGAATAAGTGATAAGTGCTCATCACCTCTGATCTAGTCTTATTTTACTATTTAGAAGAGCTGAAGTCCCTAAAATCTAGGGAGGCTGTCGATTTGGGCATAGGGCTTTAAGGGTCTTTAACCGATGATTTATTTTGGTGATTAGTGTCTTCTAGAGGTTTGATCGAAGGCTTGGATCTTTGGAACAACTAGACTTAGATCTAGTCATCGGTTTTTGACAAAAAAGGTAAGATTCTAAAGGCTTTAGGGGCATGGTTCGAATATGGGTTGCTGAATATTGGGATTGGTTGTTGTGGGTTGCAATCTAAGAATTGTGGTAATCAATTGTAGGACATCGTAAGGGATCTCAGTAGCAGTCGTCGCGAAACAGGTGTGTATCGAACACCCTCTCATAGTTCAATTTGGCAAAAGCCGAAATGCCAAAATTTCGGCATTTCGTGGGCTTGTGAGTGTGCGAGTGCTCACAAGACGTTTAGAAATCATTAGATCTGAAATCGCAAGTGGTAAGTTAGTCATGTGTGAAGTTTCGTGCACTTCGGTAATTGGGCCACGATAGGCTAAAACTGGGCCCAATGGGCTTATGGGCCCATACGGGTAATAATAAAAATATTTATAATATAAAAAAATAGGCAATAAGTATGTTCTGTTAGACTGTAGAATAGAAACTGCTTAAACCGATAAACTGGTCATAAAACTTGAATTAAATGGGCTTAAATTGCTAATGGACACTGTAGGGCCCATTAGGGGTTTTATGGCCCAATGGCTAAAATTATGAAATTGAGATCAATAAATTACTGCGATGACAAATGGGCTAGTAAGGACCATAACATTCATGAGAACCCTTAAAACTGATAAAATTACTGAAATACCTTTATAGGTGGAAAGTTTACAGTTTTACTCCAAGGAGCAAAATTACTAATATACCCCTAGGGTTAAGGTTGACCTAAATGCATGTTTGATTGTTACTATTTACTGCATGCCATGTTATTATTATCTGATGCAATGGACTGGGTTATTGATGGAGGAAGTACTAAAAGTGGCTTGACCACGTACTGGAGGCTTTGCCTCAACCTACTGATATCTGAGCAGCTATGCTGCAACTGTGGAGTGTAGGGCTGGGTGGGTTGAGCTATTCCCCACATGGAGTGGAGGGCTGGTAGGGTGGAGTGTAGCGGTTGGTTATAGGCTGGGTTGGGCTTGCATACATGAATATGTCTGTTTTGGAATGGGCCTACGGGCCATACTGTTATCTGAAAAGGGGCTAAGGCCCAGTTTCTCGTATTCTAAAAAGGGCTACGGCCCAATACCTGCGGTTATCTGAATAGGGCTTAGGCCCAATGGGCTTGAGCTGACTTGGGCTTTGGATGGGTTTTCCATATACACTGAGTTTTCCAAACTCACCCCCTTTCTCTTCCATCCTTCCAGGTAAGCCCTAGTTGGTGGACTTGGAGTTAGGTGGGATTCAGAGTGGCCACGAAGATTAAATTTCTGGTTTTAAATAAGTTTCAAGTAGCTTCCTTTTAAATTTCGCATTTATTTTTTTTTGATTATTTCTATTTTGGTTAAAGTTATAATGAGGCCACTCTATTATTTTTATTTTGGGTTTTTAAATTACTTTAATCGTTTTCGACTTGAGATTTACATCACTTAAATTGATTCCTTGAAATTGGTTAACTCTGGGTTTATCAAAAATTACTTGTTTCAAACCGACACGACAATCAAACGTCTTCAAAACGAAACTTTTCAAGGTGCAACAAAAGTCATGTTTTTCTAAACCCTTAACAACCGATAATAGATAGGACTCACACTAGTGAATCGGAACATTTCTCTTAAAACTTCATTAATGGTTTTTCCAAAGCTCACCCAAACTTTGGTAAACTAGGTAACTTGGTTAGTGGTAGGTAATGTGACACACCGGATTCAGTCGTAATGTCTAGGCCGGGTTTGTTGTGTTACAGGTGTCTTGTCTGCTGTTCTGTAAGCCCAAAAAGTATCATCCAATCTTTTGGACCAATCTCATCGATTCAGGCAAACTACCTTCTCAAGTATGCCTTTGCTCTCTTTGTTCACCAGTTCAGCTTGGCCATTTATCTGTGGATGGTAAGCTATAGCGACCTTGTGTTTTAGTTCATGTTTATCTAATAACCATTTCAACCATTTGTTCACAAAATGGGACTCTTCATCGCTAATAATAGCTCTTGGGGTTCCAAACCTTGTGAACACGTGTTTCTGCAAAAACTTCATCACAACCCTAGCATCATTTGTCGGATAAGCTTCAGCCTTGACCCACTTAGACCCATAGTCTACTGCTACTAATTTGTACTTGTGACCAAAAGACGGCAAAAGAGGACCAAGAAAGTCAATACCCCATACATTGAACAATTCTACCTCAATGATATTTCTTCGAGGCATTTCATTTCTATTGGTGACATTTCCAACACTTTGACATCAATCACAACTCTTTACGTAAGCATATGCATCCTTGAACAGTGTTGGCCAAAAGAATCGAGCTTGCAATACTTTGGCCGCAGTAGAGTACCTCCAAAGTGTCCCCCAGTTGGAGTTGAGTGACAATCGTATAGAATCTTTTGAACTTCATCTTCTGCCACGCATCTCCTGATCATTTCATCTGCGTACTTTTTAAACAAGTATGGTTCTTCCTAGAAATAGTACTTCAGATCGTGAAGAAACTTTTTCCTTTGATGATATGTCTTATCAATCGGCATCAAACCACATGCTAAATAGTTAGCAATATCAGCAGACCAAGGGGTATTATGGACATGATTTACCTTCAACATGTGTTCATCCAGAAACGTCTCTCGAATTGGTATAAGAGGAAAGTTCCCTTCTTACAGCTCCAATTTGGACAAGTGATCTACTACTTGATTTTCCACTCCCTTTCGATCTTGAATTTCTAAATCGAACTCTTGAAGTAAAAGTACCCATCAAATCAACCTCGGCTTAGCATCTTTCTTAGAAAGTAAGTACTTAATTGTCGAGTGGTCCGTATAGACAGTTACTTTGGTACCTACAAGATAAGAACGAAACTTGTCAAAAGTAAACACAATAGCAAGTAACTCTTTTTTTGTTACAATATAATTCAGGTGAGCTCCTGTCAAAGTTCGACTTTCATAGTAGATGGGATGAAAAACTTTGTTCCTTCGCTGGCCCATGACAGCTCCTATCACAAAATCACTTGTGTCATACATCAATTTGAATGGCAAATCCCAGTCTGGTGTGATGATTATGGGTGCCGTAACTAACCTACTCTTCAAATCGTTGAAAGCCTTTAAGTATTCCTTGTCAAACTTGAACGTCGAGTCCTTCTCCAATAATTAGCATAAGGGTTTAGCAATTTTGGAGAAGTCCTTGATAAATCTTTGATAGAAACTGGCGTGGCCCAAAAAGCTCCTAACACCCTTTACAGATGTTGGAGGTGGGAGTTTGTCAATAACATCTACCTTTGCTTTATCAACCTCTATTCCATGTCTTGTTATCCAATGCCCTAGAACAATACCTTATCGTACCATGAAATGGCACTTTTCCCAGTTGAATACCAGGTTTGTTTCTTCACATTGCCTTAGTACCTTTGCTAGATTGGCTAAGAAATCATCATAAGTATCTCCAAATACTGAAAAATCATCCATAAAAACATTCAAATACTTCTCAACCATATCAGTAAAAATAGGCATCATACATCTTTGAAATGTAGCAGATGCATTACATAAACAAAATGGCATGCATCTAAATGCAAATGTACTATACGAGCAGGTGAATGTTGTCTTGTGTTGATCTTCTGGTGCTACTATAATCTGATTATACCCCGAGTATCCATTGATAAAATAGTAGTAGTCTCGCCTCGCGAGTCTATCCAGCATCTGGTCCAAAAAATGCTAAGGAAAGTGACCTTTCCTAGTCAGCTTGTTCAGCTTCTAGTAGTCGATGCAAATTCTCCATCCCGTAACTATTCTAGTCGGCATCAACTCATTATTCTCATTTTCAAACACCGTGATACCTCCATTTTTTGGCATGCACTAGACCAGACTTACCCATGAATTGTCTGAAATGGGGTAAATTATACCCGTATCTAACCACTTGATGATTTCTTTTTTTACTATGTCCTTCATGATGGGGTTCAGCCTTCATTGTCCATCAATCATCCCTTTTTTTTTCCATCTTCAAAGATAATCATGTGTATGCATACAGATAGACTAATTCCAGGAATATCGGCTATAGTCTATCCAATAGCCTTCTTGAATTGTTTCAATACAAGGATGAGTTTCTCTTCTTGCTCACTAGTTAATTCTGTTGAAACAATCACAGGAAAAGTAGAAGCGTTACCTAGATAAACATATTTCAAATATGAAGGTAGTACTTTAAGTTCTAATTTAGGTGGCTCCTCAATTGACACTTTTGGTTGGGCATAATCCCTTTTCTCTAATTCCAAAGATTCAAAATGGGATTACAGATTAAGTCCCTTTTGATTAGCTTCTAAAAACGCTAAGTATTCATCCTCCTCTTCATCATTCGAAGGATCTGATTTCAAAATTTGTTCTAATGGATCTTCAACATAGTTGAGCTCCTTCTTCACTATTAAATCTTCTAAATCGGACACTATAGAATAATCATCAATTATGTCAAGAAATCGCATAGACTTAAAAATGTTAAATGTTACCTGATCATCCTGAACATGCATAGTAAGCTCGCCCTTCTACACATCAATAAGGGTCCTTCTGGTTGCTAAGAATGGTCTTCCTAAGATAATTGGCACTTCTTTGTCTACTTCAAAGTCTAGGATAACAAAATCAGCAGGGAAGATAAATTTATCTACACGTACCAACACATCCTCGATTTTTCCTTCTAGATGTGCTAAAGATCGATCTGCTAATTGAAGTGTAACCGTAGTTGCTCTAACTTTACTTATCCCCAACTTACTAAATATTAACATAGGCATCAAGTTAACACTCGCACCTAAGTCACATAATGCCTTACCACAATATGTTGCTCCATTGTTGCAAGGTATGGTAAAACATCCAAGATCCTTCAACTTTGGGGGTAATTTGTCATGAAGATATGCTCTGTATTCCTTCGTCAGACCTACTGTCTCAAACTCTCCAAGACTTCATTTTTTGGACAGGATATCCTTCATGAATTTGACGTAGTTTGACATTTGCTCAAGTTCTTCAACTAACGGGATGTTAATATGAAGTTGCTTGAGTACGTCTAGGAACTTCATGAATTGAATCTCCTACTTCTGATTTTAAAGTCTTTAAGGTTAGGGTAATGGTGGTTTCTTTACTGGAACTAGTTGATTCGTCTTCTGCGGTAATTCAGCATCTAACGAAGTTGTTAGTTGATCAGAATTAGCTGGTTCTGAAATTACCTTGTCGAGTTTTACAGATTCTGGTTCTTGTGAAACTAGAATTTCAACACTCGGTTGAACTTCCTTTGAATCTTGAGCGTCAGCTTGCTCCTTTTCAACTTCGATGGTGTTGGGATCTACTGTCTTTCCACTCCTCAATGTCAATGGCTTGTAATGCTCCTTCCTAGGATTCCTTAGATTCTCCGTATCGCTAGGTAAAGGACCTGGTGGTCGATTCCTGAGTTCAGTTGCAAGTTGGCCCATTTGGTTTTCCAGGTTTTTCAATGTAGTCGCTTGGCTTTGGATTAAGGCATCATTCTTGGCCATGTATGCCTTCAACAGATTTTCTAAGCTATTGGATGGTTCAGCTTGGGTTGGTTTCTAAACTTTTTGGGGAAAACTAGGTGGCTGGGTTGGTCTAGGTTGGGCATAAGTGTTACTGGTTCCAGCCCCTTGGTTACTCCAGGAAAAATTGGGGTGATTTTGCCACAATGGGTTATAAAAATTGGATTGCAGTCCTTGCCTTTCTAAATTTTGGTTCTAGTTACCTATGTAGTACATGTATTTTGGGTTTGATGGACATTCTTCAAACAAATGTCCTTCCCCACAGTAAACACAGACAATACTTTCAAATTGGGTTGGTGGCGGTGTTGCAAAACTATTAGACCCATTAGTTGTAAGGTTTTTTAGCATTGAGGATATTGATGATATCTGAGATGCAAGTGAAGTATGAGCGTGTAACGCCCCCACGCCCGAGTCGAGCTTGAGGGGTTACCGAATATAATTTATCAAATTAAGAACTTCAAATCATTTGTTTCTACATTCACAGCTTTCTAGCTACCCGCGTCACAGTTACAAGAAAAATCATATCTCGAGTTACGAAACTCGAAATCAAGATCCCTAAATTTTCCCTGAATCTAGACTCATATATATATTTACTAAGTTTTTCATATAATTTTTGGTTGGGCCAATTAGTACAGTTTATTAATTAAAGTCTCCCCTGTTTCAGGGTTCAACTGCTCTGACCTCTGTGTATTACGATTCAGATATCTCTCTATAAAGAATTTCAATAACTATGAAGTTTGTTTATATTAAAACTAGACTCAATAAGGAATATTTACATATAAATAAAAACTTCTATTTATTTTTTTAAAATTTATTATGAATTTTTAAAGTCAGAATAGGGGATCCAGAAATCACTCTGGCCCTATTTCACAAAAGTTTAAATATCTCATAAAATATAATTTATATGTCTGTTTTGTTCAATCCAAATGAACATAGACTCATTAAGCTTCAATTTAATAATTTACTCATCATTTATTTCCATTTATACTATTTTTAGTAATTTTTCAAATTCATGTCATTGCTGCAGCAATATTCTGTTTTAAGGCAAGTTTCATCTTTCCATGAATTTTTATGAACTAGATAACCTATTAAACTTCCATAATATCAAACATGATTTAAATTAGCCATCACCATGACTTATCAATATCAAACATTTTCTCAACCAAACATGGCCATATCATAAAATTATTTACGCAAAATAGGTATATTGCTATACATGCCATACTTAAGTTTTACAAGCCATTTACCCAGATGAAAGTCCTTTGGATAGTGTGATCCAACCTTCGACCCGTCCCGATTCCCGAGCTGGCTTGTTCAAAACTACAGTAAATAAAGAGGAGGGAGTAAGCATAAATGCTTAGTAAGTTCATATGTAAATAACAAGTAACATAACAATACAAATATACCAAACAACTTTAGCATGGTATCACCAAAACATATATCACATTTCTAAACATCATTCGTCATCTTACCACCTTATCGTTGTTGTATCTATTTTCAACCTGAGGGTTAAGAACATACCTGTCCAAAGTGTCCATTTCACAACACTTACCAAAACGTCGCTTGCATCTTAAGTGTTCTTCCATTTCACTAGAAATTTCACCCGTTGAACACATCAGAATACAACTCGGATACATGGATAATTTGCACATAAGTGCCTCATATGAAATCAAGAAATCATGTAACCCTCCCCTAAGTGAACTCGGACTCAACTCAATGAGCTCGGGCGTTCGCATCCATAAGTGAACTGGGACTCAACTCAACGAGTTCGGATGCCTAGTTACATTTCACTAACTCGGACTCAACTCAACGAGTTCGGACATTCGCATCCATAAGTGAACTCGGACTCAACTCAACGAGTTCGGATGCTCAACCATCCTAGTGACATGTCACTTGTATCCTAATCTATTCCTAAGGTTCAAACGGGATTTTCCTCGAACACATATCCTCGCCATCTTCCGTAAAATACCAAAACCAATACTCGGTAGTACTTTATATTTAACAATTAATACACATAATTTGCATTTTATTTGAAAATAACCACAAAGCATATATTTCATAATAAAAATCAGCATATCATATAATTAACATCAATAACTTAAAATAACAATTATGCTACATTATTTACACATGAACTTACCTTGGTACCAAAATATAAAGATTTTGCAATTTAGTCCACAATCTTTTCTTTTCCTCGATCGCGACTTGAATCTCGTTTCTCTTGATCTATAATGCCAAATTAATCTTATTTAATACATACATTCATCAAAACAACATTTAATACGAACTTTGGAAAAATTACACTTTTGCCCCTAAACTTTTGCATAATTACACTTTTACCCCTAGGCTCGAGAATTAAACTTTATTCCTTATTCTTATGTTTTATAACATGGTGATCATTTTTCCCTTCTATGGAACATCAAATTCTTACTCTAATATATACTTGTGACTATTAGGTATTTTTGCCGATTAAGCCCCTTTACTCGTTTTCACTCAAAACCGAGTAGCACAAGTTGTCTAACATAATTTAAAACCCCATATTCTATCATAAAACATCAAAATACACAAATTTCACCTATGGGTATTTTTCCAAATATAAACCCTAGGTTGAATTATTGCTAACATAAGCTTAATCGAGCTACAGGGATTCCAAAAACGTAAAGAACATTAAAAACCGGGCTTGGAATCACTTACTATGGAGCTTGGAAGCTTGAAACAAACCTTAACTATGGGGAACCCTTGAAATTTTGGCCTAATGAAGAAGACGGACAAAAAATTGGCTTTTAATTTTGTTTTTAATTCATTTTAATAACTAAATGACCAAAATGCCCTTACTACTAAACTTTCCAAAAATTCCATCCATGTCCAATTTTTGTCCATAGACTTAGAAATTGGTCAAATTGTTATTGAAGACCTCCTAATTAATATTTCAATGCAATTTCATACTAAAAACTTCTAGAATGCAAATTTTGCAACTTATTCGATTTAGTCCATACTTTCAATTTAAGCACTTTAGGCATAGAATTTCATCACGAAATTTTCACACAATCATACAATCATATCATATTCATCAAAATGATTATAAAATAATTATTTCTATCTCGGATTTGTGGTCACGAAACCACTATTCCGATTAAGCCCTAATTCAGGATATTACAGAGCGTCTACTTCATGTATTCCAGCAACTCGTCTTTCTGATGCTGCTCGATTGGTTGGCCATTGATAATTGTTGTTGGAAATCCTCTCAATGATTTCATAAGCCTCGTTATAAGACTTAGAAAGGAGAGCACCATTAGTAGAAGCATCCACTACCATCCTTATGTGAGCATTGATACCATTAGAAAATGTCTCAAGTTAGATGTAATGTGGGATTCCATGATGAGGGCACTTTCATAATAACTCGTTGTATCTTTTCCATGCCTTATACAAGGACTCATCATCCATTTGTTGGAAGGTAGTGATCTCGTTCCTCAACTTACATTCTTGCTAGACGGGAAATACTTCATAAGGAATCTTTCTGCTAACTTTTTTCGTGTGGAAATTGAGTTCAGTGGTAATGAGTTCAACCAGGCTCGAGCTCTGTCCCTCAGTGAATATGGGAACAGCTTCAATCGTAATGCACCTTCGGGTACTCCGACTAATTTGAAATCATCGCTCACCTCCATAGATAGCCTTAAGTGTAGGTGAGGATATTCAGTAGGCATTCCATTGAATTGGCGCACTACCTGAAGCATCTGGAACATGACTGGCTTCAGCTCAAATTATTGTGCCTCAATTTCGGGTCTCCTAATGCCCGGATTAAGATCATTAAATACTAGCACGACATACTGTCGTAAAGCTCTATCCCTATCATCAACAATAAGGATAGGATTTTGAGCAGGGTTTGCTCTATTTCCTTGGATCAGATTTTCGAAGTTAATATCTTCTGTCCTTCTCTGATTTGCTTATGTTCTTCACTGTCTAGAAGTTTGTTCAAGCTCAGGGTCTACAGGGAGTAGGTCAATAATTCGGTCAATACTCATAAACACCTAAACTAATCACAGAAAAAAGTCTAATTAAATTAAAAATTAAACAGGAAAAATAAACCAAAATGTAAAACTAACAAATTCACAAATAATGACTTTTTAAAACAGTCACCGGCAACGGTATGAAAAACTTGGAACGATGGCAATGTGCAAGTGTACACAATCGCAACAAGTAATAAAGTGACAAGTAAATGTTGAGTTATCGTACCCACAGGGACTGTGAAAAGGATTATTTATGAATGCAATTTAAAACACTTCCGTGAAGAAAAATATTTTGTTTTAAAAAGGGCGATTAAGAAAAATAATATTTTAACTTAAATAACTAAAGAAATAAATCTCAAATGCATGATTTCAAAATATGATTTAATCAAGAAGACATAATTGTGTTGATTTAATTACATTTCTTTAACTTTGAATTATTAAACTCATGCTTATGTTGTTACTAATAAATTCACGGCAACTCAGTAATTTGCTAACTTATGAACATATTCACCTACACAAATCCATTCAGCTCTTAACATATCCCTATGTTAATTCAAACGATTAAACAGATTTTAATAAGCAAACATGTTATGGCACATACATACTCGTTAAATTGAACTCATCTCTTGCATATCCCTATGTCAATTCAACCAATTAATTAAATCTAATAAGCACATCAAAGACTATGTGAGGTACCAAGGAATTTCTACCTTGAAACAATTTAATCACAATAATCTTGCAAGTTATGCAAGGCAAGTGTATCGCCAGATACATTGCTAATTTAACCTTCAGCTACCTTAGAAGAATAAACATGCACTAATTAAGTATTGCGTCCATTAATTACAATTTCAGTCCGTTTAAATAATTAATTCATTAGCTACCTCACAATTGTAATGCAAGAATAACTTAGGCACGATTTTACTTAATCAAGCATTTTTCTGAGGCCTATAACAACATAAACACAATTTTAATAATTTAAGTAGATGAAATGCAATCAAACCAACACAAATTAAATTCAAGCTAAACTGATTAAATTAACCATTCCAACAACATAAATATTCATAGATATGTTCATCATAACAACAACAAAAATTAAAGAGATAGGGAACAAGAATCAAATCTGGTGTTTTTCCGTGGCTTGACTAGGTTGCTCCATTCTCATTCTTTGTTGACCACGCTGATCAAGGCTTTTATGAAGACTTTAATCTTGCTCCAAAATGGCTGAAGAATGACCCTTTCCCAAGGGGAGAAATCAGAACAAGAGCAAGGGATTTTGAAAGGGAAAATGATAGGAGAAAGTGAGATAGGAAAGAAGAGATGTGAATGAATTGAGGTGTGCTTTGAATGATCAGCCAAGGGAGGTTTTTATAGTTGAATATGACAGCTAAAATTTGATAAAAATAGCAGCCAAAGAGCCACCCCTTGGCCGACCAACTATGTGGCAAAGTTGATGGCTTCAACTTTGCTAAATATGGCTTGGGGCAAATCCATAAAGCCACAAATTGTGGAGGGGCTCGAATGCAACTTCGACAAATATTCAAGGGCTTCTTTGCAAGCTTAATTAATCAGTTAATAAGCTTATTTGCATCATCATATGGACGGTTTTGGGTTACCCAATCTTTGGCCAGTTTAGTTCAATCGTTTCGGTTCAATGGACCACTTTTTCCATAATTAATTAATAATAATTTATTTAGCCCAAAGTAAATTGGGTATAAATTAAAATTAATTATATTATGAATTAATATACATAATTGGACCGTCTTAGGCTGGAAATTAATTTTCCTCAATACTTCAAATTGCTTCTCGGTTTTGTGCTTCTGGCAGTGTCTGCCGAGCCATTTTTCGCCCTTTGTGCAAATCTGTCGAAAATAACCAAAATTCATAAAAAATAATTATAAAATTAACTAAATTTCAACATGTTCATATTTTAAGTGCACTTTAATTATTTTATAAAAATTAATTATTTTTCGACAAAAATTTAACTGAATTCGCATGAATTTAAGTTAAAAAGGGTATGAAAAAGTGTGTCAATTTTTGTGTCTCCGTAACTTAACAGGCATATTCTTACTACACACTAAATTCATAAATATATGCGAATGAGTTGAACCAGGATCAATCAATGCAATCACATTAATGTCGTAAAGAGAAAATGTACCAGCGATACCATTGGGTTACGACACCTCTTCGCGAGCGCAAATAGCGTAAGCTTTAGAAGGTTCTCTAGCCTCGGATCTTACAGTAGAATTTCTCGTATTACCGCGATTACCACTCTTATTTCCCGCATTTCTTGGTGGCTCCCTCTTGTGGCTATGTTACTCGGTCCTGCATTCTAAATCTTATCTTTCTCAACTAACTCCGGCCAATCACGTATGGAATGATCTTGTGAACCACATTTGAAACAAGCCCGGTTATTCATTCTACATTCACCAGGATGACATCTTCCGCATTGCTGACATTCAGGTCTATAATTTCTCACACTATCAACACTCGATACTAACGTAGCTTGAGCTTTAGGACTAAAGTATTGTTTTCCACGATCTCTACTCGAATACCTGATTGAAACATTTGGACGAGTGAATGAATATCTGAATTTCTTTGACAAAGACTGATATGGTTCATTCATCGATCTTTTTCTCAAGTTTCTATCCTCTGAATTTGCTTTTCTCTTTTTATTTGCTTAACTCGTTGGCTTTGCAAGCTTTGTCAACCAGGATAACAAATTCTTTCAATTCTAGAATCCCAATTGGAACTTTAATATCCTATTTCAACCCATCAATGAATCACTTGCACATGATTTCTTCAGTAGAAACATACTCCCAAGTATACTTGCTTAGCCGTAAAATTCTCTTTCGTACTCGATCACAGTCATTTGGCCTTGTTTCAATTCTAGAAACTCTTTGTTTGTTTGATCAAGAAATCGCTAACTTATATATTTCTTCTGGAACTCAGATTGAAAGAATTCCCAAGTAACTCTCTCTCTTGGTACCACTGGCACTAAAGTATTCCACGATTGATATGTTGTGTCTCTCAATAAAGCAATGGCACACTTTAAACACTCACTTGGCGTACATGAAAGTTCATCGAATACCCGAATAGTATTTTCAAACCAGAATTCAGCTTTCTCGGGATCATCATCAATGGTAGCTCTAAACTATTTAGCCCCATGTTTTCAAATTTTATCTACTGGTGACTTATTCAATAGTTGAAGTTTCACAACTTGAGGAGCTACGAGAATCGGTTAGGGATTAGATGGGGGTGGAGGTTCTTGAGCAATTGGATTTGTCTGGACATATTGCGTGAACCATTCGTTCATCATTCGGAAAAAGGCTTCCTTAGCCCCTCTTCTGTGACTACTCGATACATTTCTAGATTCAGTAGGCGCTACCCCTTGAGCGGGAACTGGCGCATTACTCCCAACATCATCAGCCACAGCTCGATTGGGATCCATTTAATATACAAAAACATATTTTAAATTGTCAAGAATCATCACACTATCACGGGTTATATATGGCATGTATAACTAGACTCTCACACACGCTATGTTAGTCCGAGAATTGACTAAATCGTAGCTCTGATACCAATAAATGTAACACCCCTCACCCGTATTCAACATCAAAATAGGGTTACAAACCATTACCGGACTTATACCACATTTTAAACATACATTTCACATACAATTAATCAAATCATATACATTTCATTCACAACCAAACATTTTGTCCCTAATATGAGCCTATGAGGCCCTAATCATGCATTGGGAATGGTTCGGGACTAAACTGATAACTTTAGAAAATCTTAAAACACTTACGAAAATTTTCTCAAAATAGGGGACACATTAACATCCCGAATTAGGGCCTAGTCAGAACAATGGTTTTGGGACCACAAATCTGACACAGTAAAATTTGTTTTTGTTATATGCTCTACAATTTCACGAGATGATTTCGTGAAAATTTCGTTCGAAAAATTTGACGTTTGGGCACTCAATTTGGTCAAAATGACTAAATTGTAAAAAGTTCAAAAGTTGAGTTCTACATGTTAGAGGTGTCTAATTGTTATGAAATCTTAAACTGGAGGCTGTTAAATAGTAATTAGACCATTGGATAATTTTTTGGACAAAAATGGACATGAAATGGGTGAAATAGAATATTTTTAAGTTAGGGGCGTTTTGGTAATCTAGTAATTAAAATAAATTAAAAACAAAATTAAAAGCCAAATTTTGTCCATCTTCTACCCTATGGCCAAAACTTGCATGGAGAAGACATAGCAATGGTTTTTTAAGCTTCCAAGCACGATTGTAAGTCCGTTCTAGCCCCGTTTTAATGATTTTTACGTTTTTGAAATCTTCGTAACAAGATCTACTCATTCTACCCATATTTTGAGCTAGGGTTTGTGTTTAAAAATTTACCCATGGATGATATGCATGTTTTTTGATGTATAATGGTAGAAAATGAATGATCGGTGTGTAATAAATGACTTTTACTAAGTGATTTTCGGTGAAATTGTCAAAAAGGACCGTTTTGCAAAAATTACAAAATTTGTCATAAAAGTGTGATTTAGTGGAAATTAGGGGCTGTTATAGTTATGAAAATGATTTGGCTAGGCTTAAAATGCAAGGAAATTGGATAAAAATCATTTTACGATCCTTGGGGAAAAAGTGCAAATATGTGAAAGTTTAGGGGTCAAAATGCAAATTTTTAAAACTATGATTTTTGGACCCACATGAATAATCTGACTAATTAGTAAGCTAAATGTGATATTATAGATCAAGGAAAATGATATTTTGGCATAGATTGGAAATGAATGAGGTTATGGACTAAATCAGAATATATAACCGTGCGCATTCGAGGTAAGTTTGTATGTAAATAATATATCGATTCTTTTTATGTTATTATATTTCGTTATTATATGAGATGTGGCTACCTATAGAATGATCGTTTTATGTAAATTACGAATCGAAATAGACTATGAATGAATTTGTTAACTGTTGAAAGGCGAGGAATATCCCGGTTGAACTTCCGGAATAGAAATGATACAAATGATCCATTGTGAGAACACATGTGTAGTACTATGTGCAGGCTACTATGTGTTTAAGATGGCTTTAGGTCACGTGTGTAGTACTAAGTGTAGGCTACTACGTGTAACAGATAGTTAGGTCGCATGTGTAGTACTAAGTGCAGGCTACTATGCGTACCCGACAACTTCGATCACGTGTGTAGTACTAAGTGCAGGCTACTACGAATATCAGATGGTTAGGTCATGTGTGTAGTACTAAGTGCAGGCTACTATGTGGACCGGATTGTTGGTCGCATGTGTAGTACTAAGTGTAGGCTATTATGCGTACCAGATAGCTTCAGTTACAAGGGTGGTAATATGTGCTGGCAACTGTGTATCTGATATTATTCCAATGAATTTAATGGGAAATTGACTAAGTGAAAATACATGTGAACATGACCATGTGATGAATAAGTGTAGGTATTTTTGTGGAAATTTATGAGTAATGTGCTCAATAGTTGAGCGAACTTTCGGTAAGATGGAATGGAGTAAGTGAAATTATGTAAGAGTGAATTTGTAATAGAATAGTTTTGGACAGCAGCAATTGTGTAACTTTGTAAAATCACCAAAACTTGTGGAAATTGAATTAGAGGTTTAATAAGATATGAAATTAAATCTTATTGAGCCTATTTTCATATAAAGGAAACGGTGTAAGCAAAAGAATTTCATATTATGAGATATTTAAATTTTGGTACGATAGGGTTAGAATGATTTTGGAATCCCCTATTTTGACTTAGAAAAATCATTAAAAACTTTTAAAAAAATAATTATTGGTTATAATTTATATGATTAAAATAATTAGTGAGTCCATTTTCGAATGAAATAAACAGGAACATTATACAAATCTTATACGAAGAGATAATTAATTTTTAGTGTAGAGGGGTTGGAACTGTCAAACAACAAAATAGGGGTGACTTTAAAGAATAAAATGTACTCACTAGATAGACAAAAATTATGAAAATTTTATGGTAATAATATATGTGAGTCTAGTTTCTAGGAAAATTTACGGATCTTAATTTGGAGTTCCATAGCTCTAGATATAAATAATTTAGTAACTATGACTTGAAAAAACAGCATGACCAAAAAATAAGTAAAAGTGAAATTATCATTATATTTCCATGGAATCATGTTGATAATTTGCTTATTATTTTCATATGGACTTACTAAGCTTTAAGCTTACTCTCTCCTTTCTATTTCTTTAAGGTTGACAGGTTATCTTGGGGTTGGAGATCATCGGAGGCAACCTCCCACTATCAAGCTACCTCCTTTGGAGTATTGCTGAATCTTAATGTCTTCAAGTGAGTGGCATGTATAGGGACTTAGTTTTATAATAGATGCTGTTATGATTAGCCATATGTATTGGCTTATATTGATTCATTGTATATAGCCATGAGATATGGCTTGTAATGATGAAGTCTAATTATCCATGATAAGTTCTAATGCTTGTGATGCGATGATGTGTTTATGCTTGTGGGATATGTATGGTTGGTATTATGACATATATGCATAATGGGTGCTTCTTGACAGATCGAAATGGTCATAGTGACATGGTAAATGTATAATATGTAAATAAGTTGATAATGTTTGAACATGAATACTTGATATTGATTGAAGCTACTTGATAAATTGATGGTTATGAAAGTTTGGTAAAAATGGTGATCAAATGATAAGATCAATGGATATAGAATTGTTGTGTCTAGATTTGATATTATATGAGTACGTGTAATAAGTGAATGATAGCATGTTAATGTTAAGAATATACCTTAGTGAAGTATTTTAAATCATTAAAATGATGCAATGACGTATATCTTTGATGTGTGTAAAGATGTGAGGGATTAATGGTAACAAAAGGCTTGGAAAATAGCCTAAGTACTAGTCACACGGGGAGAGACACGGCCATGTGTCTCAACCGTGTGGAGGACACGGCCTAACACACAGGTGCGTGGCTTGGCCGTGTGGTCAAATTTGTGTTGCTGACATCATAAACAAAGAGTTACATGGCCTAAGGACACAAGCGTGGACATGGACATGTCCCTGTGTCCACACGGGCATGTGACCCTATTTCAGGAATATTTTTCTAAGTTTCCCCAAAACTTTCTAAAGTTCTCGATTTAGTCCCAAATCGCCTTTAATGCATGTTTAGAGCCTCAGCAGCTCGTGTAAGGGACATTATTCATGTGATTGAATGCTTTTAATTTAAATGAAATTTTATAGCCCGATTTTGCATGTTTGTGAATGTTTAAGTCCGGTAACACCTCAAACCCTGTCCCAGCATCGAATACGGGTAAGGGGTGTTACAACACACACCCATGTGGCCCGTCCATGTGGCTAGCCCATGTGCCCTAAAAATGACCATACCAGCTTTTGTACCTGGCAGTGTGCTAGGCCGTGCAAAACCTGTAGCGTATACTGACTTATGCCACACGACCAAGTCACATGCCTTGTGTAAGGTCTTGTGGAGCATACGGACTTGTTTTTAACTCCAACACCTGGGGACACATGGCCGTGTACATGACTGTGTATCACACACAGCTGAGACACACGTCTTTTGTAACACCCCTTGCCCGAGCCCGAGCCCGGGACAGGGAACGAGGCATTACCGAACTAAAACGTATAAATACATGTAAAACTGGGTCATAAAATTTTGTTCAAAATAAAAACATTCATTCATGTTCAAATGTCCCTTTTATGGGCTCACGAGGCCTAAAACATATATCGGGGGTGGTTCAGGACTAAATCAAGAACTTACGAACCTTGTTCAACACTTAGGAACTTTTCCATGTTTAGAGAGTCACACGTCCATGTGGATTAGGCAGTGTGGTCACACACGACCATGTGGCCTAGGACACACACGTGTCCTGAGCCCGTGTAACTCTCTGTTTACGACGTCAGCAACGAAATAGGGTCACACGGCCAAGTCACACGCATATGTGCTAGATCGTGTCCTCCACATGGATGAGACACATGGTGTGTCTCTGCCTGTATGGCCCAGAAAATGGCTATTTACCAATCCATTTGGCACCCTCGTTAGCACTTACTTAAACATAAATTCAATGGCACTTTTTGTGGCAATTTCATATCAATTTATTCATGCAAAAGGCATCGTACTTTACCTAGTTTAAACTTATCAACTTCATGCCATGATTATCGTTAACACATTCTTACACTTCATACATATGCTAAGGTCTATCCATAAGTAAATTTAGTCACATTAGAATCATCAAGTAATCTAGGGCACATTCACAATTCATCCATACTAAACACACATGACCACACCATATGAAACCTTTAGCACATGCATCCGTATATGAATAGGTTTTATAACCCAATAACCAATATGAGCCACATCATATGGCCATATACAAAATGAATCATATTACCATTATGAGCCAATACACTTGGCCAAATCAAATGACACATACTCAATTGCCTAATTCCCTATACATGCCATAGACTTAAAGTGCTTGAAATCATTTATACCCTTCAATAGCTGGATAGTGTGATAGAATCTCTGGCTATCTCCAACCTGACCAAGCTTAGTGACCCTATAAAATGAGGAAGAAGGAAGAGGTAAGATATATAGCTTAGTAAGTCCATATGAAAATAATGAAAGATTTATTGACATGTTTTTTCTATAATCTCACAACATGTTTTCAAGGAAACACAATCATAATTGCGCATAATTCCACTATTTATTCATATTCCAACCAAGCTGTCCACGCAAGTCATAGTCACTAAATTATTGATAACTTGAGCTACATAATTCTAAATTAAGATCCGTTAAAATAATTTGAAACTAGACCCATATATATTTCTACCATTTTCATAAAATTTTTAATGATTTTCCAAAGTTAAGACAAGGGGATCCGAAATCACTCTAACCCTATCTCACCGAAATCCAAATATCTCATAACATGAAATTCTTTTACTTACACTGTTTCTTCTATGTGAAACTATACTCGATAAGCTTTAATTTCATATTTTATTTCAACCTCTAACTCAATTTCCACAAATTTTGGTAGATTTTCAAAGTCAAACTACTACTACTGTCCAAAACTATTTTAGTGTAAAATAATGATAACTAAGTTTATAACACCTTTACAAATCATTTCAACCATCATGGTAAAAATACATATTTATACATCGTAAGCATTGGCCCATAATCACAAGGTCATCAAAAAATCATTCTCATGGGCATGACCACTTATTTGTATCCTTACCAAAGGTGCATCATAAACCGAAATCATTTCTCATGAGTTTTGCACACATACCTGTACCACTTGCAACATAAGCATAACATTTCTCAATCATAACACAATCTTTAAATCACCGGTTGAATCAGCTAGAATACTAAAGGATACCCAATAAGCCTCATACAAAAGGATAAAATGTCGATGCCATGTCCTGGATATGGTCTTACACCAGCTCTCATATATCGGTGCCGATGCCATGTCCCAGACATGGTCTTACACTAGCTGACATAACAATGCTGATGCCATGGTCCAAACATGGTCTTACATTAGCTTGCACATATTGGTGCCGATGCCACGTCCCAGACATGGTCTTACACTGGCTCGCATATACCGGTGCCGATGCCCTGTCATAGACATGGTCTTACACTGGCTCTCATATCGCCATGGTCCAACCATGGTCTTTTCCGTCAATTCATCATGAGTCTTAGTCCGATTGTACTCGAACCTACATTTTTCTTAAATTGATCTTTCAATTCAATCTCATATTATCGTGATTCAATAAAAATTGTACGTAATAATAATACATTATATCATTTCTAATTTAATAATTGATCACTGTCAACTAACCGTATGTACTTACCTTATTCGTTAAAACAACGAATAAAGTCGACTAACCCAATACTTTGTTTTTCCTCGTTCTCTGTCTAGATCTCGTCTTCCCCAATATATATAATAACAACTTTTACTTATTTAGTCATCAATTTATACAATTAGTCCA
This sequence comes from Gossypium hirsutum, assembly GCF_007990345.1. Lineage (NCBI taxonomy): Eukaryota > Viridiplantae > Streptophyta > Magnoliopsida > Malvales > Malvaceae > Gossypium > Gossypium hirsutum. Next base: position 103,950,990 of record NC_053429.1, on the reverse strand, counting down.
AAAATTCACATTAGGATAACTTTACACTTTTGCCCCTAATGTTTCACATTCTTGCAATTTAGTCCCTATCACATAAAATTGCAAATTCATGAAATTAAACACAAACCAAGCTTAGCCAAATTTTTATAATTATTACTAGCTGCCTATCAAACATACTTTGGCAAATTTATAGTTTTTCCCCTAAACTTTCACAAAATTATGATTTTGCCCATACGCCCTAAAATGATTTTCATCGAATTTCCTCATTAACGAAGCCTAGCCAAAACTGATTTAAGCTTATAGCAACTCTCAATTTCAATTATTCCACACATTTATCACCTATTTTATAACCTTTACAAAAAAGTCCATTTTAGGTGGTTTCATGAAAAATCCTTTCACAAAAGTTGTTATTAAACAACCAAGAATCATTTTCTTTCATAAAAATTCAGAAAACAACATGACTATTCACATGGAAAAAACCCTAGAATCTTAACCATTTTGTAAACTAGTCCCTCCAATAGTTAGCTTAAGCTACAAGGGTCAGAAAAATACAAAAATTATCAAGAAAGACCTTCAAAAACACTTACTTGCAAGAGAACTAAAGCCTGAAAGTTTGGGTTCTCAAAGCCCCCATGTTTGCTGCTATTTTTGGTGGAGGAAGAAAGATGAAAAGATGACAACCTTTTTCCTTTTTGTTTTATTTTATTCCTAAATAAGTCAACTAATGCCCACCAAACTTTGACTTTTCAATTTCATTGTCTCCATGTTCAGCCACTAATTTCTATTTGTCTATTTGCTCACTAAGGACCGCTAATTTAGTGTTCCATAGCTATTTAAAAACATTAGCTTGTAGAACAAATCTTTCACACTTTATGCGATTTAGTCCTTTTTCGGAATTAAGCACGAAATCGCTAAAACTAATTCACCAAATTTTTCATACACTCATATAATCATTCTATAACACATAAAATAATAAAAAATAATAATTTCTCTGACCTTGGATTAATGGTTCTGACTAGGCCTAAAATCAGGGTGTTACACCCGTGTCTCTGCCCGTGTGGACAAAAATAGTCTATTTATCAAGCCATTTTGCCACCCAAATTTGTGCACACCTACATGAAATTCAAAATCACCAATTCATGACATCAATAAGTATTTCAACCAGCCATTTCAAATATAATTCATGCATATTCTATACTCCCATTTTCCATACACACAAATCACAAAGAATGCCATACCATTTATACCAAATTCTCATACACAAATTAACTTGCTATATACTTCCAAACATACATCAACAAGCATCAAACTCACAAACATAAAACTACTCTAATATCGACCATTTGTAATCCATAATTCTTGTGATACTCAAACATCATATATCCATCTATGAACTCACAAACCAACATATATACACATATAAATTTACATAACCAAACCAAACAAAACAAGCCAACTCTCATAGCTATATATATACAAACCAAAGCATAGACATTTATAAGCCAACACAATTGGCCAAATACATGCCACAAATACCAAAATGACCAAAGTCCCTATACATGCCATATACTCAAAACATAAGCTCAAAAGTACCAAATTGATAGTTGGATAGTGTGATAATATCTCCGATGATCGCCGAGTCCGAATTAGCTTTAAATTCTCTATAAAACATGGAAAAATAAACAAAGTAAGCTTTATAGCTTAGCAAGCTCGCATGAAATAAACTTAATCTTAACATGAATATACAAATCATCAATTTGAACATATCAACATGTAATTCATTTAACTAACAAACCTTTCACATTTTCAATCATAATCGTATACATGAACTTCACAACTTCTTCGATTTAAGCTTATACGGATTATGTACATACCTGTACCATCTCGTATCAATCTCATATATATCCACATCTTTCATTTACTCGTTGAACCATTTAGAATACTATTGAATACTTAAGAATCTCACACACTAAGTGTGTAACACCCCGAACCCGAGACCGACACCGGAGTCGAACACGAGGTGTTAACAGACTTTAAACCCCTTATAAAAATATTTCTCAGGCACTGCCAATCTGCGTACTAGTCGCTTTAAAAATCATATCTTGAGTTTCACAACTCGAAAATCAGTTTCGTGATTTTTCCCTGAAGCTAGACTCATATGCCCATCTACATATTTTTTTCTAGAATTTTTGGTCGGGCGAATTAGTACAGTTTATTAGTCAAAATCTCCCATGTTACAGGGATCGACTACCCTGACCTTTGCGCATTACGACTTGGATATCTCCTTGTACAGGGCTCCAATACTGATGTCGTTTGTTTCTATAGAAACTAGACTCAGAGAGGAATCTATCCATATATGATATGACTCCTAATTATCTCTGGTTAATTTGTAATGAATTTCCAAAGTCGGAACAGGAAATCCAGAAACCGTTCTGGCCCTGTCTCACGAGAACCTTAATATCTCTTAACATACTATCCGTATGATTCTTTCGTTACTTTCATATGAAAGTAGATTCATCAAGGTTTGTTTACATAATTTATTCACTATTTAATTCCCTTCCTACTATTTTTAGTGATTTTCCAAATCTACATCACTGCTGCTGTCAGCATCTGCCTTTAAGGTAGACTTTACCTATTTCATGGTTTCCATGATTCAACTAGCCCTTTTTGCATAAATAGCACAATTTATGAAAGTGATTAACCATCCCCATGGCCAATCCTTGTCAAGCATATCCACACCAAATGATTATAACAATATACTCAAACACATATAAGCCATTTTCGCATGGCTATCCAAAATTTATACATGTCCAAAGGGTCCACGACCCACAACAAACGGGTAGTCCTATACATGCCATTTCGAAGTTCAACCATAATTGTACCAAAAGGGGGCTTTGATAGTGTGGGCGACTTTGACCTCAAGATCCCGAGTCCGATAGCTGGAGAACCAAATCTATAAAATAGAGGAGCAATGAAACGGAGTAAGCAATTTATGCTTAGTAAGTTTTGAGCAAGGAATTCCAGCACAACAAAAGTATAGCATTCATATAGCTAAACGGATAATTTCATATGCACAAATTTACGATATCGTGCTTGCTTCACATTATCAACCCTTATGTACATACACAAAAGATCAACTCAGCCAAAGGCCGGTAGCTCGTTTATCAACTGAGCGAATACTTATTTGTAAGGGCTCAACTAAATTCAAGCACATACGAAACATACCTCAATGTTGGGATGTTTCGAGAGTATTAACTGGAATTTTACAGCAAGTTCATTCATTCCCAAATCACGTACCTTCGGAACTTAACCGGATATAGCTCCTCGTTCAAATGCCTTCGGGACATAGCCCGGTTATAGTAATTCGCACAAATGCCTTCGGGACTTAACCCGGATTTAGTAACTCGCACAAATGCCTTCGGGCTTAGCCCGGAATTAGTATCTCGCACAAATGCCTTCGGATCTTAGTCCGGATATTGTCACTTAGCACAAGCCTTCGGGACTTAGCCCGGACAGCATTCAAATAACCATGCACATTTAACAATAAATCATGGCACATTCGTGTTTCATTTTCGTTAGCAAAACTCAAACACAAGACACTTATCATTCTTGTGATTTCGGCTCAATAGCCACACACAAAGAGCATGATTTTGATTTGCTTAAAACATGATCTAATCAAATCTTAATTTAAGCTCTCTTACTCAAGAACTTACCTCGGGTGTTGTCGAACGATTCCGATAGCTATTCGACCACTTTTTCCTTCCCTTTATCGGATTTAGTTCCCCTTTGCTCTTGAGCTTAATTAAACAAATAAATTGATTTAATCATTTGAGCATCGAAAAGAGGAACACAAGGCACTTAGCCCATATTTATACATTAGACATTAAAGTCACATATGTACGGAATCATGAATCAAACTCAACATTTTAGCTAATTTTTCCCCCTTGGTCGAATATGCATGTCTATTTTGGGGCCGATTTCAACACTTAATACATTCTACAAGTATGGTCACTTGTATTGACTAAACACCCTTTTGTTTCAAGTTCAAAACTTGGCTAATACACACATATACACACTAGGAAAGCATCCTCTCCCTTTCCATCAATTTAACACATGCATTGCTCATTAACATGCAAAAGTTATATTCGGCCTTAGCACACAACTTGCTAGCCGATTCTTCTCCATTTAGCAACCAATGCACATATGTGCTCACTCAAAAATGCTAAAAAGGAGGTTCAAGAATCATCAAGCCACCATCACATGCATCATTAACAAGCTTCATATTTAGCATGCAATGGCATTAACACAAACTCCACCTAGGCCGAATCTTAACTCATCTTCATGCCTCATCACCACAACATCAAACATCAACCAAGAATGATGCATCCATGGCCGAATGTCATTTCCATCACATAGCAAGATTTAGACCATGGGCTAGGTAGAACTCAAGCTAACAACTAAAACATGCATGCATCTCATGGAACATCATCAAACATACCTTAGCCTAGCTACATGCATGGCCGAACCTCTTCAACCTTTCTTCTTCCTTCCTCCTTAAAATTTTTGGCCAAGGATGAACCAAAGGATGAGCATTTTTTTTCTTTGTTTTTTCTTTCTAGTTTCGGCTAAATGAAGATGAGAAAGGATGAACAAAAATTTTCTCCTTTCTTTTCTTTAGCTCACGGCAATGGGGGGGAAAACAACTACACACATTTTTTTTTGTATTCATCATACTCCTTTTCATTATTTTATGCCCATGCCCCTTATTTTATTTTTTTACTACATACCTCACTTGGCCAACATGTTCCCAACATGTTTCCACCCATAGCATGGCCAACCACTAGCTCAAATTTTGGGTAATTTGACATGCAAACCCATCATTTTCACAACATGCATTAATAGACCATTTTAAATTAGCCTATCATATTTTCACCATGTCTCGTATCAATCCCTATTTAATAATTTCTCATGCAATTGGCAAAATTGGAGAATGAAACTTCCACATACTCATGTACACACATAATAAGCATAGAATATGGAAATAAATTATTTTTATGACTCGGTTTTGTGGTCCCGAAACCACTTCCCGACTAGGGTCAATTTTGGGCTGTCACAACTCTCCCCCACTTAAGAAATTTTCGTCCCCGAAAATCTTACCGGTAAATAGGTTTGGGTATCGTTCTTTCATCGAGCTCTCGGTTTCCCAAGTAGGTTCCTCGATCCCGTGTTTGAGCCATAACACCTTAACTAACGGAACCCTTTTGTTTCGCAACTCTTTCACTTCACGAGCTAGGACACGCATCGGTTCTTTTTCATAACTCATATCGGCTTGAATTTCAACCTCTGATGGGCTAATTATATGCGATGGATCAGATCGATAGCGTCGAAGCATCGAAACATGAAAGACGTCGTGAATCTTTTCAAGATCAGGGGGCAAAATCAATCTATACGCAACTGGACCAACTCGTTCGGAGATTTCGTACGGCCCAATGAATCTCGGGCTCAACTTGCCCTTACGGCCAAACCTGAGTACCTTTTTCCAAGGCGAAACTTTAAGGAACACTTTATCTCCCACCTGACATTCAATGTCCCTTCGTTTCAAATCCGCATACGATTTTTGACGATCTGTGGCTGCTTTCAGACTTTCACGGATTACCTTTACTTTCTGTTCGGCATCCTTAATCAAATCAACTCCGAAAATTTTACTTTCACCGAGCTCGGTCCAAAACAATGGTGTACGGCATTTACGACCGTACAAAGCCTCGTAAGGTGCCATCTTAATACTTGATTGAAAACTATTGTTGTAAGCGAATTCAATAAAAGGTAAATACCGTTCTCATGAACTACTGAACTCGAGGATGCAACATCTCAACATATCCTCAAGTATCTGAATTATCTGCTCAGATTGACCATCGGTTTGGGGATGAAAAGCAGTGTTAAAATGCAGCTTGGTACCCAAAGCTTCTTGCAATTTCTCCAAAATCGCGAGGTGAATCTCGGATCTCTATCCGACACGATAGAAATAGGTACCCCGTGTAATCTCACAATTTGAGAAACATACAATTCAGCTATTTTATCCAACAAAAAATCCGTACGCACGGGGATAAAGTGAGCCGACTTAGTCAGTCTATCAACAACAACCCAAATTGCATCCTTCTTACTTGCTGACAATGGCAGTCCGGACACGAAGTCCATGGTGACTCGATCCCATTTCCACTCGAGTATCATGATCGGCTGAAGTAATCCTGAAGGCACTTGATGTTCCGCTTTCACTTGTTGACATATTAAACATCTCGAAACAAAGTCGGAGATGTCTCGTTTCATACCATGCCACCAAAACCAACGTTTCAAATCGTTGTACATTTTCGTACTCCCCGGGTGACTTGACATTCGGCTACAATGGGCTTCGTTCAGAATCATCGAAATGAGTTCCGAACTCCTTGGAACACACAAACGACTTCTGAACCTCAAGCAATCATCATCATCAATTTGAAACTCCGATTCCTTGTTCGGAGCACACTCAGCCCGTTTTGCAACCAATTCATCATCAACTTTCTGGGCTTCACGAATTTGATGAATCAATAATGGTTTGGCTTTTAATTCAGCAACTAACACATTGTCAGGTAGAACAGAAAAATGCACATTCATTGCTCGTAAAGCAAACAATGACTTCCGGCTTAAGGCGTCCGCAACCACATTAGCCTTTCCCGGGTGGTAATCAATGACAAGCTCGTAATCTTTCAACAACTCAAGCCAACGTCTTTGTCGCAGATTTAAGTCTCTTTGAGTCATCAAATATTTGAGACTTTTGTGATCCGAAAATACATGGCACTTTTCACCAAATAAGTAATGTCGCCATATTTTTAAAGCAAATACGATGGCAGCTAGTTCAAGATCATGGGTCGGATAATTTTTCTCATGTGGCTTTAATTGTCTCGACGCATAGGCTACCACTCGACCTTCTTGCATCAATACGCAACCCAACCCAAGTAGGGATGCGTCACTATAAATGACAAACTCTTTGCCTGATTCGGGTTGCACTGAAATTGGAGCTTCAGTCAAATAAGTTTTTAGTTGATCCAAACTTTTCTGACATTTCTCCGTCCATTCGAACTTAACATCCTTTTGAAGTAGCTTCGTCATTGGTGTGGCTATCATCGAGAAACCTTTGACAAATCGTCGGTAATAATCGGCGAGCCCCAAAAAGCTCCGAACTTCGGTAATATTTCTTGGAGGCTTCCAGTTAAGTATGGCTGAAATTTTGCTCGGGTCAACTTGAATACCCAATGCGGATACCACATGACCCAAGAAGCTAACCTCTCTTAACCAGAACTCACACTTACTGAACTTAGCATATAACTGCTTATCCCGCAAAATTTGCAACACCAGTCTCAGGTGCTCAGCATGTTCAGTCTCATCTCTTGAATAGACCAAGATGTCATCAATGAACACAACTATGAACCGATCCAAATATGGTCTGAAGATCCGATTCATCAAATCCATAAATACCGCAGGGGCATTAGTGAGCCCAAACGGCATCACTAAGAACTCGTAGTGACCATATCTCGTTCTGAAGGCAGTTTTGGGTATGTCCGAATCTCAAATTCGCAACTGATAATAGCCCGATCTCAAATATATTTTGAGAACATTGAGGCTCCCTTCAGTTGGTCGAACAAATCATCGATACGCGGTAACGGATATTTGTTCTTTATCATCACTTTATTCAGTTGACGATAGTCAATGCACAACCTCATGGTTCTGTCCTTCTTTTTTCACGAACAATACTGGTGCACCCCAAGGTGAGAAACTTGGTCGAGCAAAACCTCTATCCGTCAATTCTTGCAACTGAGCTTTCAACTCTTTTAACTCGGTTGGTGCCATACGATACGGAGCTATCGAAATCGGCGTAGTCCCAGGTACAAGCTCAATACCAAACTCTACCTCCCGAACAGGTGGTAAACCCGGTAATTCTTCAGGAAAAACATCCGGGTATTCACAAACCACCGGCACAGATTCGGGTTTCTTGTCTAATTCTTTGTCATCCAGTACATACGCAAGGTATGCTTCGCACCCTTTTCTTACATATTTTTGGGCCAACATTGCTGATATTACAGCTGGCATCCCCTCCAAGTCCGTAGACTCAACTCGGATTACTTCGTTATTTGCGCACCTCAAATCAATAGTCTTGCTTTTTCAATTCACAACCGCATCATGCGCAGTCAACCAATCCAAACCAAGAATAACATCAAATTCATCAAACGGCAAAAGCATCAAGTCCGCCGGAAAACAGGAACCTCGAATTTCTAGGGGACATTTCTTACACACTTTGTCGACAAGCACGTAACGACCCAAGGGATTTGACACCCGAATTACGAACTCAGTAGACTCAATAGGTAAAGTCTTACTGGATGCTAAGGTTTCACATATGTAAGAATGAGTAGAACAGGGGTCAATCAAAGCAATTACATTAGTATCCAAGAGAGTAAAAGTACCAGTAATAACATCAAGCGAAGAAGCATCCTCGCGGGCACGTATAGCATAAGCTCTAGCAGGCGCACGAGCCTCGGATCTGGTCGTAGCATCTCTAGATCCTCTCTGACCACCACCAGCATTGCCCGTATTTCTAGATGGTCTACCTCGAGCAGTGGTAGCACACGGTTTCCCACTCTGATTTACATTCTGTTCAGACAACCTCGGGCAATCTTTAATGAAGTGGTCAACCGATCCGCACTTGTAACAGGAGCGGTCAGGGAATCTACATCTCCCCGAATGCCATTTACCGCAATATCGACATTTCGTTCTGTCTCGACGTTCATTCCCAACACTGGCGACCGAAGTGCCTCGTGTACCCACAGGGGGTCGATCACGATCTCGTCTAAAAAGGCCCGAAGTGCCTCTAAACTGGCCCGCATCATCTCGAAATTTCTTCGATGCTTGTTGAAGAGACTTTCCCGAGGATCTTTTACGAAACTCTCCAGTTCCCTCATCAACTTTTTGTTTTTCTTTTCTAAGCTCTTCGGCTTTACAAGCTCGCTCGACAAGTACTACGAACTCTCGTATTTCAAGAACGCCAACGAACATTTTTATATCTTCATTCAGCCCATCCTCGAAGCGTTTACACATAATAGCCTCGGACGAAACACATTCCCGAGCGTATCTACTAAGTCTAACAAATTTTCGCTCGTAATCAGTAACTGACATAGAACCTTGCTTAAGCTCAAGAAATTCCTTCCGTTTTTGATCAACAAATCTCTGACTGATATACTTTTTCCGAAACTCAGTTTGGAAAAACTCCCAAGTTACTTGCTCTCGGGGCACAACAGAAGTCAGAGTACTCCACCAATAGCAGGCAGAATCGCGTAGCAAGGAGATAGTACACTTTAGGCATTCATCGGGTGTACAAGATAGCTCATCGAGTACCCGGATAGTGTTGTCCAACCAAAATTCAGCTTGCTCGGCATCGTCGCTATCCATAGCCTTAAATTCAGTAGCCCCATGTTTTCAGATTCTGTCAACTGGGGGCTTATTTGACCTTATTTGGTCAGTTACCGGAGGTATTGTAGGTGCGGGGGTGGTATTAGTCGGGAATGGAGGTTGTGGAACAGCCGTATTAGTTCGAATGTATTGGTTGAACCAATCATTCATCACGCTATAGAAAGCTTGTCTAGCTTCCTCATTCAGGTTACTAGCATTAGGTTGAGAGTCCGCCGGCGCTGTCCCTTGTGCAGGAGCAAGCGCTACACTCTCAAGATCATCAGCTACCTCTCGGTCGGGATCAGGATCCATTACTATAAATAAACACATTTACAATTGTCAGAAATCACCACACTATCAAGTAATCACATAAAATGGCATGTATAGCTAGACCCAACGCATTACGGTAGTCCTAGAATCGACTAAACCGTAGCTCTGATACCAATCAAATGTAACACCCCGAACCCGAGACCAACACCGGAGTCGAACACGAGGTGTTAACAGACTTTAAACCCCTTATAAAAATATTTCTCAGACACTGCCAATCTGCGTACTAGTCGCTTTAAAAATCATATCTTGAGTTTCACAACTCGAAAATCAGTTTCGTGATTTTTCCCTGAAACTAGACTCATATGCCCATCTACATATTTTTTTCTAGAATTTTTGGTCGGGCCAATTAGTACAGTTTATTAGTCAAAGTCTCCCATGTTACAGGGATCGACTACCCTGATCTTTGCGCATTACGACTTAGATATCTCCTTTTACAGGGCTCCAATACTGATGTCGTTTGTTTCTATAGAAACTAGACTCAGAGAGGAATCTATCCATATATGGTATGACTCCTAATTATCTTTGGTTAATTTGTAATGAATTTCCAAAGTCAGAACAGGAAATCCAGAAACCGTTCTGGCCCTGTCTCACGAGAACCTGAATATCTCTTAACATACTATCCGTATGATTGTTTCGTTACTTTCCTATGAAAGTAGATTCATCAAGGTTTGTTTACATAATTTAGTCACTATTTAATTCCCTTCCTACTATTTTTAGTGATTTTCCAAATCTACATCACTGCTGCTGTCAGCATCTGCCTTTAAGGTAGACTTTACCTATTTCATGGTTTCCATGATTCAACTAGCCCTTTTTACATAAATAGCACAATTTATGAAAGTGATTAACCATCCCCATGGCCAATCCTTGTCAAGCATATCCACACCAAATGATTATAACAATATACTCAAACACATATAAGCCATTTTCGCATGGCTATCCAAAATTTATACATGTCCAAAGGGTCCATGACCCACAACAAACGGGTAGTCCTATACATGCCATTTCGAAGTTCAACCATAATTGTACCAAAAGGGGGCTTTGATAGTGTGGGCGACTTTGACCTCAAGATCCCGAGTCTGATAGCTGGAGAACCATATCTATAAAACAGAGGAGCAATGAAACGGAGTAAGCAATTTATGGTTAGTAAGTTTTGAGCAAGGAATTCCAGCACAACAAAAGTATAACATTCATATAGCTAAACGGATAATTTCATATGCACAAATTTACGATATCGTGCTTGCTTCACATTATCAACCCTTATGTACATACACAAAAGATCAACTCAGCCAAAGGCCGGTAGCTCGTTTATCAACTGAGCGAATACTTATTTGTAAGGGCTCAACTAAATTCAAGCACATACGAAACATACCTCAATGTTGGGATGTTTCGAGAGTATTAACTGGAATTTTACAGCAAGTTCATTCATTCCCAAATCACGTACCTTCGGAATTTAACCGGATATAGCTCCTCGTTCAAATGCCTTCGGGACATAGCCCGGTTATAGTAATTCGCACAAATGCCTTCGGGACTTAACCCGGATTTAGTAACTCGCACAAATGCCTTCGGGCTTAGCCCGGAATTAGTATCTCGCACAAATGCCTTCGGATCTTAGTCCGGATATTGTCACTTAGCACAAGCCTTCGGGACTTAGCCCGGACAGCATTCAAATAACCATGCACATTTAACAATAAATCATGGCACATTCGTGTTTCATTTTCGTTAGCAAAACTCAAACACAAGACATTCTTGTGATTTCGGCTCAATAGCCACACACAAAGAGCATGATTTTGATTTGCTTAAAACATGATCTAATCAAATCTTAATTTAAGCTCCATTACTCAAGAACTTACCTCGGGTGTTGTCGAACGATTCCGATAGCTATTCGACCACTTTTTCCTTCCCTTTATCGGATTTAGTTCCCCTTTGCTCTTGAGCTTAATTAAACAAATAAATTGATTTAATCATTTGAGCATCGAAAAGAGGAACACAAGGCACTTAGCCCATATTTATACATTAGACATTAAAGTCACATATGTACGGAATCATGAATCAAACTCAACATTTTAGCTAATTTTTCCCCCTTGGCCGAATATGCATGTCTATTTTGGGGCCGATTTCAACACTTAATACATTCTACAAGTATGGTCACTTGTATTGACTAAACACCCTTTTGTTTCAATTTCAAAACTTGGCTAATACACACATATACACACTAGTAAAGCATCCTCTCCCTTTCCATCAATTTAACACATGCATTGCTCATTAACATGCAAAAGTTATATTCGGCCTTAGCACACAACTTGCTAGCCGATTCTTCTCCATTTAGCAACCAATGCACATATGTGCTCACTCAAAAATGCTAAAAAGGAGGTTCAAGAATCATCAAGCCACCATCACATGCATCATTAACAAGCTTCATATTTAGCATGCAATGGCATTAACACAAACTCCACCTAGGCCGAATCTTAACTCATCTTCATGCCTCATCACCACAACATCAAACATCAACCAAGAATGATGCATCCATGGCCGAGTGTCATTTCCATCACATAGCAAGATTTAGACCATGGGCTAGGTAGAACTCAAGCTAACAACTAAAACATGCATGCATCTCATGGAACATCATCAAACATACCTTAGCCTAGCTACATGCATGGCCAAACCTCTTCAACCTTTCTTCTTCCTTCCTCCTTAAAATTTTTGGCCAAGGATGAACCAAAGGATGAGCATTTTTTTTCTTTGTTTTTTCTTTCTAGTTTCGGCTAAATGAAGATGAGAAAGGATGAACAAAAATTTTCTCCTTTCTTTTCTTTAGCTCACGGCAATGGGGGGGGAAACAACTACACACATTTTTTTTTGTATTCATCAAACTCCTTTTCATTATTTTATGCCCATGCCCCTTATTTTATTTTTTTCCTACATACCTCACTAGGCCAACATGTTCCCAACATGTTTCCACCCATAGCATGGCCAACCACTAGCTCAAATTTTGGGTAATTTGACATGCAAACCCATCATTTTCACAACATGCATTAATAGACCATTTTAAATTAGCCTATCATATTTTCACCATGTCTCATATCAATCCCTATTTAATAATTTCTCATGCAATTGGCAAAATTGGAGAATGAAACTTCCACATACTCATGTACACACATAATAAGCATAGAATATGGAAATCAATTATTTTTATGACTCGGTTTTGTGGTCCCGAAACCACTTCCCGACTAGGGTCAATTTTGGGCTGTCACAAAGTGCCAATATCATGGCTCGAAACCAACTGAAAGTATCTCGCAGTCGAAGTGCCAATATCATGGCCCGAAGCGAATTCAATGTATCACATATACTGCTTAAACTAGAGCTATCAACGGGCCCGCTCACACAAGTTGTCAAGTATCCGCAACACATGCCGGTATACTCAGCCACCGGTAGGACGTACAGGCCAGCACCGGATTACATAATCACAATAATCCCTAATGACATGTCACTAGTATCCAAATCTATTTCTAAGGTTCAATCAGGATTTCAAATGCTGAATCGTCGTCGAATCATTGTCAAATGTGTTCATAGTCTTGTATTCACCATTTATGCAATATTAAAGCATTTAAAACATAATTATAATAATGCTTTTAACATACGAACTTACCTCGGATGTAAAAATGGCTAAATTGGTCGATTAGTCGAGAACTTTGTTTTTTCCCTCGATCTAGATCCGAGTTTAACTTTTCTTGATCTGTATGTAATCAAAATTAACTTATTTAATCATCTCTCTATTCAATTTAGTCCAAAATTCACTTTTAGGCATTTCTACATAATTTCCCCTAATGTTCACATCTTTTACAATTTAGTCCTTATTTCATAAAAACACAAATTAATGTAATTCAACCCCAACCCATGCTAGCCAAATTACTATTATGTCCCTACCAGCCCATCTTTTTCATTTATTTCATGTTTTAACCACAAACTTTTCACATTTCACAATTTAATCCCTAATTTGCATTTTCACCAAAAAATCACTTAACAAAACTTGTATAATTCACAACCAACATTCATAATCTATCATCAAACATCAAAATACTCATGTATTCATCAATGGAAACATTCAAAATCTTAGACAGTTTTGCAAAATAGTCCCTAGGCTAGCTAAACCTAGTTGCAACGATCACAAAAACATAGAAATCATTAAAAATTGAGTCAAAATGCATACCATTGCAATAGGAACCATAGATGAACCTTCAAAATCCAAAAATTATGTATTCTTTCTTTTACTTTTGGTGGAGGTTGAAGAAGAATGAATAAAATTAGGGTTTGTTTTATTAATTTTAAGTTTAATTACTAATTTACAAATACAACCTTAATTATAAAACACAAAAATCACTTAGTACTTGTCCATAATTGTCCACTCAAGTTAGTAATGGTATAATTACCACTTAAAGATCTTAAATTTAATAATTCATAACTATTAGACACCTTTAGCTAATAAAACAACACTTTTGCACTTTACGCAATTTAGTCCTTTTTATCAAATTAAACACTCAAATGATAAAATTTCTTAACGAAAATTTCAAAAAAATATTATCATGCTGTAGACATTAAAATAATAATAAAATAATTATTTCAACCTCAGATTTGTGGTCCCAAAACCACTGTTCTGATTTGACTAAAAATGGGTTGTTACACTACTCAACCCAAGTGGAAATTGTTTTGTAAGGGTGGTGTGGGTCCTCATTAGTTTGCCCAGCTTATGGAATGTCAGCAAGTCCTTCAGGGCTATAGTAAGAAAAGAAATCCATCAAGGACTAATTAGAGGCGAAATGTTTGCCAAGGAGGACATAACTAAAGGGGTTGTTAGAAGGGTAGACTTAAGGACTACCTTATAAGCACATGAAGAAAAGAAGAACCCAACACTAGGATTAAATGAAAGGAAGAATGAAAGTACATAAAGTACAGAGTCCGCTAATATGTCGGGACATCGAGGGAACGTAGGAAGTAGTCAAAAGGTGACATGATTTTCCAAGGGAAATCGCTTAATGGTCTAACCGCCACTTTAAGTTGAGGAAAATTATCTCAAAAACTAGTAGAGAATAAAATGTGTCTAGTATCTTTTCATCTAATACCCTTATGATACAGGGTTATGTTTGATTAGCATAGTGAAGATACTCACTAAGTTCTTATGAACTTACATAATTTGGCTTATGTTTGTAGGACTAGTTTGACAAGGAACTCAAGAAAGGACTAAGCCAGGCCATGCCAGATCCAAGATCATCGCCTGAAAGTGTCACAAGCATAAGAAGGGGGAACCATTAGAGGTTTCGCCTCAAGGGCGAATATATTTGTAATAGAACAGTTTTCCTTAGAGTTTGGAAAAAAATTTAGATAGCAAAGTTTCAATTTAGATTTAGGGTTTTTGTTGTAATAATATTTATTAATAAGTAATAAAGTCTATCTTTAAAATTGGTTAAGTTTAAATTTTTGGTTAGGACCAATCTGGTTCAGTAGTGACACTTCATACTCGGATTTGACGTTTGAGTCTGGTAAGAGTGTTATAGAATGTGTCTTAGTGTTGATTGTAAACTATATTGTGCATGAGATTCTGAAATAAATTGATATTTAATTGTATTAATTGCAATAATTTGAATATGATTTGCTCAGATTATTGTAGTAGTATCCCATAGCTCAGGTCCTGCAACAGAGTTAGGTAAGGGATGTTACGCTAAATCAAAGAAACCATCCACTATGAAGAGGAATTAAAGAGGGCCTAACAAGTATAAATAGGGGGTAGTAGCTACACTTCAAACACATCACAATTGAGAGCATTCATCTTATGAATTCAAAGTTGAAAAGAAAAGAAAAAGCATGAGAGCATTAAGTTGAGAACAACGCCTAAGAGAGGAGAAGAGCCACTGTCAGAGAGAAAGCAAAAGTTAGCCATAGAGAACCACCAGATTTGACTAGCATCTCTTCTTAAATGTTCATTAGCCATAGAAAACCACCATTGTCTATTCATCTTTCATCTTTCCTTAATCTTATTTGGTTTTTTTTTGTTGATAAACATGATTGCAAATTGTCTTCTTGCTTTAAATTTAATAGTCATGACCTGATTTTGTCTTGCTAGAATTATTATGAATCTTTGATATGTTATTATTGATTCTTTGATGTTAATGTTTGTGCTTATAATTGTGTATTCAATCAAGTAATTACATTTTCAACTTACAAATGCATGACTATCATTGGTGAGTAAAATGAATTAGTTATTTAATCTGAAAAGAGGTAATAATTAATAGACACACAACTTGAATGGTGCATGTTGATGTCGATACTGAGAGATACTTACTGCATGCATAGTCCTTATAATCATTGACTGAGAAGGTGATCTTGATGTTAATTTGGCATAAATATATGTTGAGTAACTAAAAGTGTAACATCCAGATTTTGGGCCTAGTCGGAATAGTGGTTTCGGGACCATAGATCTGAGGTTATAAAAAAATTTTTAGTATTATTTTGAGGTCTATAGCATGATAATATGATTGTGTAAAAATTTTATTAATAAATTTTACCGTTTGAATGCTTAATTTGTGAAAAAGGACTAAATCGATTAAAGTGCTAAAGTTCTGTTCTATTAGCTAAATGTGTTAAATAGATATAGAACTTAAAAGTTGAGGTTTTAATGAGTAATTAGGTCATTATATGTGTGAATGGCTGTACATGGAGTGCAATAAATGAAAATTCAAAATTTGGTGAAAGTTGGTATTGGATGACAAAAGCAAAGATTAATAAAATAAAACAAATGATCATCTTTCTTCCCCATCTTTTCTTCACTGAAAATTAAAAGGGAAAACCTCCATGGGAGTTTGAAATTTTCAGCAAAATAAACCCTCTACATGTAAGTCATTTTGGTGTTAGTTTTTTATGGATTTTTATGTTTTTGAGACCCTTGAAGCCTAGGCTAGCTAAATAGGGGACTAATTTGCAATATGATTGATAAGCTAGGGATTTTCCATGAAAGCATGATAGTTATTTGTGAAGTTTAATGAAAGAAAAAAATGAAACCTTGTTGGGTAATAAACAACTTTTATTAAGGGACTTTTGATGAAATTATCAAATAGGGGCTAGATAGAGAAATGTGAAATTTATAAGTTAAATGTATGAAATTGTGGAATGTATGAGTTGCTATAGGTTTATATAAGGTTCGGCTTGGCTTGTAAAGGGAAGAAATTGTATAAATTTCATTTTACGAGCCTAGGGGCTAAATTGTAATTATGTAAAAGTTTAGGGGTAAAATTGTAATTTTTTTCAAAGTATGATTTATGGGCTATTTTGGAATAATGTGGTAATTAAATAAGTGAAATTTGCTATTATAGATTAAGAAAAACAGAGTCTGAGCCTAGACTAGGGAAAAAGCAAGATCTTGGACTAAATCGAATTAATTGACCATATTTTGTACCGAGGTAAGTTTATGTGTAGTTGATACAACATTTTATTATGTACTTAGCATTTAATGTTCCATGAATTGTATAATTTTCTTTTTGAATATTATTGATGTTGTTCAACAA